>NC_056737.1:1964798388-1965125888 GCF_019279795.1 Protopterus annectens
TAGTCATACCTGAATCGCTAAGCAGCCATATTTGGCGTTATAACGCCGACGCTATGCTGGCGCCTGGAGCAAGGTTCATGAATCCCGGGGAATGTCATTCCTTGAATTTTAAAGACAGGTAAGCATAGGTAGATATCTACACAATGTCGTTCCTTGAATTTTAAAGACAGGTAAGTATAGGTAGATATATACACAATGTCGTTCCTTGAATTTTAAAGACAGGTAAGTATAGGTAGATATATACACAATGTCGTTCCTTGAATTTTAAAGACAGGTAAGTATAGGTAGATATATACACAATGTCATTCCTTGAATTTTAAAGACAGGTAAGTATAGGTAGATATATACACAATGTCATTCCTTGAATTTTAAAGACAGGTAAGCATAGGTAGATATATACACAATGTCATTCCTTGAATTTTAAAGACAGGTAAGTATAGGTAAATATATACACAATGTCATTCCTTGAATTTTAAAGACAGGTAAGTATAGGTAGATATATACACAATGTCATTCCTTGAATTTTAAAGACAGGTAAGTATAGGTAGATATATACACAATGTCATTCCTTGAATTTTAAAGACAGGTAAGTATAGGTAGATATATACACAATGTTGTTCCTTGAATTTTAAAGACAGGTAAGCATATGTAGATATATACACAATGTCATTCCTTGAATTTTAAAGACAGGTAAGCATATGTAGATATATACACAATGTCATTCCTTGAATTTTAAAGACAGGTAAGTATAGGTAGATATATACACAATGTCATTCCTTGAATTTTAAAGACAGATAAGTATAGGTAGATATATACACAATGTCATTCTTATTTTCGTTTTCTAAATGTGCTACTTTACCAAAGCCTATATAAGCAACTCCAAATCAAAATTTTATATTAAAAAAAAATTAAGTGGCCTCTGGGGCGTTGAATCCAGACTTCCAGAATGCTATCATGCTACACTTAACCACTTGAATTTCCTTTTACATGATTTGTGACATAAATACTAGCCTGATTTCATAAATACTGCATATAGAATGAATCAACATTAATTTAACAGCACCCAAAAGGTGCTTACTATAGATATTAAAGACATGCTTGACAGGTGTAGCCATGTTTATTATACAATATGAACTGCAGCACCTGAGAATAAAAGTAAGCCTGGAAACATTCAAGTATTCACAAGAAATTATTTAATTTTCCAGTGGGGTACACATTTGCTTTCCTCCAAAACCTGAGATTTAGAATTGCCTCTCAGAGTCCATTATTAATCCTCAAACATCTGTCTTAACATCTGTTACAATTGGTTTAACTAGTTATAATGCATTCACAGTCATATTTACAGATTTTTAGTGGACATCTTATTTTCCATAAATTGTCTCTACACAGTGTTGTGTATCTCTACCTTTGATTAATTGTGGATAGTTTCTACGGGAACTGAAAGATAATTCAAGAATACATTCCCTTGTTTACAATTTTGCAGTAAAGTTAATATCTTCATGTCTAGAATGCAAACTATGCCAGCTTAATTACGTTCTCCTGACCAGTCTTACTGAGCAGAATATAAACAAAACTGATGTGTTTAATTAAAACAACAGCATGCATATTGTACAGTGTACCCAATTATTATAACGTATGAACTATTTAATGTTCACAGGGCTGATAGGAAGCTAAATTCAGAAATGTGGTATACTGTCCTTACTTCTAGGACAACAAAATAAAATATTAAGAACTATTTTAGCTTTATGTTATGTAATTAGTGTTTCAATGTACCTTCATCTAAATGATTGTTAATTTAGTTATATTTTAGCCCCTTATATTAAGGCAATCTTGTTTCATTTTTTAAAGCAACAGTATCAGTTTTAGAGCACGGTTAGTTATATATTTGTACCTCAGGCTTCAGATTAACACTTTTAATTACTGTTGTTCTTCATGACCTCAAAGTCATCATTCATCTTAGGCAAACTGTTTAAAAAACTGCCTGATTTGTTTCAGGCTTTCAGATGCTGAATTAGTAGAAATAGGGTGATGCAAGAAGGGTTGCCACTGACTGTGTTAAAGTCATTCTTAACCACTAAACATCATTCTTCCAGTCAGGCAAACCAGTAGTTCTGTAGTTTCCATCCTGTTGCCGAGGGCAGCCACAGTAAAAAAATAAGGCTGATTGAAAGTTTTTAGAGTTATAGCTAGTTATTTGTAGTCTAAAGAATTTGACACTACAGATCTATATCTGTGTTCAGCAATCAATGAACAAAACCTCCAGGATAAAACTCCAGTGTGTGCATAGTAAGAAAAAAAAAACTATAGCATAAAATTATGTTTAATTCAGTACTTGCATAACATTCAGAAGGGCTAATATACCAAGGAAAGGGTAACATTACTCCTGTTGTTTACAATTCTGTTATTGATTTGTGGACTTCAGTTTATGTCGAAATATAAAGATTTTCTAGAGTAAAAAGGAAAACTTCCAAGCATAGATACTTGTTGATATCAACAAATTATTATTAAATTATTACGTTATTATAAGTTCAATGCTTATTATTTGACCAAAATACATATTACTCTGACTTAATGAAGCACTGATTCAGAATAAGAAAGTATACATGACCTCTACATTTATCATTCAACCCTCAGCATGCCCTGCTCTATTAACTGTTTCTTATATTAATCTTTAGCCCTCTTCTAATGTTGCTGTGAAAGTGCATATATGCCTATATTCTTGCAATGTTCTTTCACCTTTCCTTTCTTCTCCATCATATAGTATTACTTATCCATATTATCCTCACCATATCCCCTCAGTCTGCAGATATTTTTGTCTTCCCTTTTTCTTATCACAGCTTCATGTAATTCAGATTTGGACTCAGCCTGTTACCCTGTTCCATGCTCTTCTCCCACTTTTTCCACACATTTCTTTGTAGTTTACATTGCAATGCGCACACACACACACACACACACACACACACCATGTGCACAGATATAAAGCTGTACCATGTGTTTCACCCCATTTCCTCTCAATTAATGCCAATTTATTTCTAAGAATGTATTTTGTGACATCTTCGCCTCAAGCCTAAGCAACCTTACATATTCACAAAACATCTAACAAATGATTTCTACCCTACCACTCTCTGACCTGCTTTAGGATCCTTATTTTTAAAGCCGATCCCCACAGCCATGGCTCAAAGCCACCAAGCCTTATTCATCATCCCAAAGGCATATTGTTACATTTCATAAATACAGTAAGTTTGCTTCCTGAAAATGAGCCTCCTTAAAGTGTAACAAAGTACTAAAGCGGGCATCAAAACACAGATGGCCTCTACAAGGAAGAGCTGCACACCATGAGCACATAATTATGCTTTGGGCAGATGGAGGAAGGTGGCATCACTGATTCTAAACAGGGTTCTTGGCTTTGGTGGAGACTGAAGTGTATGAGGTATCTACGATTACAGTAGTTATCAAGTCATATGCCCAGGTTCTGTTAGAAGAAAACGTTTATTAGTACTATTCAGAAAGAAGGATGACAGTGAATGCCATTCTTATTATTGTTCTTAACCATATTTTCTAGTAGAGCTGTTTACATTGAATTTATTTTATTTACATTACTTAATTATTTTATTTATTATTTGATAGTTGGGTAGGTAGAATGGTACAAGACCCTTTTCATCCATGACCCAGTCAAAGAGGCATAAAGCAGTATACGAAAAATATGTATCTATATTGCTAAAAGCATATGCAGAAAACATACATTGGTATAAGAAAAAGCCATAAAGTATAAAGATAAAGCATCAGTACGCTGAGTGATTGACTTTAAGGAAAATCAGCGTTATATGCATGAATAATTTATCAAGTTCAAGGGATAGAAAAGGCAAATTATACTAAAGTTTGTCTGAAGTGCTTGCTATGGACAATGTACATGTTTACAAAGTGTAGATTAATGCAATAGGTACTATGAGCTATGGACATATTTACAAAGTGCAACTTAATGCTATAGGTACAATAGTCTGGTTCCGAAGTTAACTGGTTCCTATGAGGATGAACAATTGTAGAGTATATAACTTATCCATTATCTTTAAAACACTTGCATTCCTTTCAGCCTCAAGGAGGGCAATACGTTGCTTTGTGATTTTTTTAATTTATTTATTTTGTATTTGTTTTCCAGGGTAGAGCACTCATCTCCATGGACCTTTTTCAGAGTTAGTCCAGCAGCGGTGTCTGGTTAAATGACTTGTTCACAGAGTTAGTCCAGGAGCGGTGTCTGGTTAAGTGACTTGTTCACAGAGTTAGTCCAGGAGCGGTGTCTGGTTAAGTGACTTGTTCACAGAGTTAGTCCAGGAGCGGTGTCTGGTTAAGTGACTTGTTCACAGAGTTAGTCCAGGAGCGGTGTCTAGTTAAGTGACTTGTTCACAGAGTTAGTCCGGGAGCGGTGTCTGGTTAAGTGACTTGTTCACAGAGTTAGTCCAGGAGCGATGTCTGGTTAAGTGACTTGTTCACAGAGTTAGTCCAGGAGTGGTGTCTGGTTAAGTGACTTGTTCACAGAGTTAGTCCAGCAGCGGTGTCTGGTTAAATGACTTGTTCACAGAGTTAGTCCGGGAGCGGTGTCTGGTTAAGTGACTTGTTCACAGAGTTAGTCCAGGAACGGTGTCTGGTTAAGTGACTTGTTCACAGAGTTAGTCCAGGAGCGATGTCTGGTTAAGTGACTTGTTCACAGAGTTAGGCAATGGAGGCTGAGAGAATCAAACCTTGCACCACTGTATAATACAAAACATCTTGTTAACAGCTGCTTAATCCTGTAAGCCAACAGCCAAGCAGTCTAATACACTATAATATAAAGTGTGACAGTCATTTATTAGGTTCCTAGTTTATAGCTAAGCATTAGTTAATCAGTAAGCAGACCATGCCAATAAAAGATAGAAAGGGGGAGAACTTGAGGCTTGCCAGTCCAGTTATCTAAGTTTACCTGTAAGGTGGCAATGATGCTACTCTGCTTAACATGTAGTAGGCCTTTGTTCAAGAGGTGGGAGATAAGCTGGGATATGAAGCTATCACACCAAAGTGTCTAATTTAGCTCATTGATGAAGAGTTAGTTCCTTTAACTGGGTATTTGAGGAACCATCTGCTCTGTGAAGGAGCAGGACATCAAAAAGGTTTGGATGTTTCATAACTCAAAAGGCTAGATACAGATCTCCACAGAGGAGTCTATAGGAGACTGAGTACACAGAGAGGGCTGTCACTGTCAGTCTGTTCTGGTAACTAAGATTTCTGAGAGGATTGATATTTTTAGTTAGGAATCTCTGAGGTCTCTCAAGTTGAATGATATGTTTAGTCAAACACATGTCAAAAGGGGCATTATATTCAATAATGGGTCTGATGAGATGAGTAGAGGTTGAATTGAGATTTCTTTGGATCTAGATGAGATGTCTTTGAAAATTAAATGAGCCTGACAGAAAGCTTTCCAAACTGCTGCACTAACATGACATAAAAAAGATAAGGAATTATCAATAAGTATGTCTAGACCCATATGACAGTAACTGATTAGAGGGGTGTGTCAACTGTATGAAATGAAAAATGTTTGTTTACCAAAATTAATTACACCACATTTCTTTATATATCAGTGTGAGGCAATTGTCTTTGCAGCAGTCATTCACATGATCTAACCTGTGCTGGAGCAATTGTGATTCAGTTGAAGACAAAACCATAGGTCAGGCTTGCTGGTCAAATGTTCTGAGAAACAGATGTCAAATAGGAGAAAGACAGAACACTGAGCACTGTGTTATACCACTGGTAGCTTTTTTGTTCCTTCTTTAGAAAGTGTCACCTGTGACTCTAACCACATAGATTCTACCAGACAACTAGCTAGTTTATCCAACACACATAAGGATTTATGTTAAGATTTACAAGTCTGTCAATACCACCTGCATTAGGAACAAGATCAAAAGCCTTGGCCATAGCCAGATATTTTGTATGTACTGCATAGCCACTATTCCCTGCTTTGGTGACTTTCCCAAGAAATGCATAAGGTTAAATAGCCAGGGTCTTCGTTTGCCAAAACAATGTAAATAGGGTCCAGGGAAAAGAGATTTTCTGAGTCCAAATTAATGAGATCTGTGATAATACATTCCATAGTTTTGCAGATGAGCATGTGAGACTAATAGGTCTATAGCTAATAACATCTGTGGTTGAAGCACCCTTGTGCAATAGTATTAAAATGGCTATTTTACAGGCTTTGAAACTGTAACTAATGGAGAGATTTAGATTAAAGAGGTTAAATAGGGGTTCAGCTAGGCCATATTTGGTACTGATAATCAGATAACCTGGAATGTTATCTGGGCCCATGGATGAGGAGAGGACTTGTTCTACAGTAATTAAAGGGAGTGGCTGTGACTATGGAATCTGTGGAATAACTATAACTGCAGTAAATTGGTTACCTAGGATATTAGCTATTTCCTTGGGGTAAGAGTGGGCAGTATTATTGTGGAATAGCTCTGAATATTGTTTGGTGTTTGTTCTTATCTTCTTAAAATAGTTAAAGAAAGGTATGCAATTATTAGTGGCTGTTTTAGTTCATATTCAGCTTTGAGTTACCTAAAGGCTCATTTAAGCTCTTCACTAGTTTACCTAAGTGTGATATGGCCGCGGTGGTGCAGCAGTAGCGTTGTTGCCTCACAGCAAGAGGTACTCCCATTCGATTCTCAGCTGGAGTGTGCGGAGTACCTTCTGCGTGGAGTCTGCATGTCCTCCCCGCAGTTGAGTGGTGTTCAAAAGACGTGTAAATGGGCGTGCCTTCGTTGAAGGTTGGACGTCGAGCTGGCACCTCGGCGTTTGTGAAAATCTACTGCCAATCATTAGCGGACCGGAGTTACGCTGTGGCGACCCCTAACTGGGAAAAGCTGAAAGACAAACAACAACAACAACAACTAGCTTACCTGCGTGTGCTATGAAGGTGGATAGAAGGAAGCTTCTTAAAAGCATTACATTATTTGTTTTTCTTGTGATATAATTTATTTATATGGGTATTTCAGCACATGGGTTGTTTTAAAATTTATCATTATATTTGGTGAAGATTGTGACAACCATATTGATATAACTAATTAAATGGGGGTAAATGTTAGAGGCATAAGCAGCAGCTTTAGCAATTGGATCAATCAGAGGAATATTACATCCAGATTTATTCAGGTAATGAAGAAAGTTTCTTTTGATAAGTGTCTAAAAACAGAAGCATTTGCAGGGGAAGAGCCACCAGTTTTAGAGGAAAAGATGAATGCTTTTTGGTCTGATTTAACAAGGGAAGATGATTCGTATACAGGTGAGTATACTTTCCAGGGTATCTGAGCCCCTTGTAGGGTGGTTACCTATTTGTACAGGGGAGTTATCATTTATAATATCAAGGAAGCATTAGGCATTTTGACTAGTGGAAGAGAAGGTAATTTGGTTTATTGATGGACAGTCGACATCCACCAATAAAAATGGTGATGGGTTTAATGTGGCTTAAGGTATGCTGTTCAGATAGCTATTATTCTCAGAAGGGGAGATAAAGGGGGTTCTGTAGCTGGCTATGAAGTAGTAATTAATTTTATTTTTATTTAAAGGACTGCTGTAAACTAACAACGGACGGAGCCAGGCATACATGAAACTCTAGTTCCAAACAAGAACTCAAGAAATAGGGCAGTTCAAAAAATCCAAGAGATAAGGCAGTTCAAATAATCCAAAAGATAAGGCAGTTCAAATAATTCAGGTGGCAAGCACAAGAAATCCAAGTACATATGAACATATAAAATCTCCTTTATTGTAGTCGACATAAGGTAAGTGCTTTCACTATATAGCTTCATCAGACCATAAAACAACTACTATCATAGCCTCTATTTAAACTAAATAAAAGCACATAACAGCCAATCACATCAATCAACTCATTAATTATACAATCAAATAATAAAGCAATTCACAATCATGGACAGGATAAAGCAAAAAAGAAAAAACTACTGAATTATTTAAAATGAATATAAATATATAAAAAATATATGAATATATATATATATATCATGCAAAAGAACAAAACTAAAATAGTCTAAAGATAAAAAAGAAATAATGCACTAAAAATATGCACATAAATATATACAAACAAGAAAATATATATAAAATATATATATATAAAATATATAAATACATATCTGGGTCAGTATGAACTGAACACACAGGGAGGTAGATGTAATACAGATATAAACATATTCACTTGTGTAACCTCCTTTTCTTCAAAACTGGCCTAATAGAGGCCCTTTCATTCAGTCCCCTGCCCCTGTCAGCACGGAGCATAATAATCCAAGAGGCCTCTCTAAATTCTGTATGTGTGCAAACATCACCTTCCCTAATACTAGGGCTAATGGTCTCAACAACTCTAAACCTAAAAGTATGTGATGTCCCAAATTCTAGGACGTGCTTAGAGAGTGCATTATGCAGGGAACCCTTCCTAATGTGATAGAGATGCTCCCTCATCCTATCACGTAGGACCCTGTTGGTTTTACCAACATAGAAGGAGTGGCAGATGGTACATTCAGCCAAGTATATCACATGAGGGGTCATGCAATCTGCAGAAGCATGAAAGATGAATTCTTTACATAAATCAGGATGAAAAAAAGGTTCAGCAGTGTTAATATAAGTGCACAAACTGCAATTACCATGAGGTAATGTAAATCCAGGACTCAACGGTAGATTACTGTGATCCCTATCATAGCACAGGAGTCTTCTCAAGTTCTTACAATTCCTGAACTGGAAAATGGGCTTATCACCCACAATCCCATGTATATCATCATCCACTAGTAAAATAGCACAAAACTGACTAAACAGCCGAGTGATATCTCTGTGGTCAGTAGTATAAAACAAAGGGACTCTAACCTCTGAGTTATAGGGATGTGTCTCCCTAGCAATGCTGGGATCTAATACAGGTCCAAAATATGGACTAGCTGTCGTTAGTCTCAACCGACCTAAGTCTGACCACTGCCTTTGTATCTCAGAAGAAGTATAACCTCGTGCCAACAATTTACATTCCAAACTATCAGTCTCCTCTAAAAAGCTAGATGTTGTAGGGTTTAACCTAGAAGCCCTTATCCCCTGACCTCTAATCAAATTCTTAAAAATATAACCAGGGTGCATACTAGATCTGAAGAGGAAGGCATTCCTATGGCAAGTCTTATGATAAACCCCAGTGTTAATTATATTGCCTGGTAATTTCTCAATATATAAGTTCAAGAACTCAATACGTGTAAATGACCAAGTAAAAGTGAACTTCAGGCAGTCAATTAAATTATTCATCATGTCATGGAAGGCAACTAACCTATCAACAGGGCCTCTCCCCAACAAAAACAAATCATCGACAAATCATTGATAAAACAGTACATGATCCTTGAAGCCCTGAGTAGAAAATAGACTATTGTTCTCCCAGTGTGCTAAAAACATGTTGGCGTAGCTGTTGGCACATGAAGTGCCCATAGCTACTCCATGTTTTTGAAGGTACATCTCACCATTGAAGGTGAAAACATTATTTTCAAGCACCATCTCTAGAAAATAACAAGTAAGGTCCAACTGTACTGGTGTGTATTCACTATGTAACAAAAGATGTTCATGAATGAACTGGATGCCCAGCCCATTAGGAATCATAGTGAACAAAGATTGAATGTCAAAAGTAACAAAAATGACATTTTCAACATCACCAATAGAAGAAATGCACTGATAAAGATCTAATAAAAATAGTTTAGAGTCCCTCAGGACCACAGGATTCAAATTAATAACCAGTCTCAACACCTTCTCAACATATAGAGAAAGTGGTTCCATAACCCAACCACCACCCGCCACTATTGGTCTCATTGGTGGATCAGTGGGGTGCTTATGAACCTTAGGGAGGCCCTGTATCAATGGAATTAAAGGATTAACCACCTTCAGGAATGAAAGCACATCCTCCGTAACAAGATGAGTCGAAAAAATATCTAATATGCACTGACTAAGCAAAGACATCACTTCATGCACAGCATCAACAGTAATCCTCTCATAAAAGTTGCCATCACTCAACATCGAGCACATAGCCTGATCATAGTGTGACCTATCCATTACAACTATAAGGCCACCCTTGTCAGCGGGGTGAATTACTATGCGCTCATTATCCTGTAGGGCTCTCAGGGCTGCCTTTTCAACATAAGACAAATTATTCTTATAATATGTATGGTGAGCATCACGAGTATCATAGAAGTTAAATGCCTGATCTTCAGTTAACTTTA
The DNA here is from genome assembly GCF_019279795.1 of Protopterus annectens. Taxonomy (NCBI): domain Eukaryota; kingdom Metazoa; phylum Chordata; order Ceratodontiformes; family Protopteridae; genus Protopterus; species Protopterus annectens. The sequence goes on from NC_056737.1 coordinate 1,964,808,648, forward strand.
AATATGCTTCAACGAGGGGATGATTGTTAGAAACATACCTGCTCGGTTTCCTAAGGCCAAAAGGGCCACTAACCCCCCTGCCTGATGGAGACCCACATTCTACATTTCCATACATCAAACGTAACATAATGTTTCTACAAAACACCCTTAGATCTAAAATAGTGTCAGAGAGCTTGCTCCTACATGTAGGAATAAAGCTCAAGCCTTTAAGGAGAACCTGTGTCTCATCTAAAGAAAGCTCATAAGTAGAGATATTCAATATTAGTGAGTTGTGGCTCTCCCCCACATCTTTTTCAGAGTTTGGGACTGACTCTCTTTGAAAGAAAGTTTGTGTTTCTGGCGTCCTCTGCTTACTGATCTTGGACACCCTCCCCCTCTTTCTGACCTCACAGGTAGGGGAAAAGGGAGGTCGTCCACATTCCCACTCCACAAAACATTCAATGAATCAACATCTGTCAAAACTGTACCCCGCCATTTAGGTCTAACGACCCTCTCCATTTTGTCAGCACCATGGCTATTGTCAACAATGACATGCGGATATAAGCCACTACTAGGTGGCACCTCTGAGACTGTATCGCCAATACTTCCACCACTAGGCAGTGGAGCAGAAGGTACTGATTTATGTGTAGTCCCATGGTCTTTAATCTGGCAGCTCTTACCTACCTCGGTACTAACATTAATATTAGTAAGATTGCTAGATGTATCTACATTAACAATGGCATTGCTAGATGTATCTACATTAACAATAGCATCATCAGAAACCAAGCAGTCATGTGTATTGTTTAAAGCACGGCCCATTGAGTCTGCCAAACATCGATCAGGAACCACAGTCTCATTCTTCCTGGTAACCTGGGTCGAATGATTAAGATTATCATGTCCACTGGCACTTTGTCCAGTGCGTGGCCACATAAACACATGGCCTGTCCTAAAATAGTTAATGTCACATAAGAGCTTGGTCTTTTTTTGATAGATAAGTTTCTGTTCAAAGACAGCAACGCCATCTAACAGGCTCTCAAATAACGGATTCAGAAAATCCACCCTGTAGTCCTTAAGGGTTCCCTGCATAATGCACTCTCTAAGCACATCCTAGAATTTGGGGCATCACATACTTTTAGGTTTAGAATTGTTGAGACCATTAACCCTAGTATTAGGGAAGGTGATGTTTGCACACATACAGAATTTAGAGAGGCCTGTTGGATTACTATGCTCCGTGCTGACAGGGGCAAGGGACTGAATGAAAGGGCCTCTATTCGGCCAGTTTTGAAGAAAAGGAGGTTACACAAGTGAATATGTTTATATCTGTATTACATCTACCTCCCTGTGTGTTCAGTTCATACTGACCCAGATATGTATTTATATATTTTATATATATATTTTTTATATATATTTTCTTGTTTGTATATATTTATGTGCATATTTTTTAGTGCATTATTTCTTTTTTATCTTTAGACAATTTTAGTTTTGTTCTTTTGCATGATATATATATATATATATATATATATATATATATATATATATATATATTTTTTTTTTTTCATATATTTTTTATACATTTATATTTATTTTACATAATTCAGTAGTTTTTTCTTTTTTGCTTTATCCTGTCCTTGATTGTGAATTACTTTATTGTTTGATTGTATAATTAATGAGTTGATTGATGTGATTGGCTGTTATGTGCTTTTATTTAGTTTAAATAGAGGCTATGATAGTAGTTGTTTTATGGTCTGATGAAGCTATATAGTGAAAGCACTTACCTTATGTCGACTACAATAAAGGAGATTTTATATGTTTATATGTACTTGGATTTCTTGTGCTTGCCACCTGAATTATTTGAACTGCCTTATCTTTTGGATTATTTGAACTGCCTTATCTCTTGGATTTTTTGATCTGCCCTATTTCTTGAGTTCTTGTTTGGAACTAGAGTTTCCTGTATGCCTGGCTCCATCCGTTGTTAGTTTACAACAGTCCTTTGATTTATTCTCTTTGTTTTTTACTTAACAACGAAGGACTTACCACTTGGATTCCACTATTTTGTCTTTGTCGTTATTTTTATTTAAGGTGACTTACACGTCTAGAGTTTCAAATTTGGCCCCCCGTGAAACCTGTCATGAGGTGATGATTTCCTTGACAAACACTGATACTCCCTCACATTTGCCATTAACTTAGAAGACATAATAAACACAGAACTCAAAAATGTAAGAAGTGCTTTCATTGCTTTGAAACTATATATCTGTAACTACACATATATGAATGTTTTCAGGTTGAGAAGAACCTCAAAGTCAGGCAATTATTTTAGACTCCTAGCATTGAATACAGCCACTTTAATGTTTTCCAAATTAAGGTTTACTACATTGGAATGTGAAGCAGCTGGACTCTACCTAAAAAGACATTATGGGAACAGCAGAGGCTTTACCCAGAATGCAAAATCCCTTTTAGCAAGGGAAATGCAGACCATCCCCTGAAAAAGCAGGAAGGCTTATGAGCCATTCGTCCCAAGCTGAAATGTTCAGAATCCTCCTATAATGACTGCAGCTACATCACCAATTTTTAAAGTCAACTATCTTGTCTTTAAAGCACAACATCATTCTAGCTAATGGCAAAATAACACTCATGACCAGAGTTTTTCCTGACCCTTGCACATGCAGAGCAAGCTCAGTCATAGCCTTCTGTATGCCCTTCTCGGTAGCGTCCCTAACATCATTTACTTTCACATGGGCCATGATCAGGTCATAATCATATTTGTTATGATGGGAGTTTATATTTGCTCTTATGTCCTGGACTGTAATCCAGAAAGGCAGCTATACCCTGTTCTTGTCCATCTTGGTCAGGGTAGTATCATGCCTCACAATAAAGTCACCTATTGCTTAAACATTACTGTGGTTAGGTGCAGTCTCAGTTAACCTTAAGGGCTTGGAGTATGCACCCTTATGACTCTTAGAGGTATGTGTATCTGCTGTTTGTGTGCAGGGTGAAGATGGATGTGTTGCTGTGAGAACTAATGGCTAGGTTTTTTCACCCTTTGCCTCAGCATAAGTTGGTTTAGTGGAGATATTTGTACTGTGGGAGCATGTGTGTTGTGCTTACCTAATGTGTTCTTAGATTATACTCCATTAGTTCATGGATGTACTGGTTTAAAATATGGCCATTTAAAAGCTGAAAGCCAGCAGCATAATAAAACAGCTATAAAATATTTATATTACATAATAACTAGTGTGGTGCCTACCCAGGATTCATGTCATTTACTCGCACATTCTGAATGTCAAGTGACATAACACCAACATCCAGAATGTTAAAAATTAGAACCAAAAAAAAAGTAAAAACATCTTGCCTGTCTGTACCCCCCACACACCCCCACTAATTATATATACTAATTCCAAGATCACACTACTGTTGGGAAAGGGCAAATTTCCCGATCCTTGCTGTACTGTGATCTCTCGCAGCTGAGTTCCCCGATCACCAGTATGTCACAGCACTTTCAGATTTGACATTCTGTACATCAGTGCTGTCACTCAGCATTCAGAATGTTTGAGGAAATGACATTCCTATATCATTTCCTAATAAATATGATTTGTTCGTTACTTTAGTCTGGAAAGGTATGTGTGGACATTGTAAATCATGCGGATTTTTTTTTTATTGTTGAAGTTAAGACTCATGCCAGAAGTGATTTAAGTCCAACTATGATATTGTACTCCAACTTTCTTGATTTTAAGCACCAAGGTGGTCTGAAGTCGATGTAGACCCCACTTTCTCTAATTCTTGTTAAATAATGTTTTGCAATAGTTTTGATAACTTTTAAGCAAGCTCAGAAGTAACTTATCCCATTCATGTCATCAGACCCCCTACTTGCCCTTGCCCTTTGCCCATTATTTCCTTCTGTAAATAAAGAGAAAGAATGCTTTGTGGTGATATTCAACTATTCTTTTTGAGATTTAGGCTGACACTAAGGAAGACCCCCCACACACACACACACCCTGCCAGATTTGGTAGTGAATCACATAATTAGACACATCTGAGGCAAATAAGTGAGTGCTATAATTGTCCAGGGCAGGTTCAATTAACAGACTGAGCATTGGGGAGGTGGTTATAAAGGAGGATGGGGGTGAGTGACTTGTGGCAGCTCATCCTTCCTGGGGGATGGAAGGTGGTCTGGTCTGTTGCAACACCAACTGACACAGAGAAGTAGGAGTGCAAAGCAAAGCATATATGCTAGGAAAAGTCAGGTAGCTCTGATGAGTTACAGTAAGCAGTAGTCTTCCAGGAGGCACGTACGGCATCATGCATACCATCACACAGGGGAAGGCATGCATGTCAGCCCCTGGGGGTGGGCACTTCTGCCACTACCATAACACTAAATATAGATGGTGATCTTCACAATCACCTCACACCCCAGGGAAAATGAATGGAATGCCAATGAGAATAAAATCAACATAAAACAAAATGCAGTGTGGAATTAGAGTACAGAGGCTGAAAGACCACCTAAAGAAGTGAGATCAGTTTAACACAAATGATTAGTATAGTCAAAGGATGATGTTTAATGGGACATCAGACAGAACACTTCCAGCAGTGGCACGCTTGACATACCTATAGAGGTAGGAATTTGGAATAATTTTTGCAGGGAGAGATATACTGACACAAGACTATATAGAGGAATAGGATGAAAGCAAGAGTCTGAGACAAAAGCTTGTGCAAACCTGAAGAACATTCCTGTAGTAATAAATCTGATGCGAAAGTGTAAGGTAGAATCAAAACAGCTTATGGTACATTGTGAACTTAAAACTTTGAAGTTATGCTGGGTTGGGAGACACAGAATGCAGAAAATGTGATCCTTCTATATCAATCATTCTACAAGTAGGACCCTCCTTGGTCACTCATTGATTGGATTCATATTCCCTTTCATTCCTGTATGGCATATTTTCTTTTTCTAAATATTTTTAAATATCTATGCTCAGGAGCAAATGTGCCCCATACAGATGCACACTATGATATAGAATTCTGCATGAGAACAGTGAAACTACCCCTAGAACTGCTAATTTCCCCAACCAATGAGACATCTGCTCCAACAAATGAAGAAAAAAAATGTGAAATCAATGCCTCTACTCTGAATAAGAATATTTAAAGATTTATACCTAAGTGACTTACATAGAAGTCCAGCATTAGCAACTGCATAGAGTTGTTGTCCAAGCACTGGAGGATACCACACCAAGTAATTGGATTCATTTTCCAGGACTAACTGCATAAGGGGGGGGGCTGCATTCTTGAGTGCACTATTATTTGAACAAGATGCTAAATGTGTAAACCAAGATCATGTCTGCCTTAGTTATAGCTCAGGTGGGAGTAAAAGATCTTATGGCACTTATAGAAAAAATACAGGAATTTCCCGTGTGTCCTGGCCTAATTTTCCCTAATCAGTATGACTACCACCTCAGATCTCCCCTGTAAAAAGACCACTAGCCTACTGTGACTAAGCCTATTAGCAAAGCTTAAATAAATAAACTGCTAACTCACTTTCCTGGTCATAAGAAAATTAACAGCTGTTCTAGCTTCCTCACCACTTGCATTCACTTCAGACAAAATCTGACCTGCCGGTGTAATGCCAAGATGTGAAAACTCAAACTTCACAGCCAAATAATTTTGCTTATATTAGGTGTTGGCTGAAACAGATATTGATGCCCTGACAGTCTCCATTCAGCAGCTGCAGTTATCGATGCTCCATTTTCAAGTCCAAGAATTCAAACACAGTTACAGTGAGGATCACACCAACGTCCTTGAACAAAGCTTGCAGGACCATGCAGCACATCTACAGGAGAAGAAACATCAAGTATCTTTTCTCTTTGATTTCACCCAGACACTGCATGACCAACTGAAGATCAGGAAAATAAAAAACCTGCAGAAATAATTTTACAATTTTGGGAGATCAAGAGGGAGTAAAGCAAAAGAACTATGCAGTGGTTTCTTCACTCATGGCTACAGACTCCACTTGGGCTTGATACATCTGTCAAACTCGGGTTGGAGAGAGTCCATCTATCTCTAGTACCTCTTCCATCACCCAGTGCTTCTCCCCCTCTTCCTTCCCCAATACGTCTCACCCTTTTCCATTGTCTAGTGCTTCTCTCAGACCAGTAATACTCCACTTTTTAACTTATCAACAAAAAGAGAAGGTTTTGCAGGCTGCCACAGCAGAAAAGGACATTGGCTACTTCGGCCACAAACAAGGTTTGATAATGACTTTTTGATGTTAGTACTGGCTAAGACAAAGATATGGTTTCCTTTGCTTAGGTGCTTGAAAGAGAAAAGGATACAAGCTACTACAATTTATTCAGGTAGGCTGGGAGTTGTAGCATGTTTTCCATCATTTACATGTAGTCATGGCATGTATGAAAGAAAAGTCTACTGTTACTCTCCCAGACAATATGGATTGGTCCACATCACTCTCGAAATGAGACAGAATTTCAGATGGATCCATTATTTCCTCTCCAGATGTAAAGAGATGCAGATCAGCACCCACACATCTGCATCATTTATCTGTTAGATTACTGACATGAGGATTGGGGACTGTTATCTTGAATGACTTTAAGAATGTGATTCACCTAGCAACACTTTTCTTTAGTGTCTACCTAATTGTGTATTTAGAAGGTTACTTTTTTGTTAAACATTCTTATTAAGCTTATTACCCACAGTGGTGATGCTGCGGTAGCGTTGTCGCCTCACAGTAAGACGCTGTCCAGTTCGATTCTCAGCTAGAGCGTCTTCTGTGTGGAGACATGCGTGAATGGGCGTACCTTCATTGAAGGTTGTGCGTCAGGCCTGGCAAGCCGGTACGTAAAAATCAACTGCCAATCATTAGCGGGCCGGAGTTCCGCTGTGGTGACCCCTAACCGGGAAAAGCCGAAAGATACAAACAATTCTTATTAAGCTTATTGCTTAGACCTGGCTGTATAGTACCTGCAGTTAAGCAGTAAATGCTACGTAGCTACTTGAGGACAGCATCCAGGCTGACCCTGTCTTTGTCAACTACTTTATCACCCCAGTGGTTGAGAGACATCAGGGAGTTTTATTCCCTCCCCCCCAAAAAATGTGGGAGCTACTCTCTGATTTGTACACCTGCTACCTCTCAGTTACTACGATACCCTTCAATTACTTTTTTAGAGGTCTTGAATTTAATATTATATTTTGGGCAAGACTTGACCCTGAGTTCACTACCAGAGGATGGTACAGACACTTTTACTGCTCAATCAGATGAAATTACTTAGTATTAGTTTTGGTGGTATAAATTCTCTTGTCAAGCAGGCTTGGTTATGGAAGTGCCTCCCAGATATTTTATTTTTACAAGAGACTATGAACTTATCCATCACTAGTTGATGGTTAAGAACACTATATGAAGACCAACACATCATAAGCTTGCCTTACAATCCAACTTATGAACCTGTGAATTTACTCCAGCACTAGTTGATAGTTCAGATTAGAGCTGATAACCCAGAGAAGTCACCTTCTGGGGAGACGTGGCTATCACCACCATTAAGGCAAGGCATTTTCATACTTAGGGACTTCTTATTCTTGAGAGTTTGGCAAGGACTAGAAGAAGAGGAGAGAGGATGAAAGAGATTCATAAACATCCTAAACATTGATGAAAGCCTGCTTTCTTTTCAAGAATCCATCCATGAGATCATGTGAGAACTGGTGAAAAAGAACCATCTACAATGGACTGTCCAAGCTCCTTCTTCAGGGAGAAGGCCTCAGCCATGCCACCCTAGGCATGCATATTCCTCAGACTGAAGTCCCTAGTCATAGCATTAGCACAGTTAGTATTACAGGGGATCACATGGTTGCCCATCAGAATATTTTGTGACCCACCCTTCCCAGTACATTAGACTCCTTGCCTTGTGTCATGGTAAGAAAATGTTGTAGATTGTGGGTCCTCCCCTGGACTAAAACTGATCGTGTAACAATCTACTGTAGGATCCCTTGTCAGGATCTCAGTCTGCTTGTCCTGTTAAATATGGAGGGTATGTGTCAGGATTTCAGTCTGCTTGTCCTGATATATATGGAGGGCATGTGTATGTGTATGTAACCCACATGTTATGGCATACTAAGAGTAGACCGGCTAAACAAGAAAGGAGGCGGTGTAGCTATAATATTTAAACAGCATCTAAACATCCAGATCTTAAAATCATCAGCTCTACAAATAGGCAATGAAGAAATAATATATACCAACCTCAAAATAAACCAAAACAAAACCATCAACATAATTGGATGCTACTTCCCACCTGGCCAAAACATCCCTCCACTAGAAAACCTCCTCAGCTGGTCTACCCACCAACTCCCCCAAGAAACTATCATTTTAGGTGATTTCAATATTGACTGGCAATCCTGTTCTGGCAACCATCCAACCCATCATGTAAACCTTCATGGCTTCACCCAACTAGTCCAGTCGCCAACCAGGATAAATAAAAACTCCAGCAAGCACACTACCCTGGACTGGATACTAGTCAGTAAGAGCCCCCAGTCATATATAACAGGCTGCTTATCAGATAGCCTCAGTGATCACTCCCCAACATTCCTACTCAAAAAATACCTATACCAAGCTAAACCTGTCATTTACCGTCAAATATGTAAAAAACTAAACTTTAACCCACTCACATTCATCTCATCCCTCAAAGAATGTAACTGGCATCCTCTAAAGTACCTCAGCCTTGATGACACAGTTGAATTTTTTAATACTACCTTCCTGAGCATCCTTAATTACCATGCCCCCATAAGACTTTCCAGAATCAAAGCACAACCCTCCCCATGGCTACAGAAAACCACTAAGTCAGAAATGAAAAACAGAGATAAAGCCTGGGAGCACTGGCGCAAAACCAAAACCCCCTCAACTAGACAGAAATTCCTAGAACTATGCAATAGAGTAAAAAAGCTAATAAAACAGGACAAATTCCAATACTACCAGTCTGCCCTAGACTCCTCTCAACACAGCCCCAAACAATTCTGGTCCTCCATAAACTCCATCCTCCACCCAGGTAAAGTCAGTACCCCTCCTCCTAACAACCCTCACTCCTCAGAAAATATTGCTACCTCATTCAACACACACTTCACACAAACCATACTATCACTAGCTAAACAACACAACCCCCCTCCCCTCCAACCCACTCCTTCAACTAGTAATCTCCCCACTGCCTTCTCTTTTTCTCCTGTACCTACCTCCAACATAAAAAAACTCTTAACTAAACTTAAGTCCACCAGATTAGCAGCAGACAACCTCCCAAGTGAATACCTACAAATCGCAGCTGATGCTGTGGCCTACCCAGTATCCATCTTGATTAACCGATCTCTGTCAGAAAGTTACGTTCCCACACTGTGGAAAGTATCACATATAATTCCCCCTCCACAAAGGCAGACCCTCCACAGAACTAACCAATTACCGCCCCATAGCTATTCTCTCTCCATTCTCCAAAATACTAGAGAGATGCATACACTCTCAGGTCTCAGACTACCTCCTTACTAACAACCTCCTTTCCAATACTCAGCATGGTTTCCGACCAAACCATAGCACCACCACTGCCTTACTCTCCTTTACTAACACTATCCTTCAGCATAAAAACAATGGCTATCTCTCCTCTGCTACTTTCCTAGACCTATCTAAAGCATTTGACATGGTCCCACGCAAACAACTTATCTCTGTCCTCAATAACCTATCCTTCTCACAATCAGTGACCAACTGGTTTCAGAGTTACCTGTCTGACCGCCAACAATCCATTGTATGGCAGAATGACATATCTCCCCAACTACCTGTCTCCATAGGGGTTCCCCAAGGATCCATCCTTGGACCCCTACTCTTCTCTGTTTTCACCAATAATCTAGCCTCTGCCACCAAACATGGCACACTCATACAATAAGCAGATGACTCAGCCATCATCTGCTCAGCCCAGTCCCTACCCAAACTGCAAAAAGTCACACAGGAAGCCTTTTCCTCTGTTGAAACCTGGTTATTCGATGCCCAATTAATACTCAACCCAAACAAAACTAAACTAATCATCTTCCAACCCACCAAACATACTCAAAGCAACTCTCACTTTAACATCACAGCAAAAGACAACACCACTATATACCCAACTGAACATACCAAATTGCTAGGAGTAGAAATAGACAATAAACTAAAATTTGACATTCACATATCCTTGACCATAAAAAAAAGTCCACAAAAAACTAGGAGTGCTATACAGAAATAAGCATCTTCTCACCAAAGCAGCAAAGATTTCAATAGCAAATTCCCACCTTATCTCCACCCTACTTTCTGCCTGTCCAATATATACCAACCTAAGGCAATGCAATTTAAACAAGCTAGAGACCTGCTACAACAAAATCGCCAAATTCGCCACAGGGGCATCCTACCATAGTCACCACTGTCTCTCACTTGCTGATCTGGGTTGGCTTGAACTCCCTCACCTCCTTCAATGGTATCAACTCTCACTTGCCCACAAACTAGTAAATCATCCACTAAATGTCCCATCCCTCCAGAATCTACTCCAACCCTATCACACCACCAGACCACTAAGATCCAGCAACAAAAATCACTTGCAGATCACTAAAGCCAATAACTCTGCTTGTGAAGAACTATTCTCTTGCACCATAGCCAAATTATGGAACTCCCTTCCACCCACAATTACCTCCATACCATCATGCACCCACTTCAAAACTTTACTAAAAGCGCACCTAAAAACATGCTGGCTATACCCTTGCAACTCCCACTCTAATATCACCCTCCCCATCCAACCACTACCTTTCTTTCCACTCCACTAACTACTTTGATTATAGCAAGCTCAGATGCTCATAAGCCAGTACTTATTATACAGCAGGAACGTCTTCTTGTAACATTTGTTAATGTCTGTTATGTACTTCACAGATAAAGATTCTAGTTGTCTACTGATGTACTATGTTCTTCATCTGTAAATATGTTGTAAGTAATTGCTATGTATATTGTTAATCGCTATGTAATCCAATGTAACTACTGTCTGTTTATTTTAACTGTGGAGCTTTTCTCCCCAGGCCGCCGCTGAAAATGGACCTACATCCAGTCGGACACTCCCGGTCAACAAATATATATAAATAAATAAATAAATAAATGTGTCAATGGATCCACTGGAAGAAAGTTGAAGTTTTCACACTCTGCACATGTAGCAATATTGTTGACAGATTCCAAAGAAGGCAACAGTCCAAGATCTCAGCTTCTTCTTCTTCCCAGGCACCTCTGAGGGGAAGGAACACAGAACAGTCCATGATGGTCCTCTTGACCCTTGGGGTTTATCCAAAAGAAGGGTTATCAGATGGTGAGCTTCAAGAGGCAGCAGGTCCACTACATTTATCTGTCTCTGTCTGAGGTAATAACCTCCAAATTGCCTAACTTTTCAAAGGAAACAGAAGGGAAGGAAGAACCCACCCTCTCACACCATCACAAGACTGGACATGCTTTTCAACAAAGATTCTATGAAATACTAGCACTCAGGAATATGCTAACCAGTGGTGGCATGAGACATGAAAAGTCTGCATTGAGCTTGGTCAAGTATCAAGCCAAGTTTACAAAGGCGTTGCTCCTTCAAAATCCCACCAAAACTCAAACAGTGCTTGAAATCTAAGGATTAACCATGGATTGTGGCACATGAGAACTTGGTGAACCCTCTTCATCCTGGGCCAGTGAGCTCTTCTGGGATCAGTTGAGGTCTGGAGAAAAATACTCCTCAGCTTTAAGTATTACTGTTACACTATGCCATCTAACTAAAAGAGCTACTTCCTGAGATCTGGAGAATTATGACTGTGCTTTGAAGATCAGCCAGAGTTGGGTGGCATTTGCCTCCTTGGGTATAATAGCTTGAGGTGAGCTCCATGGATGTCAAAGGTGCACATGTGACATATGAGGTCCATTGGCTGCTTCTTGACTAGACTTACTTCTTGGAGATTATTAGTGAGGACTGCCATAGTTTATTTTGCCTTTTGAGGATACTCTGGCAAAGGTCTGCACCTGTGCAAGAGACTCTCCCACCAGTTTCTGTATGGAGCACTTTTATCTATCATGCTTCTCCAAGTAGCAAGAGAGATCAGAAGCTATGGTATTACCAAAGGCTGTTTCTTGAATGGACTTACCTCAAGGTGGGCAGGATTACTGTATGCAATCTCTCTCTATTTTTCTTTTTTGCCTTTTGAGCTATGCAAAGGACTGTGTTCCCATTTTCTGTACTGTTCACTTTCATCAATCACTATTACACAGGTTGCAAGATAAATCAGAAGGTCTTCCTTCCAAATTCTACAGGTGGTAGAGGGTTGAAATTCTGGCAGTAATGGCAGTACCTCACATTGTGTTTCTCTCCCAAATAGAAGAGAAATTGTCAGTGCTGTGTTGTTCCCATTTCATAATTTAATGTCCAGAATTCATACCTCTCAACTGTACAGATTTTCGCACAATGTCCAGATTTTCGCCTCATGTTCTTGGCCCATGTTTTATAAATTACTGGTTTTCTGGCAAATTAGTGATAAATCATTAAAGATTAAAATTAGAAAATAATGACAGACATTTGAGTTTCAGACTTCATACCCTTCAGAAAAGTCATGCTAATGCAAAACCTGTTATTCTATCAAGTTTCTAATTTTGTAAGAGTAATATTTAAAAATTGTCCCTATTTTGGGGCCTTTGTCCCACTTTTGTTTATGCATTTGTCCAGATTTCTTGGTCTAAGAGGTTGAGAGGCATGGTTCAGATGATCATGTATTAACCTTTATTGCTTCAGTCATGGAAATGTTTCTTTGATGGATGTTAACATCATGATCCAAACTGCATGAGTGACAGAAAAAGGGGAGTCGTGACTTATGCCAAAATACAAGTCTTTAAATTAAACATATCTGAACACTGTCTTTACTTTTCTCTGAATATCATGAAGAAAATAGATTTTTTTGTATTAAAAACTATTTGCTTTTCATTCCTTGTAACAGCGACCCCAGAAATGATTATTTTGACAGCCAAGTTATCAGTCAGTCTGTTAATCAATCTAGACTGCACCCAGACTAAGCAGTAACATCTTTTAAGATTTTGCTATGTAATATTACAGGCTGTAAAGTTCATTCACCATCATCTGATTTTCTCTCTGCTGTCTATTGTACTATACTTTCCATTGCAAATATACGGGAACTTTTTCCATGCAAAATTGTTCACCTAAACTGCTAAGGGCTAGTAGCTAATTGTTTAAATGTTAACTTTCTAAGAGCTTATTGACAAAAAATGTCATTTTTTCTGTAAATGTTTAGTTTACCTAACCTGCTAAGAGCTAGCAACCATATGCTTAAATGTTAACTCATTAAGAGCTTATTTTATAATGTTTTTATTCTATTGTAAATGTTTAATTTTTCTGTATGAATCTTTGTCTTTCTATTTGTAACATGTAACATGTAACTTGCAATACCTTGGAGTTTTTCTCCCCAGGCCTCCACTGAAAACGAGCTCTTTATGGCCCAGTGGACTTCCCCGGTTATCAAGCTTAAATAAATAAATAAATCTGATTCCCAACAGAAATATCACATTCCTTTATCTAAGTACTTTCCTGTAGCAGTTGTGTTGCAGTTATCCACTTGTCCATTACCTGTGGAGACTCTGTATACCACCAGCAAAAAGACAGTAACATCTTCCCAGGTACAGCAATTGTGCTGTGGGATTTGTAGTTGCGTCTGTTTCATAGCATTCCAGCTAAGCATTGCCTTTTGTCTCCACCCTTATCATAAATATAAAATAGAAATTGATTACCAAAGAATTATTTTTCAAGAGTTATCTGCATAATAACTAGAACCTCATGGGCAAAGCCTGGGAGGCCAAAATAATTATTTGCTCACTTCTCAGAATACCTTTGTGGTAAGTGATATAACAGATATTAGCAGTTCTGTTGGCATAAAATGCTAAAGCCCTGACTCGGGTGCTGATGAGCCATAGAATGATAAAGCCCTGACTCGGGCCCTGGTGAGCCATAAAACGATAAAACCCTAACTCAGGCCCTGGTGAGCCATAAAACGATAAAGCCCTAACTCAGGCCCTGGTGAGCCATAAAACGATTAAGCCCTGATTCAGGCCCTGGTGAGCCATAAAATGATAAAGCCCTGACTCGGACCCTGGAGAGCCATAAAATGATAAAGCCCTGACTCAGGCCCTGGTGAGCCATAAAATGATAAAGCCCTGACTCGGACCCTGGTGAGCCATAAAACGATAAAGCCCTGACTCGGGCCCTGGTGAGCCATGTTCAGTTACTGGTTCATGTACCTGCTGGAGTGTGACATGTGAAGGAAGGAGAGATATGGCACTTCCTGTTCACTATCTTTAGCGTTTAAGATAGGGTAAGACATACCAGGAGAAGTGAGCCTTTCTCTGTAGTCCTGGTTGAGAGTGGGCATGGAAAGGTTGAGACACTGGATCAGGAAAGGAATTCCTACTTGGGCTCCAGGGTGGAGATGTACCCCATGAGAGCACATCATATTAACATGGGAAATGGGAACTTCACCTTGTTGACAAGCCTTCCAATGAGTAATAAGGGTGGTTTTCAGGCCAGTTTTCCTCGTGTGGCATTCTGCCATTGCTTCTTAAAGGGGTTGTCTTGACCCCATCCAGGAGGGATTAAATACTACTTAAATGGAAGTCTGTGGATTGTGTAAAGAGAAACTCAGGAAAACGATGTTTCTGTCAGAGAAGAGCTGTGAATTCAAAAGTTAGGATCCCCACTGAAAAACATTGCTATACAAATATTGTTATTTATTATGTATGGCAATATTATATAGTGTGGGGATAAAAAGTTAAAAAGCAGAGTTTTTATGCTATAGAATCTACTTTTTTTCATATCTTCTCTTCCTCATCACTTTTTGTTTACATTTTACATTCTGGACAGAATTAATCATTTAAACAATCTTATCAACATAATTTGGAAACAGAGATGCTTACATCATGAAGAAGCCTTCACCATGTTTCTCTCCTCCATTTCATTGTGCATTTAAAATGTCATTAAACTATTCTAGTTGTATAGACAATGCAATTCAACAAGTCCTGAGGCACAGCTGGGCAATATTAAGTGGCTGATTTTGTGTTATAATAAACATTTTCCATGCAATAAATAAACATAATCTGCATTGCATGTAACCTCTCATAACATATCTAATAGCAGCCTAAATGCACAGAGTCCTCCTGGCATTGCAAAACAAATGCCAAAGGTAAACTACATGAATGTCCATATAGCTATCTTCATTTCACCTCCAGGCTAGTTGGTCGGCATAATGCAGGTGAGATTATCCAAGTGCAACTAACTCTGGGCAAGACCGCAATGCAAACTGTAGCTTGCTACAGATCCCCCACCATGCTCCAGGATTCCCACTCCTCATTTCTTGATACACTGGAAAATATTATGGTACAACCTAACACCCTAATAATGGGCAATTTCAACTACCCCACCATTAACTGGGAAAACTACTCATGTACCAACTCTTGTGCTCAACGTTTTCTGGAATTCATAAATTCCAATGCCTTGTATCAACTTATCCACACCCCCACCAGGGGCAGCAATATCCTAGACCTGGTCATTACCAACATGGGCAACCGGTGTTCCACATCAGAGGTCAATAACTCGTTGGTCAGATCCGACCACAAGCAAATCACCCTAGACATCCACATCCCACCCCCCACCCCCCATTAGGGAAACCACAGTAAAACATTTCTCCAAAGCCCAATTCATGCTTCTTAAGACAGAAGTGGCAAACTTCACGACACCCATGCTGACGGACAATAGAGATACGACTGCTGAATCCTATACAATTGCACTTTATAAACACTTACACGAGTGCATGGATCATGCAATCCCTAACAGAACCAAGATGCTATCCTCCAAAAAAAGGAAGCCAATTTGGTGGTCCCCTACTATAAACAAACCATACAACAGAAGAAAGAAACTGTTGCAAAAAAGAGTAAAATCCCATGACTGGAAGAACTCCATGGTCAGCCTCAGTAATAAGCTGAGATCCCTCATAAAATCCTCCAAAGCTAATTATGAAAATAAAATCGCCACTGATTCTAAAGACCACCACAAAGCATTCTATAGCTATATTAAGAATCTCAATGGCAACACTCAGATCTGCTCTGAGTTACAGCACAATGGGACTAAATATACATAACCAACTGATATTGCCAACATCCTGGCAGATAGCTTAAGTGCTAACTTTACCCCTCTCTCATCCCCTAAAGGGCCCATCTATATACCGGAAGAATGCAAAGTAGCTGTAATCATGGCTGCACAGGTAAAAAAACACACTCTCCAAAGCCAAGAACACAGCATCCATGGGACCTGACAACATCCCAGGCTGTGTTCTACATAAACTACAGAACAAACTGGCACCCCACCTAAGTACCATGTTCAATCATAGCCTCACCTCAGGCTTTGTGCCCACTGAATGGCACACAGCAATGGTTATCCCACTCCACAAAGGGGGAGCCACCACTAAACCTGGGAACTACCACCCCATTAGCCTAACAAGCCTGGTCTACAAGGCCATGGAACATATCATCATGGATCTTATACACAAAGACATTGGTAATCTCCAAACTCTGGACCCTACCCAGTTTGGGTTTGTAAAAGGCAGATCATGTCTCCTAAACCTGATAGACTTCTTTGAAGCAGTCACCAAAGCCGTAGATGAGGGTAAGGTGGTACATACAGCCTATCTAGATCTCGCCAAGGCTTTTGACACCATCCCCCACTCTGGAATTATAGACAAACACACTAAACTAGGTATAAATCCCTATGTCACAAGATGGGTTGCCAACTGGCTCACTGAAAGAACCCACACTGTGAAAGTAGCAGACTCTAAATCCAACTTCAGACCAGTGACAAGTGGAGTACCACAGGGTTCAGTCCTGGATCCTCTCCTGTTTGGTATCTACTTCTCTGAAGTACAGGATAACACAGAAGGTCTTTGGCTAATGAAGTTCACAGATGACTGCAAACTAGGAGCCATAATTGAAACTCCTAATAATGTGGACATCCTACAAAAGGGCCTCACGGAGACGGATGCCTGGTGTCAAAGCCATGGGCTCAAGCTCAATGCCAAAAAGTGCATTGTCATCCCCTTTGGTAAAAACTCTGTACCCATGAGCTACCACATAGGTGGTAGTCTACTTAACACTGAAAGTGTGATATGAGACCTTGGGACACAGGTGGACAGTAGCCTGTCCCTTGATAATCACATCACCACAGTAGTCAGGAAATCCTTCTACATGGCACACATCATCACAAAAGGTTTCTCATCCAGGAAAAAAAAGGTCATTGTTCCCCTGTACTCATCACTCATTAGACCCATTATAGAGTACAACGTCCCTTTTGGTATGTACCTCACAAGACATCTTCAACAACTGGAAAGGCCGCAGAAATACCTCACAAAGCGGATTACTGGCCTCACACTGATGCCCTACGCAGACCATCTCAAAAAACTCCAGCTTTACTCCGTCGCATATTGCCTACTCAGAGGCAATCTCTGCCTAACATACAAAGCTATGTCAAACCCAGAGCTGTTGGACATGCTCCACTTAAAGAAATCCCAATCCCTCCAAGCCACACACTCTAGGAACCTAAACCTTGTCACCACAATAAACAGAACATGCTGGAGGGATAAATTCCTGTCCTAAAGACTTCCCATACTCTGGAACAAATTACCTATCTATATCAAACAAAGCTCCTCATTAGCATTCTTCAAGAAAAATCTTGATGACTGGATGAGAAATAGGAAATTCACCCCAGGGATCACCTCTGTGGCTCTGTTCGACAGGGGCACAGGAAAGTAATTTTCTTGGGTGGCGAAAGCCAGGGTACCTTTTTGCCAAGGCTTATATGGGCCCTAGAGCCAATAGCCTAGTACCCACCTATGAACTATCTTATCTGTCTCCATGCCTGAACCAAATATTTCCGCAACAATACTTCACACCAAACTCCTTCCTCCTCAAGCTGCTACAAGACACAATTTAACAAAATCCTACCATACACCTTCCTAAAAAAAAAAAAAAAAAAATGCCTAACATTCAAGTACCAAGAATCTGATCATTCCAAGCCAACCTAACACACCTCATCTGCAACACCAGGGACTCATACTACTTGCCTATTGTCCAAATGAAAATTAACCATTTACCCACAACTTCTCCTGCTACATATTCAATGCTAGCCCAATTGGAACTAACTCCAAACAGTCAACATCCGCCCTCCAATCATTCTTCCCTCCTACCAGCCAGTGAACCACAAACCTTTTCTCCAAAAATATGCCCATATCCCAATACTTCTTGCCATATCTGTAACAATCACAAATACCCTTAAACACCACCCCAATCCAACTTGCAAAAGCCCTACCATTAAACTGCTCCAAAAAAGACAACCACAATGCTAAATCAGCACACATTAATTACTTATTAATTATTAATCCTCACCCAGTGATGTTTGCTTTCCCCCCATTCAACAAAAGCCCACAAACCTACAAAAGGAATGACCTTATTTAACAGCCGACATGCAGACTTCAGGAGCCCGAAGAACTCCATGACATCCTCAGTCCACACCCTGTCCTTGTATTGCCCCCAATTCTTTTCTTTTAAACATGTTACCTTTGCATTTAGTAAACAAAGCAAACCATGCCCAGCCTACTAGTAATCCCAGGAAACTCCTTGCTTGAGCCTTTTAACTTCGACCTAGCTAACAAAACACCCATTCCTCCAGCATACCTTCCAGTGCTCCATCAAACCCTTCACCTACTCTTACAAAATAATGCAGATAACATTCCGCCTCCTGACTGCCTTCCCACTACTGCGAAATCCAATGGAGAGCTGTGCTAAACCTCTCAAAGTAGCACAGGCTGCCTAGTATCCCACCAGCATAGCCTTATCAAATTAAAGCTTAAACACAACTATCCTGCCCACCAATGGCCACTGTTCCTCTCAAAGCCATAATTAACAAAAATAGATTCAATATCTACTTTCACCAGTCATGGGTCCATAAACTCCTAAATGACCTGCACTACATCATCCAAAGATGCGTAACTGCCTTTCGCGTCATCACCCAAAATAAAATCATACACCAAATTCCCCTCGGGATAATACCAGTGGTGAATCAAATGATATTACTTGCTGACTTCTTAAGAACCAACCCCCACTGAAGAAACCCTAAAACTGTTAAAGGGGGGAATATCAAGCAGAGCCAGTAACCTACCTACCCACCATTCTTTCTCATTCAAGCCTTCTGAAATCTCTTCCTTCCCCTGCAAGGGACACAGATTCCTTGAAATAAATAGCAAATTCTTTAGAAAACCCATCTATTACTTTGGCCATAACTGCTGAAGTGGAAAAATGCATGAGTAGCTGACAAAATACCTGTACATTAATGGGATGATGTGACCTTCTGTTTTCCCTTTGACCTACAAAAGGACACCCCCCCCTTCTCTACCCCTGAAAATTCCCCCTGCCCTGACAAATCTAAAATCTAGGAAATGATAAAGATAACCCACTTGACTCAGGCTGCTGTAAATTCAAGTTAACCATTGTGCCTTCCCATCCACCACCTGCCCAGCTGAATACCTACCCGCACGCTTCAAGCAGCTGTTGGAAAGCCAACAGGCCACCCATGAGCAACTCCCTCATGCAGTCATGCCTTCATCCCACCTATGGACAACACCAAACTCCCATAGACAACCCTACTCTACCCTCTCTGGTGTCTGCCCCCCCCCCCCTTGAACTTTAGTAACCCGTGCTGATTCTCCCTAACTCCTGCCATTTTGCTGGACTCCTGATATGACTCTACCCGCCCCCTTATCCCCAAACTAGACCCAATCCATGCCAAGTCAGATATTCCTACATTAACTCTGAATAGCATGTCATTACCTGCAACCACATCATACACAGCTCCAGTGGTGGGCACATGCTCTCCGACAGCATCCCTTGACTGCCGTGCCTGCTATCCACATGTGACTTCCCCGATTGCCTTATCCTCTTCCCACTGGACTCAAAAGGCAGTGCACTTTCACAATCTGCAACCATTTCATGCACCATTCCAATGGTGGGCACATCCCTTGCAACACCCTCCCTCGAGTACCATGCCTGCTTCTGTCATCTGCCTAAAGAAAAGACAACGATAAATACTCTAGGAAGGAGAAAAAAGAAAAAAAAACAGTTATTGCCAAACTCCCATGTATCCATTCCATTAATTTGTTTTATCCTCTTTTCCCTCTCCAACACTGCATCCTCCTTCCTTTTGTCTCTTCCTTTTAAGAAAATCCCCTGCCCCCACACCAGGACAGAGACACATATGGACCAACCACCTACCTCTCCTCATCTTAAAAATAGAACTGAGCCTCATTATGAGGATCACACCACCTTAGATATTTCAAAACTCACACATCTGAAATTCCAACACACCAACTGGGTTAGGAATTCTTTACTAATATCCTTGGTAATTAGCAACTAATCATATCAAATTCAATAAAACATCCTCTTTTTTTATGCAAACAGCATATTTTAACCATTGTATGCCCCCCCAGTTGAAGTTGTTAAACCATTACTTTGTGTTCCACATCTTGCCCATTTGTTCCCCCTTATGAGGGCTGATGTTCTCCACTTAGGAGGTGGAAGGTAAAGAGCTATGACAAATCCCCCAAAGAATATGGAGGTCACAACACAAATAATGTTACTCTATCACCTGCCTGCTCTCAGTACTGCGCTGTCCAAGCTTCAGCATCAAACCATACTTTTCCTTTGCTTTATTTATTTTTTTTAATAATTGTTTAACAAAAGTCCCATTATGAGATGGAGAAAAAAAACCTTCCTCATAGTTTCATAGGTACATACTAAGCTATCAGTCAACAGAATATTACAATCTGAGACAATAACAAGATTTCAGAATCAAACCTTGTACCATTGAGGTTAAGACCTTACTCACTTTGACAGTCCTCCTCTCAACCGCAGAGGAATATTCCACAGTCATCTGCATATCTCTCAACCAATCAGGGATAAATTGGAACAGAGTCAGGGACAAATCCCAAAATAATCAGGGACACTTTTAAACTATTAGCGCTATTAACTTGAGACATTGACAGAATAAGCTAATATGAATTAATATCCATTTACTGAAGTAAAAGAAGTCTATAACTGTAATTACTATTATTTATTTATTTGTTTTTATTAAGTGCAGTTCACCATGTTTCAAGAGGGAGTAACAGGGACAGGTGTAAAATTTGAGTCAAAATCAGGGATGTCCCTGAAAATCATGGAGGGTTAACAGGTATATTCATCTGCGCTACCCCGCAAAATTGGGAACACAATGGACCTAAAGTATGAGCTAAATCTGGCCATTCTGCAACATCTGGCAAATCGCAAGGTCTGCTTACTGGAAATAACAGCAGACATATATGCAAGCACTCCAGTGACTACAGATGAAGCAACACCATTTTCCATCAATATCAAATATATTATGCAGCATTAAGAAAAGACTTTACTCTTACTGCATCCCCACTCTACCAGCAATGTGTCCAGAGCATTTATAATTCAGTAATGTAACATGCCAAGCCTGCCCCTCTAAGAAATCTGGACAAAGCCTAAACCAACAGGGGGACAAACACCCAAAAGAAAAAAATAAGGGCACACCTTAAATATTGTTCACAGAAACCTAGAAAGTTGCTAGATGAACAGAACCTGAATTAGCATGCATTTTCTAAGGGATATGAAGTTCGAATCTCAAATGCTTGTCATTATTTAGTGATTTCAATCCTCAGTCATTTTCCAGAAAACCACAAATTATACAAGGAACAGAGCAATATATGAGGCCAAAATCTGGACAGTTGAGAGGTAAGGGAACAGACCACCAACTCAGTGTATACTGTTGTACTGCAATAAACCGTGAATGTCAAGGACCTCTGTCAGTGCTGTTTCCCCATGTTCGCTAGCGACTCCATCACTCATGCACCAAATACACCTCTACCTCAAGAAGCTCGTAGCCTGCGAAAAGAATATTCGCACCTCACTCCACATCGCCTGACTGCCAAAACACCACAATATTAAACCAACACCACCAGTGTTGTTGTTGCCTTGATAAAAAACGACCCCCAATACAAAAGACCAACACCCTGACCTGTAACATACTGCAGTAACACCCAGTTGCCCACAAACAGTGCTGCAACAAACATACAGTTAAAATGAGACCATTGCAGGAACCTAATACTGATAACAGCAACAAATCACAGAAAAGCAGAACAGGGTTAAAATCAAAGTGCTGCCAATAAACTGAACTGCACCACTAATGCCTTAACATGGGAATCAATGACCACCTGTCCCTAAACCTATTACATCTATCTATCTATTCAGCTAACAACATTAAACACTAACGAACCACTACCAGCAACACCATAGGACAGATGAACTCATAAAAACCACCGCTCCTTCCAGCATCCATTAGAGAAAAGATAAAGATAACCTACAAAATCCTAATAAGGCTACACTCCCACACCACACCACTAAGGTTTACCATATCATCCAAAAAAAAAAAAAAAAAATCTCTCTATATATATATATATATATATATACATAAAAATGCCCACCTACTATTACCATTCAGCTACTATTAACCCATGGCATGCCTGCTCTCCTGGAATACTTACAGGTCATCTTGGATGTAGCCCTTGCCTTAGTAAGTTCATGACAAAATCTGTTCTCTTACGCAGTTACACACACAAAATTAGTTAAGCCCCTCCTTGCCCTTACCTCATTTCCTCCCATCCTTCCTACTTTCCCATTTTAACCCTTCCTTCCCTACCTCACTAACTTTCTTCAACTACCATCGTAATTCCCATTGCTGTTCCTACCTGACCCTCACCCAAAGATGTTCCTGGACAAATTGATTTGTTCCCAACCCTCACTTATAACAAGCTTGGTGCATCTGTGGGGGTTTTCCACTGTGTTCTGAATGTATACATGTTTTACAGTTGTATGTTTCCAGTAGGTGTTTATCATATGGCTACTCCCTACTACAATCCTTACCCCTCACTTATGTTTTTATTTCAGGCTTTGATCTGTGTCATATCCACATCTCTATTATGTAAAATGCACCGATGACAAAAATTCTCAGACTTGCAACCCTTGCTGCCTTCCTAATTCCTGTTGACATAACTCTACTCCTGTCATCTTGATTTTACAACTATCCAATCCTTTTTGTTGTAGAGTACACCTGATAGGTACTTAGTGTGGTTTTGCATTAGATGGACTTTGCAATGGCTTTTTGGCTCCCTCTGCAAACTACATTACTGATGGTTAGTCGGAGCAGTTTTTTTTTCTTTCTGCTTGTTGACTGTTATGTTCTTACTTCGACAGTAATGTAACTGGAATGCTTACTGAGCTACTAAAATCAAAAAGTAATGGGCATGTTAACAGCTAAGTGCATGAAAAAGTTATTTTAAATGAAATCAAAAAAATGCTATTTAAAATATAATTTAAGCAGAGTTATAGCAGGAGTAGGGTAGCTTAGAAAACCTGTAGCTTTAGCTCTGAAATCCATCACTGCCTATTTGCAGGCAGTGTAATCCTGTACAATTCACTGGGATTTTTTGTCCTCCTAGGTTCATCCTTGAAAGAAATACCTGATCATGAGTGGCCTACACAGTTGTCCCCTTCCATCTACAATTAATAAGTACTAGATAACAGCTCTCTTTTCTCACCTGACCCTGGATTTTAAAAGCCATAACTAAATCAGGGTACATGCAGGAAAGCAAAGCATAAACAAAGTTCTCTCAGTCCCTTGCCTTGGTGAGCTATTACCCAATTAATTCCACAGCATGTCTTGGGCAGTACATGCTACTTTATATTTCTGTGCCTGCTTCCTTCCATTTCACTGCACTCATTCACAAATCCAAGTCAGTATCCAGCATTTACACTTATGTCCTTATTAATACTCCAGTATCCCTTAGAACATATATGTTTAGAATTATTAATCATTGAGAGCAAAGATTTTGATTATATTTTTTTCATTTGCTCATGTCAGAAATCCTATACTTACTGAAGGAAAATGTCAGTGTATACTGGCACTAATCATTTTGGTGCCAAATGGGAAATATTAAAGATATGCTGCTAGATTTGTAAGGCAAACAAGCAGCCTGGCCTTCTAAAGCCATGCAACATTTCGAGGAAAGATGAACATTCCTTCTTTTATGCAATAGTTTATCTGCAGTCCTAAACTTCAAATAGTCAATAATAATAATAAGGTATACCGTATACTTATATAGATTTTGTCAACTGACTTAGTAACTTGTGCATATTTACACCCTCATGAAAAATGCCAATGGATTAATGCAGGGTATGCCTAAATCTGAGGAGAAAAACTACAGCACTATGGCTAAATGTGTGTGTGCGTGTGTGTGTGTGTGTGTGTGTGCGTGTGTGTGTGTGTGTGTTTTGCAAGTATAATTTATATAAAGAAGGACTATAAACAAATATTTAACACAACCGCAATGTCTGATTCTCTCTCACCTGAAAATAAAGGATTGCTTTGATAGTGTCAGAATTATTCAAAAGGTTCTTTATCTAATGTCTTTAATACTGTTGCCTATGCATTCATGCAAAAAGTAATTTTTCACTTGACTAAGTAAATGCTTTCCTAATAAAGGACGTTAGAAATTCTTTTAAAATAATGACATGTGCAAAATGGATTATAGAGAACCCCAAAGGCAAGAAAGGATTTTTGCAAAAGATTCAACTTGCAAGTTCAAGGGAGAAAAGAAAATGAATTGAAAAATACTAGCTATACAAACAGGGCATAGTAGACAGGCAATCTGTCTCTTTTTGTTGTTACAGCTATGTAATGTAATCTAAACTAGGTCATTCCTACACCTCAAGCAATAACTCTATTATTGAAGACTTAATTTTTTCATCTGAGAAATTCTTACTAAAGCATCTATCAACAAGGAATTTTTGGTGTTTGCAGCATTCAAGAGTTTTATGTCCTTTGCAGCTCTGAATGATATGAGCTATATACCAGGAAAATACAGATCATCAGAAACTTCAGTGATTTGTCCAGGTATGTTACTTGGCAAGCATGTGATTCAAATATACAATAATAACACTTGGTTAAGGGTCTATAAGGTTCTATCTTTCCTTTCTCACCCATTGTCTGCTTAACAATCATCATAATATCAGCATTATGTGAGCTCTATGCCTTGAGTCACTGAACTTTTATCTAATGCATAACTAATAAGGGTAAATGAACCTCAACTAATGCTGTCTTCCATACAAATTACTGCATGGAGATTTGGCAGATGAAGTGTCGGTGATTTTTCTTTCCCAGCTGACATCAGCAAAGTAACAAAACTGTAAAAATGTCACACGCATCTTTTCTTTATACCTCATGAAACATCATGCTCAAGGCAAATACCTGAGGAAAGTTCTGTTCCATCCAATCACTCCCTGTCTCACTGAATTTTATGTTTGTTACTGTCCAGTTCACTGCTGACTGCCCTTTGGAAAGTGAATATTTTAATCCCTCAGTCTCAGATGAATATTTTTGCAAGCATGCAAAATTCAGAGGAATCGACTCAAACTTCAGCACAGAATCGGTAGTGACTAATTTTACAGAGCACTTCCGATACCAAAACAGTGGGAGTTAACATCTTATGCTGAGTCAGTTTTTGCCACACCTCAGTATTAAATAACTGCATAAGAAACTAAACATTATTCATTTGTTATCTGCATTAAGAAAATTGTAAGATAAAGATCACAGTCATACCCACGAATAACAAAGGAAGTAAAGAAAGTTATGACATACATAGACTGTCTTTAGACCAAATAAGAATGCTTCAAAATCATCAGATATTAACAAGACTTCAAAACATCAAAAAAAATTTGTAAGTTCATCCTCTACGAAGCAAAAGCAATGTCTTTCTGCTTCTCCTGTTAGGGGTCACCACAGCAGATCACTGGTCTGCAGATTGATTGGTAGTGGAGTTTTTACGGTGTTGAGTTGCCAGCTCGGCGCCCAGTCTTCACAGAAGACACACACACACACACACACACACACACACACACACACACACACACACACACACACACACACACACACACACACACACCCTGCATGTCTGTAAAACACATGCAGCCACAGGGAGGAGATACAAACCGGAGAACCTTTTGTTGTGAAGTGACAATGCTAACACTGCACCACCACAGACATCTAAGAATCAAAATTAGAATATTTCCTATTATTCATTCACATATCTATCCATCCATTCATCCGAGTCAGTCATTTATTATATCCTTTTCTGATACTCATTTTAGCCTATTCAGGATTATGAAAAGCTGGATCTTGTCACACCACTCAGTGAGAGTAAGGAAAAACACTCTTGTTAGGCTGGCTAGTCCTTTATATATTAATGTGTTGGCTTGTGCATGCACAACGAGCCATTACAAAAAAATGCCTTTCAGGATCTATAATGAATCATTGCATTTCACATTGTCAAGCTGCAAAACATTATAACTAAACATGTAATTATAGTAAAATTGTAAACTTAACAAATCATACTTTAAAACTCTGCATTATTTTTAGAGAGCTCTGCTCTACAACCCCATTCTGTAACTTCCAAAACTATACAAACTCAAAGAAAATAAACATTTTGTAAAAGGAGAAAATTCATCTTCTCTTCCAAGTCCACCACTTCACACTATGGTACATCATCTGCAGCAAAGTAAGCTGACAGCATGGGAAAGCCATCATACCAAACTGATACATTATGTTTTAACAAAGGAGCACGTGACAAACAGTAGTGCATCCACCTATCCATTTCTTTACATTCTTAGATTTCCTCCTTATTTTTAAAGCTGTGATTTCTGCATGAAGGCATTTGTACATTTACCAAATATTTCTGTGACCCGTGGTAGTGGTGCTGCGGTAGCGTTGTCGCCTCACAGCAAGACGTTGTCCTGTTCGATTCTCAGCTAGAGCATCTTCTGTGTGGAGGCATACGTGAATGGGCGTGCCTTCATTGAAGGTTGTGCATCAGGGCTGGTAACTCGGCACATAAAAATCCACTACCAAACATTAGCGGACCAGAGTTCCGCTGTGGTGACCCCTAACCAGGATAAGCCGAAAGACACAACAACCAAATATTTCTGTGAAAATAAAATTCTACCTTAACTGTCTCCAATCCATTTCATTTTACACTGAAACTGTGTTTCTAGAATTTACTCTTCATGGCTTAGGTTAGTATTCGTAGACAAGTGGGCTAGTGTGCAAAGCAGCACAGTGCAGCTTCCTGTGTACTAACAAGCGTGTCCACTTCAAAGTGCCATTGTTGCCTAGAAACTTAGTTCTATGCTAATGGACGGAAATATAGTGGGTGCACAATATGTAAATGCACTGCTTGGGGATGAGATATATGCTTGTGAGCCTCATAAATAGTGCAGTGCAGTGTTCATTTGGGATATTTACACAGTAAGAAAGTTCTACACTTCATACAACACAGTAAGAAAGTTCTACACTTCATACAATACAACTTACTGTAAAGAACAATGTGCACATATATCAAAAACAACTGCCACAGATACATAAACCCCAAAGGAAATTTATTCACCTCTCGCACCTTGGCACAAATGCCTTCAAGGAGTAAAATCACACTGAGTTGCCTCTGCTTACAGACTTCCAAAGAAGCACATATTACAAATATATACATCAATTAACACTGATCCAAATGTTTGTAAGGATAAATTGCTGTATAAAGAGACTTTGTATATACTGAAGTATAATACGTTGACACCAATGGGGTTAAATAGTGAGTGTAATTGGATATATATGATTAAATAATTAGTTTAATTGCAGTGTTAATTGATGTATATTTTGTAATATGTGCTTCTTTGGAAGTATATAAGCAGAGGCAACTCAGTGTGATTTTACACCTTGAAGGCATTTGTGCAGAGGCACTAGAGGTGAATACATTTCCTTTGTGGTTTATGTATCTGTGACAGTTGTTTTTGGCTTTTCTGGCTTGATTTCTGAGTGTTTTTTTTAATGTGCATGTATATGCCTGTAGGTTGCAGTATGCACGTATGCATTTCAGTAGGTGGAATCTGTACAACGGAAGCAAAACAGCTCTAGCCAGTGCAGATTGTTGATCCAGGCAAGTAGCACTAAAGTGTGGGATTGTATGGCTATTTATCAGTATGTATAGGAGGGGGTGGATGACCACTGCGTCATGTGACTTGTAGCTTGTATGAATGAGGATAGTGTAATTGCAGAGTGGAGAGGTACTGAATGTGTGTATGTGTGTCTAATATGTGTACAAGTCTGTCTCTGTGTGATTCTATGTGAGTGTCAGGGGGTCTGTGTATTGTCTAGGGTAGGAATAGAGATGCATTCTACAGTGTGACTCTGCTCCATGTAGTCTTAACTGTTTGACAGTGCCTGAGATAGTTTCAATATATTGTGTGCATACATGGGTATGTACCAGTATTTGCAGTTACATTGTGACAGTGTGTGTGTGTGTGTGTGTGTGTGTGTGTGTGTGTGTGTGTGTGTGTGTGTGTGTGTGTGTGTGTGTGTGTGTGTGAGACTATACATCTGCAAACATGTCAGTATGTTTGTGTATGTGTGTTTATACACCACTATTTATTTATTTTATTTTTATTTTTATTTTACATTTGTTGACCGGGCTAGTCCAGCTGGATATATGTCCATTTTCAGTAGAGGCCCGGGGAGAAAAGCTCCACACATAACATTAGCAATACAGATAGACAAATTGTTAATAAAGACTTAAACATAAAATATACATTTAAATCAACTTGAAGTCAAAAATCAGCATACATTAAAGGAACTCAACAATTTAAACTCATACACAATGTTCTGTCGACTACAAAGCAATGTTACCTAAAGCAAAAGGTAATGCAGTAAGGCATCAGCCAAGCAGATTACAGTAATAGCTCGAAGGGAAGGGAAATGGAAGGAGTATGAAGGAAAGAAAAGATAAGGCACAAGGCCAGAGTCATAAGAAAGAGAGGAGAAGAAAAAAGACAGTCAAGATGAGGTGGGAGAGATAGTAGATGTAGGTCAGAGCATAAGAGGACAGCTGGGAAGGGAAGCAGGGTAGAAGTTTGATTTGAGGCAGAATGAAGGGTAAAAGGTAAGGAGAGAGTAAGGAGAGGGAAGTTAGCCTGGAGTATTACAAGAACAGAGCCAGTGGTTTTGGAAATGTAGTTTGATTTGTTGTTTAAAGAGGGGTGGGGATGAGATTAGTGTTAACTCTGTAGGCAGCAAATTCCATACTCTGCCTACAGTATTGGTGAAAAGAGAGTCACCAGCTAAGTTGTGGGCCTTTATGGGTTTGGTCATCAGTTTACAGGAGGAACGAAGAGAGGTGAGATTGTTATAATGGAGTAGAAGTTGTGAAAGTATAGGGGTGTTGCTAGGTTGGTACAGTAATTTGTGGGCAATTGTAAGTTGTGAAATATTAATATAGTTTTGTAGTTCCAGCCAGCCTAACTGTTTCAAATTGAGGCAGTGATGTGTTCTAAAAGGGTTACCAGTGGCGAAGCGGGCAATGTTATTATAGCAAGTTGCTAGTTTGTTTAGGTTAGTTTTTTTAAGGTTGGTGAAGATAGGAGATGCATAGAAAAGAGTTGATATAAGATGGGAGTGAGCAATAGTAGCCCTAGTTGATGAGGTAAGAAATGGTTTTATACGGTATAAAGATCCAATTTTTCTGTTAACAGTTTTGATGGTGTTGTTGATGTGTTGGTCAAAAGAGAGATTGTTATCAATGGTAACACCAAGTAGTTTTGTTGTGGAGTCAGGAGAGATGATAGTTTTGTTATTTGAATAGATAGAGAAGTTAAGTGGAGAGTGCAGTGGTGGGGGTGAAGAGGAGAAG
This sequence comes from Protopterus annectens, assembly GCF_019279795.1. Lineage (NCBI taxonomy): Eukaryota > Metazoa > Chordata > Ceratodontiformes > Protopteridae > Protopterus > Protopterus annectens. The sequence continues at coordinate 1,964,838,573 of NC_056737.1, forward strand.
TTTGGTTTTGGCATTGAGAAGTAGATACCGTCTAGTAAACCATGTTTCTACAGTGTTGAATGTAGTTTGAGTTAGAGTGGTTAGATCAGAAGAGGTGGATGCTGAACAAATAATAGTCGAGTCGTCTGCATATTGAATGCAGGTAGCTTGAGGAATTACAGAGTGGAGATCATTAATGTAGAGGGAGAACAGGAGAGGGCCAAGGATAGAGCCTTGAGGGACACCTATTGCAATGGGAAGTAAGGAGGAGATATGGTTTTCCCAAAGAACGGCTTGTTGTCTGTTACTGAGGTATGATGTAAACCAGTTGATGGCAAGGCTGTCAAATGAGAGGAGTTTAGAATGCTAATTAGAGAAGAGTGGTTGACCATGTCAAAAGCTTTAGAGAGGTCAATGAAAAGGGCAGAAGAGAGTAGGTTCTTGTTGCGATTGCTGTTAATGGTGTCTGCAAAGGAAAGGAGGGCAGTGGTAGTACTATGGTGGGGTCTAAAGCCATGCTGACAGTGAGCTAAAATATTGTGAATAGATAGGTACTGTACCAGTTGCTGATGTATACATTTCTCCATAATTTTGCTAATGGAGAGAGAAGAGCAATAGGTCTAAAGTTGGAATAATCAATAGAGTTACCACCTTTATGTAGTGGGATAATATGAGAAATTTTCCAGATAGGAGGGATGGTTCCTTCTTGGATGGTTCTATTTATGAGTATAGAAATTGGGTGCATAATTACTTTGGCTGCTTTTGTAAGAATAGGGGAGGGAGCTTGTCAGCAGAGGGAGTACATGGTTTGAGTTTGAGAAGTAGTTTGAAGATGGTAGAGGTAGAGATGGGTTGTAAAGAGAAGCTACAGATAGAGTTTAAGTGATTGTTAGGAGGATAAAAGTTATTAGTATTTAATTGTCTCATGAGAGATTGAATAGTATCAGAGAAGAATAAGTTAAAAGTATTTGCAGTTTGAAGAGGGGTGTCTGGGTTGGCATTTAGTGGGGAGGGAGTTTTAGCAGTACCAGGAGAAAGGAGTCTATTTATAGAGGACCAGAATTGTTTGGGTTTATTTAGGTTAGTTTCTTGTAGGTTGCAGTAGAACTTTCTTTTATCAGTGAGGATGGCTTTTTTGGTAAGATTTCTAAGTTGGCGGAAGTGATGAAAATCAGAGCTGATTCTATGGGATCGCCATTTGTTCCAGAGCTTATTTTTGGAGAATATTAGTTTTCTAGTTTCATTTGAGAGCCAAGGGGCTGTATTGGATTTCATTCTGATAGTGCGTTCGGGAGCATGATTGTCTAGAATAGAAAGGAAAGTAGAATTAAATAATAATACTGCTTCATTAAGTGGAAGAGTCTTTAAAGGGTTCCAGTTGCAAGTTTTGAGTTCGTTCTGAAAAAGGTCAGTTTTAAAGTGTTTAGTGGAACGTATTTTTCTTATATTAAGGGGGGGAAGATAATCAGTCTTTTCTCTTGCAATGTATGTTAAACAGTGATCACTGAGGTCATCAGGCAGGGTCCCAACATTATAAGTGATATTGAGTTTGTTTATAAGAATCCAGTCTAATATAGTCTGTTTTCTGTTTAACTTATTAACTCTTGTAGTGGATGTAATGGTTTGGGTGAAGCCGTTTAGATTAATGTGAGAGATGGGATTATCGGTATTAATAGCATTCCAGTCAATATTTAAGTCACCAAGAATGATGGTTTCTTGGGGGTAGTAGTTGGAAACCCAGTTGAGAAAGTTTTCTACAACTGGTATGTTGTTTCCTGGTGGTATATAAATGCAGATGATGTAAAGGGCTTTTTTGGCATTAAGTTGAAGTTTTGCAAATACATACATAACAGTGTGTGCATGTGTGACTGTACATCTGCAAACATGCGTGTGTGTGTACCACTGTTTGCAGATACATGCATGACAGTGTGTGTGTGTGTGTGTGTGTGTGTGTGTGTGTGTGTGTGTGTGTGTGTGTGTGTGTGTGTGTGTGTGTCTGTCTGTCTGTACATATGCATGCATGTCAGTGTGTGTGTGTGTGTGTGTGTGTGTGTGTGTGTGTGTGTGTGTGTGTATACCACTGTTTGCAGATACATGTATGACTGTGTGTGTGTGTGTGTGTGTGTGTGTGTGTGTGTGTGTGTGTGTGTGCGTGAGTGCGTACCACTGTTTGCAGATACATGTATGACAGTGTGTGTGTGTGTGTGTGTGTGTGTGTGTGTGTGTGTGTGTGTGCGTGTGTGCGCGTGTGTGTTTGTATGTATGTGTGTGTCTGTACATCTGCATACATCAGTATGTGTGTGTGTGCGCACATGTGTCTGAATGTCTGTATGCACGTCAGCATGTCTATTTGTGTATGTGTGTGCCACTGTTTGCAGATACATTTATGACTGTGTGTGTGTGTGTGTGTCTGTCTGTCTGTCTGTACATCTGCATACATCAGTATGCATGTATATGTGTTTGTGTGTGTCTGAATATCTGTACACGTGTCAAAGTATGAGCTGAGGGTTTTCTAATATGGTGCACCAGTGGGATTGCAGTGGCTAGGTTTCAAAAGGCATGACTGGTTTAAAGCTTTGTAGCAACATATGACACTCAGAACTTATGAGCACATCATGGTACTGTTCATATTTCTCAACTCTCCAGATTTCTGTTCAAGTAAAATGGTTATCACTGACTTCACTGGCCTTAATCTTGTGGCTTGATGTTGGCACCATGGACTTGGTGGTGAAATCAGTCTCATGGATTGATCATCATCCTGTTCTTTTCCATCTCAGGCTTTCATCACTGCTGCCATCTAAATAGGACCCGGCTCAATATGGATAAACTTGAGTTGTAGTGACTCTTTTTTTCTCTTAGAGAACTATTTACTTAATTAGAGCAGTGTGAATTATCCTGATTCTTTGAGACTGCCTTTTATACTAAGACAGTAGCCAGTGCTTTGGATCAGTTGATTCTAGTGTGGATAAACCCCAAACCAGTACTATTTCATGAGCCTTAGTTTGATATTGAGCTTCATGGGATGCACAGTTATTTTATTTTTATTTTATTTATTTATTTATTTTATTTATCATTTGTTGACCGGGAAAGTCCGACTAGGTTCCACAGAGCCTGTTTTCAGCGGAGGCCCGGGGAGAAATGCTCCAGATGCATAAAGATGGAGAATCTGTCTGCTGGATGACTTAAATTGGATGCCAATTATGAGACTTACTAAACAGAGGTCTTAAAAGAATGTAAATGTCATGTCTAGGGAGATCTCTGTTGCATCTAACCATCCAACAATGTTTTTTTTTCTTCTTATGTGTTGAAAGAGCTTTCATCAATCCTCATTCTCGTGAAATCTTTGAATCTAACCAGGATGTAAATATTATTGGCTGGTCTGTAATACTCCTTTCATTTGCAAGATTATCAAGAAAATGGTTATGCACAGTTTTATTCCTATCTGACATCTAAGGATCTACTTCATCATTTACAGACTGGTTTTAGATCCAGGCAAAACAATGAGGATACCCTCACATAGTGGTTAGTGATCTCCTTATAGCAAGAGATCAAGGTGTATAGTTTGTCTTGGTCCTTCATGATCTGTCCACCAGATTTTATATCTCAGACCATTGAATCTTGAGAAGGCAACATCAAACTCACTGTGCTTTAAACTCCATGGTACTTTGATGGCTAGCTCCTTTCATTTCAGGTTGCACTCAGTGAATAATTTCCAAAGTTAGTTTCTCCAGTGTCTATCTGCTGACATGTAGAGCTCCTCAAGGCTCTATCTAGGCACCTCTGTTGATTACCATGCCCATTGTCACCACAGGAGATCATTAGGAGGAACTAAAGGTGTTAATGTCGTGCTGATGATAATAAATTATAGGTCTACTTTTCCCATGCCCCTGTATATGATTAGGAGACTGTTCAGTTGATATTTTAAGTTCCATGACCTTAAGACAACAAACTCTCAATCATGTGAGATAGAAGAGATGCTTGTGTATCCTAACATCTATCCTCCACAGTTCAATTCCTTACTCCTTATTTGTATAAACAGAATCATTTGGAATTTTCATCTTGCTGCGACATCTGACCATGATGATTGGTAATACGTTCACACTCAACGATCATATGTCAGCTGTCATCATGTCATCTTATTTGCATCTGAAAAAATGATTTCATGCATCAAGTACCTCATGCCTTCTGCAGATCTTGTCATGACAGTCCATAATTATGTCTTCTTGTTGGAATTGTTGCAACATCCTTTACCACAGTGTTGTAGCAAGTGACCTGACACAGATGCAAAGTGTGCAGAATACTTCTACCAAGCTTGTGGCTGGAGTTCCTCAGACAAATCGTTTTACCTTTGTGGTTTGGATATGCTCCAGCTGCTAGTAGCTGCAAAGTCAAGATCTTGTTTTTTGTGCCCTGTACAATGTGAGGCCTTTCTATTAATAACAGGTCCTGGTCCACTTTTTGCTGGTTAAACCATTATGATTATCAGATGAGAGGCTGTTCCTAGAACTCATCTCGAGATCTCAGGTAGATGATCATTTGCCTCCCTGACTCCAGTATAAAAAAAATCAACTATATTCCTAGACATTAGTACACTAGCTCTAAGCACTTGTTTTGAAAGTCATTAAAATTTTATATTTATAGAAGATTATTTATGAATTTTAACAACGCTACTTTTTAAATCTTTTTAAGTCTGGTAATTTATATTGTTTCATTTTTTTTTAGTTTTTGCGTTTGTTTATCATAATGTCATGCAATTTATTTGTAATGCATGGAGAACTTTTATTGTCCTCTAAAATCAGCAAAAATATAAGGTTGTTTTCCAAGTTTCTAACATATAACCCTAGCTGTGACAAGCTTGTTACATACATCAGAACCATGCTATTTATTAAGACTCACAACAGTGTACAGAAACATTCGTTACATAACTGCTTCAGAGAAGCCTTCTGGCAGCCCTGAAAGCTGTAACCCACCACAATGCTATGTGAAGAAAACAAAAGTGTGGAAGAATGAATTGTTCAAGCTTTAAAAGCTGTCTGTTCATGACAGGTGCCCTATAAATTTGCCTGTCACCTGTGTGTCAGCACTATGTATGTTATCACTTTCAGATATAAAAAACACTCTGCAGTCGTACACTCTTTTTTTCCACTTGAACTGGAAATATATCAGGACAGCTAAAACTTTCTATGCATCACAAATACTTGTGACTGGATCACCTGTAAGTAAGCAAGCAAGCATTCTAGGTGTGGGAAGAAGAAACTTTTAAAGCCAGATTGCACTATGATGAAATAATATGAGAAAATGTTAGAGATGACCAAATAAAATACAACAGCAGAATAGTTAGAGGTAGAATAATGATGGCAAAAGGTGAAGGGAAACACGCATCACGTCTATGGCTTAATATTCAGTATTTTGAAATTCATTATTATAAGCTTTCAGTATAATGAGACTCAGTCAAATGAGTTTTCAGTATTTTGAAAATTAGGTATTATGGTCTCAGTCAAATGAAGTTCAGTATTTCAGTTTTCAGTCATGTGAAGTATATATATATATATATATATATATATATATATATATATATATATATATATATATACATACACACACACACACACACACACACACACATATATGTATGTATATTATTTACCTTTAGTTGGTTGACTAACATGAATGTCAACATCCTGAAGGTAAACCATTCCCTAGTACTCATGCACCAAAGATGCTTCTCGGCACATGCAAATATTACTTTAAAAGAAACATAAACAACACCTCCCAATGTGGGGGCTGTGGCCCTACGCCCCCTACTATTTATGTATTCTGACTCCCAAGATTGCACAATCCCCCGGTGAAAGGGAATATTATCCAACCTGGGGATTATCGATCATGCACACCTGCTGACAATCAGTATAGTCGACCAAATGCATTCGATTCAACAGACGTTGACCAAACCTTCATTTGACCAAATCAATGGAACCCATATATATATAATGGGTAGTCCACTTGCACAAAGTGGGGCCAGCAACTGACCTTGGGAACTATAGACCCATAAGTCTTAACCAGCCTCATCTGCACGGTTATGGAAAGAATCATCATGGACCTTATCAACAAACACATAGGCAACCTTTAAACTCTAGATCCAACCCAGTTTGGCTTCATATATCAAGCTTATTAAACTTAGTGGACTTCTTTGAAACTGTCACCAAAGCCCTGGGTGACGGTAAGACAGTGCATGCCACCTATGTTGACCTGGCTAAGGTTTTTGACACAATCTCCCACTCAGCTATCATTGAGAAACTCTCCCAGCTGGGATTAACCCTTATGTCACTAGATGGGTAACCAATTGGCTCAACGGCAAAAGACATACTGTCAAAGTTGGTGGGTCCACCACTACCAGTAGACTCATCATCAGTGGCATTCCACAAGGATCTGTGCTGGGCCCTTTACTGTTTGGAATCTATTTCTCAGAAGCCCAGGCTAAAGTAGATGACCTATGGCTTACCAAGTTCACTGATGATTGCAAACTGGGTGCAATCGTTGAGTTCCTCAATGATGTTAACATATTACAGGATGGGCTAACACAGACAAATGACTAGTGCTAAAGCCACGTTCTAAAGTTAAATGTAAAAAAGTGCATTATTATCCCCTTTGGAAAAGTGGAATTCCCTGCTAATTGCAATACTGACAGCACCCACCCTAATTTCAAACTCAGTGGTGTAAGATCTGAGAATACAGGTAGATAGCAATCTGAACTTCAACCAACAAGTTTCCATAGCGGTAAGGAAACCCTTCTACATTGCACATCTCATAAGTAAGGGCATTCCATCCAGATCTAAGGATGTTATAACTTCACTGTACTCAACCTTCAGCAGATCATTAATAGAATATAATTCTCCCTTCTTCTTGTACTTCACCAGATGCCTGCAGCAGCTGGAAAGACCATAGAGGCTTCTCAACAAGAAAATACAGGTCCTCCAAACCATGACTTACATGGATACACTGAAAGCCCTGTCACTGTACTCTCTATCGTATAGGTTGCTGAGAGATTATTTGTGCCTGGCCTTCAAGGCAATCTCCAACCCTCCTCTGATTGAAATACTGCACAACAGCAAGAACAAATGGCACAAGAGTCACTCACTCTAGGGATCTTTAACTAGCCTGTGACATTAGCAGAACATGCTGGAGTGACAGATGTATCTCCCAGAGATTGCCACTCCTCTGGAATAAACTTCCAATTCATGTGAAGCAGAGGTCCTCACTGACCCTATTCATACACAACCTAATCAAATGGATGGGAGACCACAAATTCTTCCCGAGGTGGCACTCGTGTCCCTCATGGACAGCAGTAGTCAGTGTTGATTATAGACTCAGTCTGCGAATTATGTCCATCTAACCAAGGTCAGTTGGGGAAACTCATGATTAACATGGCTAGGCTTCTAAGGGCTCTAGGACTGCTAGTCTAGTAACCTCCTATGAAATTAACCTATGAACTTGTGAACCCTGAATTCCAAGAAGTAGCTCATTAACAGCTATTTTTCTTAATCTTCTGCACTAACTGCCAAACATTTCATCCTTGTTACCATTAATAATAATAATAATAATAATTTATGCCAGTCCAACATTTCACATACATTTTTATTACCCTACCCTTTTTGATAAAGCTATATTTTTCTTACAATCTGTATTCCTTTTCCTGTGCATCTCTTATCACTCTCATGCTCCCTGTATAGTATCTAATAAACCCTAACTTTAGTCTCCAATGAAACTAACTCAATCAACAGAAATAAACAAAACAAACACTGGGGAGGGAGGTCATTTATTCATGCCAAATATTTTCAGGTCCTCTCAGAAATTGCAGTATTCCAATAACATCGGCCACCATGACATCAGTTTGGAATTAGTCTGAGTGTACTGTATAAAACTAAGATGGTACAGAGTGAAGTATCTTACCTACCTGGCTCCCTCTTGGCTGGTAGCCATCACTGCAGTAACCCTGATATAGGTCAGAGCATGTGTCAGTACCATACAGGTAATCAGGTTAAAGAACATATATGTACAAGGTTCAGTGCTGTGACCCAGCTGGGCTGATCTCAGCGTACATTAACAGTTTTACCTACATCACAATACACTTGACTAATATCTCATACCTTTGCCAGTTTTATCACTGAGCATACTTTAAGACTTCTAGTACTGTAGTCTAGACTCATGTCACACATGTGCCACCCCAAGAGCTATAAGTGTGTTGAGTTCCACGTGACAGTGGTCACAGACATGAAGTGTTGGCTAGTAAAATATGAATAACATTAACTGCAGATACATGTTGCAAATCTTGCAAACTTTAGGGAGCTGTTGTACTAAGGTGATAACTTCTAAGAACTTCAATTGCTTCTGCTTTTAAATGTCATAGGTGGTACAATTCAAGAGCTAACGTGGTTATGCACTCTGTATATTTTACATTGCTGGTGATATGAACACTATATGATTTCTTTACAGCAGTGTAGGACTGGTTAACAACGTAACTGTTGGTAATGGAGTCAAAACACGTCTATCTTTTATCTAATTCTTTTACAAATTAATGGCCCAGCAATTTAAAATTTTTTTTTTCTCTGTCCTGCCTTTGAGCTACAGAATTTGCAAATACACAACCCCTTTGGACAGTTATGTCTAATCTAAAAATACTGTCATGGAACCAAAATGGTATCCAAATCTAGGAAAACTCCTGCTAATCCCATATAGCTACTGACTATATCAAGGAAACACATAAGCTTCTTAATCGTGGCAGTGAGAGACAAAAGTGTCACCTACTTCAGTCAAATAAGGGTTGCCAGAATTATTGTAAATTCAATAAAAGCTAAAGTGAATCTGCTACTTATAATAAAGTAATTGCTTTAATCTTGTTATTTCACCTGTTCTTAATGACCTTTGAGGTGATAGTTGAGTCAGTCACTTGGTTTGACTATATGATTCATTTTCTCCTTGAGCTCCCCCCTATCAGAGCTCCAGATCATGAGATGGCCCATTATAGTATTTGTAAAATGTAGCTATGACAGATATAGCATCCAATTCTGCATCTGTATAAACAGGAAAGAGCAACTTGAGGCATAACCAATGGAATGTTAAATTAACCAAACTAACAGGTCCGTGAAATACTGGAAAATAACATCAGAGGCATTTAATACTAAAAAGCTTGTTACCCTTTGTGTTTAGGAGGACACATTTCACTAAAAGTGTACAAATAAAGGGATCGCCAGGGAAAGGGATACTGAATTGAAAAAAATGGACATTTTTCCTGTATATAGCTATGAAGCACACTTTAAACAGATGTAAATAAATGGGTAAGATAAATGTTGATTTTATTTTGAAACAGTCTTTCTATGTTTTTTTTTTGGATACATTGAAAAGTCAGAAATTGTTTAGGGCCTGAACATTTTTGTATGCAAATATGAGAGGCATTAAAGTAAGAATATGGAGTGTTGATATATAATGAATTGCATACAGACAGAGGTGACTATAGTAAATGACTTGAGGATAAGCAAAGATGACGTATGATGCAACCTTTAAGGATATAAATCATAATGCAACCATTGACATGGGAGTTAAAGAAAAAAGAAGTGGCCATACATATGTGATGGGTCTATATTAGAACATCGAAGTTTCAGAACTTCGAATGTTCTAATATCGGCAACTAATAAGCGAAAGCTGAAAATAGCAAAGTTTGAGATAACCGAATTCTTTCCTAGGGAAAGAATTTGGTTGTCCGTTCCTGTCGCTTCAGTATTTTCAGCTCTGCGGTGGAAAGTTACGGGTCGGGTTCAGGTAAGTGTGCGATTGTGTGGATGTGAGGGTTAGGGCGGGTTAGGTGAGTTAGGATTATGGCGCGGGTCAGGTAAGTGTGCGAATGTGTGGACGTGAGGTTTAGGGTGGGATAGGTGAGTTAGGGTTAGGGCGTAGGTGAGGCGTGTGTGCAAGAGTGACGAACCTTAGGGTTAGGGTTTGGGTTAAGGTAAGTGAGTAGATAGTGGTGTGTGGATTGCTGTTTGTTTGGTGTGTTTGTGTTGTGTGTATGTATTTTGGAACAGCAAATTTTTTCCCTAAGAAAAAATTTGGTGTTCTAAATTTTCGGTCTTATCGGTTTTCGGTTACTAGGTGTCAATATTAGAACATTCGAAGTTCTGAAACTTCTATGTTCTAATATAGACCCATATGAGATATATCACAGTTTCTAAATGAAATGTCAAAATTTAATCTTGAATTAATATAATGGATAGCAGAGTGGTGCAGTGGTAGCATTGTCGCCTCACAGCAAGAGGTTCTCCGGTTTGATTCTCAGCTAGAGTGCCTTCTGTGTGGAATCTGTATGTCCTCCCTGCGTTCATGTGGGTTTCCTCCTGGTGCTCTGTTTTCCTCCCATGTTCTAAAGACATGCATCTGGAGCATTTCTCCCTGGGCCTCCACTGTAAATTGGCTTTGTTCTAAGTCAGACTTTCCTGGTAAACAAATGTAAAATAAAATAAATAAATATGTTATTTTTGAGCTCCAATTACCGATAAGATCACTGAAGCTGTGAGTTCTAAGTATAAATCACCAAAGAGAGTCAGAGCTTAGTATTTAAATATATATTTCTGTAAATATGCACTATAAATACATGATGTCCATTGCAGAAATGTTCACCTGTTTGAGAACTTTCCAATGATGTATTAGAAGAAGGAGTTGCATACTGCTGTTCTGCGATATTGCAAAATCTATGCAAATTATGCATATAATAGCTTTGAAAATGTCTAAACAATATTAATCTACAAAACCATGTGTGTTAAATGGTAAGTATCAGTGGCAACATTGTGAGTCTTAATGTCTTGTACAAGATAGTACCATTTATCTGTAGGTCACACATCTTTCATGAAATTAATGCAGTTCTGAAAAATATACCTAATAATCATAACTGCTTTGCAAATAAGTGTTTGTGTCTCAGAATGCTTTCAAAAGTTTTAATGTTGTTTTTTTACTAATACTCAGAGTTTGCATATGTCACCATAGCATGACAGTATTGTACTCCTTTTTGCATATTAATGTAAACATGGAAAATATCTCACATTATTTATAACATTTTGCAAATGCTCCTTGATAACTCTAGTTCTGTACATCCCTTGCTGACCATTTCACTGTTTATGCTTATTGAATCATATCAATTTGTAGGTGCCAACTTATTGCCTTAGTTTTATATCTGCATCTGTACCAGGACTTCAGAAATTAGATTTTGAAAACACTGACGAATGTACTCATTTCGGGAGTATGAGGATGTTCCATATGTGTTGGTGGGTGTGAAACAGTGTTAAACTCACTGCTTGCTACTGGTTGAGAGAGAGATGCCTGCATTCAGTTAGATATTTACACCTCTCACAGACACAATCTTTTTGGTCAAGTAGGAGTTTGTTTTCAGTGGGTATGAGGCATTTTTTACACTGCCCTCACATACTGTGTGCGACAAGTCTGGTAGCAGAAGGAGAATCAGTCCACTGTCTCCCCACAATGTCCAGTGCTGACGTTGATGGTCAGGAGAAATAATACAGGGAAGAAGTTTTTTGGGCTTGAGAAAAGCCGGACTACACTGCTTAAAGAAGGATCGTGGAAATCTGCTCATGTCAGGCCACCTCAGCACAGCCTCTTACTGTTTAGCACAGCCCAGAGAAAGATGTTTAGACAGGGTACAAGGGGGTAACTCACATGAGTTAGAAGACTGTACATTTTCAATAGTACAATAAGACAGAATTTTTTCCATGCTCTACCCAATATGTAAATATAACTACCACAGCACTGTTCTCATACTAACTCTGTACAGTAAATATTAACCAAGAAAACATAAGAGCCAATGATAAACAAGTGAAACCTGAAGCCCAAGTGCTATAACCTACTCAGGACCTGCAGTAATTAGTCTAAATCTCACTTAGATTAAATCTTAAAGCAAAAAAATACAAAAACAGTAACAGGTGATGCAGAAAACAGCTCTAAATTACTATATTAGTTACGCAATTTATGTGCAGACACAGCAAATTAAGTACTTTCCTGTTTTTTTTTCTCAGATTTGAAAATCCAGATGTAGTCAGACAATGAGACAATGAGTTTATGTAATGCAGGCCTCAGCAGTCCTTTCACAATGACAATTAGATTGTGAAAGTAAGTTTTAATGTATTAAAAGTGTTTTTCCAAAATTCTGCTTCCTTATGCTATATATATATATATATATATATATATATATATATATATATGTGTGTGTGTGTGTGTGTGTGTGTGTGTGTGTGTCTACTTCATAACATTGACATTTCTTAACACTGAATTTCATAACACTGAGACCATAACATCGAAAATTCAAAACACTGAAAACCCAAAACAGTGAAAACTCAGAACATTGAAAGTGTGCTTCATAACATTGAAAACAACATTGCACAAGTAAATAAGATCCCCTCCACCTACAACACCACCTAACAAAAAAACACACTTTCTACACCTACAGTGAGGTTAGGAAATTAACTTTTTTCCACTGTAGTGCAATCTTGGAGGGGGTATATTTAATTTACAGGGGGGGGGGCTTGCCCCCCTGCAGAAACGCAGTAGAAAGTGTGTTTGTGAGTTAGGTGGTGTTGTAGGTGGAGAGGATGTTATTTACATATGCATTGTAGTTTTCAATTTTTCAATGTTATGAAGTACACATTCAATGTTCTGAGTTTTCAATGTTTTGGGTTTTCAGTGTTTTGGGATTTAGATGTTTTGGTCTCAATGTTATGAAATTCAAAACCGACATTTTGGAAGTCCAAAATTAAAATAAAAACAAAACAAATTTTTTTTTTTTTACAGAGGGGCAAGCCTCCCTGCATCCCCCACAACCACACCCACTGCTAATTAAATATACCAACTCCAAGATTGCACTACATTGAGGAAAATGGCAACTTTCCTTTTCTGCAATATAATGGCGAACTCCATTCACTCTGTTCGGCCATATAACGTTCGGCATTTTGGCAGTTCAATCACCTAAAGGGAATATATATATATATATATATATATATATATATATATATATATATATATATATATATATATACAGCATAATATATATGTATATATTCAGCATAATAAATATATATATATATATATATATATATATATATATATGTGTGTGCAGTATATCTGTCTCTCTCTCTATATATATATAGATATATATATATATATATATATATATATATATATATGTGTGTGTGTGTGTGTGTGTGTATATATATGTATGTATGTGTGCGCGTATAGATAGCTAGATATAGACCAGATGCAGACTGGGGTAAAAATGAATGAACTGAGATTATGACACTAAAAAAAAGTAGAAATAGTGGTGACTTGGACAGTATAAGCATGCTATTGCAAAACAAACATAATATGATAAACAATGCTTAGGAAACCAAAATATCACAGACAGAGAAAGTGCTATTGACAAAATCAATCAGGGATAGAATGAAAAAGATGCTATACAACCATGGTATGAGTGTTAGGGTACTTTGTTAAGCCAGTCCTGAGCCTTCACATGGTATCAAAGAATTAACTTATGAGTGCTTGTTTACTGAGATTGTAACATAAATCTGAAAAATTACACTTAATTCTAAAAGTCACAACAATAAACAACACTGAATATCTCTCAAAATATGCAACTTATAGTACAATTATCAATAATTTCATTCAACATTATCTAAGGTTTCACATGATGCCATGCAAAAGTTTGTTACTTGGTTTTGGAAATATTAATGTACATATGAAAATATTACATATCTTCATAATTACCAGCCAGGAAACTAATAACATTATAACCAGCACAGTATATTATGTGAAAACAGTGACAGTATAATTTCTGTTTGCCATCACCACATTTCATACCATGCCCCTTAATAAAATGCTGATCTCTGTTATAATAATATGCATCTATGTATGACAATATGAATAGCATGGGAAAAACAGTGATTAATGTTTCCCACTGCAGGGGGTCCTAGATTTATTCATTTTATTTATTTATGAATTTGTTAACTGGCGTAGATTAATAATCCTAGTGTTGCTTTGTTACTTACAACTCGCTCTTTCTTATGCTGCCTATTATTAGCTTGTATATATATATTGAAACATGACCTATCAGGCCCTCTGGAATTGCTATTCTGCTGTAGCCTTCAAACAGGCATCGTGCCTCTTGAATGGAAAACAGCAACAGTCATCCGTCTGCACAAAGGTGTGCCATCTACCGACCCTGGAAAGTATAGAAACATAAGTCTCATTAGTATTATATGCAAAGCCATGGAAAGAATTATCATGGAAATGATCAATAATGATATAGTAAACCTCCAGATACTGGACCCAAACCAAGTTGGTTTCACCAAGAGCAGGTTGTGCCTACTCGACCTGGATGACTTCTTTGAGAAGATCACCAAAGCAATGGATGAGGACAAAATGGTTCACTCTGCCTACCTTGACCTGGCCAAGGCATTAGGTACAATACCCCACTTGGGAATTGTTCACAAACTTAGGAGGTTAGGTACAAACGCATATGTTACTCTGTGGATAACCACCTGGCTCACAGACAGGAGCCAGGAAGTTAGAAATGGGGAATTCACGTCTTCAAAGAGGCCAGTCACAAGTGGAGTCCCTCAGGAATCAGTCCTTGGATTGCTCCTTTTTGGCATTTACTTCTCTGAAGTCAAGGCCAATTTCAATGGTCTCTGGCCAACTTAATTTGCAGATGATTGCAAATTAGGAGCTGTTATTGAATCCCACACCAACACAAATGTTCTCCAGGAAGGGCAGACACAGACAAACAACTGGTGTTAGATCCAATGGACTAAAACTAAATGCCAAGAAATGCATAGATAGTATCCTTCTGGAAGTCACCCCCCCCCCCCGTAGCTATCATATTGACAACACACGTCTTAGAGTTGACCCAGTAGTCAGGGACATAGGGACACACACAGACAGAAATCTAGCCTTTGACCATCATATGTGTACAGTAATGAGGAAATCATTCTATGTTGTGTAATTTATAAGCAAAACTATGGCATCTAGGTCCAAGGAAGTCATTGTTCCACCGTATTCAGCATTCATCGAACTTGGCATTGAGTACAATGCCCCCTTTGGTATGTACCTAACCATGCATATCCAACAAATGGAACATCCACGAGGTTCCTCACTAAAAGAATGCAGAGTATAAGTAAGATGTCCTATGCAAACTGCCTCAAGGCCCTAGCCCTGTATTCTGTCTCCTACATGCCACTGAGGGGAGATCTATGTCTGACATACAGGGCATTGTCAGACCTTACTCTGATGCATATCCACAAAACAAAGAGTACCAGAATTACCCATTCTAAAGACTTAAACTTGCCTGTGATATAAATAGGACCTGCTGGAAAAGCAACTCTGGAACAGGCTCCCCATCCAGGTGAAGCAGAGTTCTTCCTTAACCCAATTCAAGTGTAACAGTTGGGTGGGGAACAAGAAATGTATCCCTGGCTTTTGTCTATGTTTCTAATGGATACAGGCAACCTGTAAATGGTTCATTTCCCAGGACCGTACTTGTAAATATTTCATCTCCCAAGCCCCTGCTTACCTTTATCAAGGGTACCAGAACTTGTTAGAGATTTGGGATGTATGGCTAGGCTTTAAAAGGCCCCTGTGGTCGTTAGTCTAGTACATACCTATGAACCTATGTAATCCTCTATCTAAGTTAAGGAAACCAATCCCAAAATGTCAGCACCCTATAACAGATGTATTGGTGTTACATGAAGGTATGTAGAAAAGAGCCTCCACACAAAGGGCTGCCTACAGATAAAAATAATACAAATAGCAGTGTTTAGAGTATACTCTGTAGTTAAATGTGATGCTAACAAGGGAAATAATCTTAGAAGCAGCCTCAGGATGGATTCTAAATGATACATTTTTCATGGACTCAACAGACAGTGATGTCTCACTAATCACACATCAGAAGAGGCACTATCTTGATACAGAAATAACACCTCAAACCACTGACCACAAAATATTACACAGAAATAGAAACCATGTAATTCCTTTTTCAAAGCTTATTTACCTGCAACATCTCATCTAGTACAATACTTGAGTCTACTTTATTCTCTCAAAAGCTTAAAAGGGTGAATACAAATAGCGCAACACATAAAGAGTGAACCGCGAATGCGTCGAACGTACTAAACCACGAAATTTAAAACCTTGAGCCGTCATAGTCGGCCAACCCACCACCCACAACACACTACCTACCCAAACACAATAAAAAAAACACATACATACACTAACCAAAATCCTACTTCTAACCCTAAATTAAAGCACCAAAATCCTACTGCTAACCCTACACTAAACCCCACATACACAACTGTCTATGCACTATCCTTAACCCTTCCCTAACCCTAAGGTCCGTAACTACCGCACACTTCCCCTACGGAGCTATACCCAAACAAACTGAATATTCCACACACATACACTTAACAAAACCCTACACTAAACCTTACATACATTACCTACGTATTCACTTATCTTAACCCGCACCCTAACCCTAAGGTCCGTAACTATCGCACACTTACCTTATGTAGCTATACCGCAGATGGGCCAACTATGACGATTCGACACTTCCCTTTTCACGGTTTCATTCGTTTGACGTATTCGCAGTTCGCTCTTTACGTGTCGTGCTATTTGTATTCGCCCTTTTCAGCTTTCGAGAGAATAAAGTAGACCCCAATACTTAATCGACCCTAACCAAACTGGTCAACTCTATTGCTAAGATATGTCCATACTTCTGGTGTTGGAAGAAGAATCAGTTGATTTCATACATATTGTATGACTGCAATGTAGTGTCTCCAGGCTGAGACAGAGTGGCAGATAGATTGTCTCATAGTAATCAGTAATAAGCTACAATCTTCATTTTTTTCATTTGAATATTCAAAGTCAAAGATTTTTTTTTTCATTTTAATATTTATTTACAACTTAAAAAAAAGGAGTAAATATTTATAAATGTCCTTCTAGTTAAATACTGCATCACGTCCAGCTGGTTGTCTAAAGGCAATCAGTTTGCAAGAAATGGTCAGCCTACACAGTGTGTCACCAGTAGCAATGAAACTCTTTCCAAAACTCAGTAAACCATTACCTTACTGAATGTAAATGTGGAACAAAACCTGCATGTCTTGCACATTGAAGTCTGGTCAGAGATACAAAATATTAAATAGAATAAAGGACTATATCATCCTAAAATTCTTTTATACTAGCAGGGCCACCACCACCATTACAGCGAATTAGGCATTCACCTAGGGCACAGATCATGAGGAGGCACAGCTCGTAGTGAGTATTCGCAGAACTTGGAGCAGTGCACATGCCTGCTCGAGTTCCTCTTTAACCAAAAAAAAAAAACACACCATTAGCAGTCTGCTTTAAAAACAGTCCAGATTAACTAGAGACTGCAGGGATATGAGTCCAACTGGACTGTTTAGTCAGCAGCCACGTACATGACTTGGCTGCTGATTAGTCCTATTGCTCTCACACTCTCTTCCCGCTCTTTGCATTGGGTAAAGCAACGAGCGAGAGTGAGAGAGTGGCAGTGGAGTCTTTTTCCAAGGCATGCGTGAATTCTATTACTGTTACTTGAAAACCAATACACAGACCACAATGACAGTAGATAGTTCAGGTAAGTCTGAAAAAAATAAAGGGTTTTCCTGACTTTTTTTTTTTTTTTTTTTTAAGCGGGGCCAACCAGATATACATATTGTATTTTTCTCCTGGCAGGGCCAACCAGATACCACATATTGCATTTTTCTTCTGGCAGGGTCGACCAGATAATTTATGTATTTAATTATTTATTAGTTTTGGCAGGATTGACCAGATACTGTTTAAAATAAAAAGGTGGACTGGTTACACATTTGTTCTCTGTTTCTAACATCCTGGGCCTGGAGTTTGGCAGGGTCAACCAGATCATAGTAAGTAGAAGATGAAATCTGTAGTGGGCTGGCTGTTTTGGGGGCAGTTTGTGATTTTCTAAAACTCCTGGAATGGTCAACCAGATACTAGTAGTAAGTAAGGTTAGGTTGTCTTTTCAGTAATACACTGGCATGGCCAACCAGATACTAGTGGTCTGTGTGTTTTGAGGGCTGTTGATGACTTTCTCTTTTTATACTATGCTGGCAAGGTTGACCAGATACTGGTGATACAATTTTTTGTGGGACCATTGTGTTTTTTTTTTTTTATAATGTAATACACAGTCTGGCATGGTCAACCAGATACTAGTGGTCTATGTGTTTTGGGGGCTGTTGATGACTTTCTTTACTACTACTATTATTATTATTATTATTATTATTATTATTATTATTATTATATTTTTTTAATTTAATAACCTGGCAGGAGTCAAAGAGATACTAGGTCTGAAGTGTGTTCTAGGGAACCATTTAAGGATGACATGTTTTTCTAACCTAATTATCATTTTGTACGGGTAGTCAAGATAAATAGGACTGTTTGTCAATGTTTTGTTGTTGAAACAAGCTGTACTCTTGCATGAGTACAGTGTGTATGGGTGAACTGAAGTAAGATCACAGGCAAGTTCTTGGCTATGTGATGTTAGCAGAAGGCAAGAAAAATTTAATTTTAATTATGTATTCTATGTGTAATTTTTTGTGCGATAAATATGTCAATTTAAATCAGTTTCCTTTTCCTATAATTTCAATTAAAAAAAGTAATTTTGTGCGATAAATATGTCAGTAAATATGTCACTTTAAATCAGTTTCCTTTTTTTATAATTTCAATTAAAAAAAATAACTTATTTGTAAAACAAGGGGAGCACTAATAAGTTTTGCCTAGGGCGCAAAATAACCTAGCACCGGCACTGTATACAAGACCCAACTTTTTCATTGATTGCCTGAAATGCTTGCCATGTCTGAATTAGACAGTTATCATACTTGTTAAGCAGTACAATTATTACTGCACATTTTTACTATTGTGTAATTTTTAATGATAGAAAATAATACAAACTTTATGAAAAAAATATAAGCATAGTTGCACTATATAATGTTGTGTAGTCCAATCTCACCTACATTTTTACGTATGGGTCGGCTCCGACTATGCCGATTTATAATCTCGAAGACTTCTGGTTGGCTCGTGGCTAAGCAGGTATCTCATAGTGCACCAGTACAAACCCCAGATCTCATTTGCCATGTCAACGAGTTCTGATGTGCTTCTCTTGGCTCTGAATAAGTGTTAACTTTTTTCTTGCTTACATTGTTTTAAATCTTGTTCAAAGGTATATTAGTGTAGTACAATTGTTGTTGCATTAGTATTTGTTAGTGTAGGTTACTAATTCTTAAGTACTTAGCTCCTTTGCACCCTTTGGTGCAAGCATTGGCCTTGGGCCTGTTAATGTGCTTTATGCTATCCTGTGTACCAGTTTATACTTATTGTTAGTGCGGATAGCCTTATAACGCTAGCATTTTTTTTCCAGTCTACAGTTTTGTAGAGCAGTTTGTTTTTTGACGGTTATCCACTGGTGTTGATTTTCATCACAGTGGTGGAGTTCGTTGTTCGAAACTCCAGTTTCAGCTTCCTCTGTTAATCATTAGCAGATTCAGGATTTTCTGTGTGAAAGGGTTTTCTGTGTGTGTGTGAATTTTCACTGGTCTGCTTAAGTTAGAAGACCTAGCTGTCCCTTTCCTTTCTGGACCAGACCGTTTTAGTTAGAGGACCTACTCCGCATGGTGTTTCTTCCTCCTTCAGGGCTAGGCCCATTTAAGTTAGAGGACCTAGTCCTCCCCTTTACTTATCTTCTGTTCTCCTTTCATCTGTGTGTATTTCTAAAGAGGTTAAGGAGCACAAGCCTTCGGGCTTCAAGAAATGCATGAAGTGCTCCCAAAAAATGTCATTGAAGGATGGTCATGGTCTTTGTGTCTATTGCTTAGGGGCCATCCATTTGCAAGAGACTTGCTTGTTTTGTCATGCCTTCTCCCCTAGAGTGTTACAGGAGAGAAGGAACAAGCTAATTCTAAAGGGTCTTTTAAAGCCTTCCTTTGAGGAAGACTTGTCTAGCTCTTCCTCTTCTTCCAAGTCCACTAAATCTGCTAAGTCTAAGTCTTTGAAAAGACCTTCTCCGGCACCAGCTGGTGTCTCAGAGCCGCCTCCTAAAGTGGCAAAATTGGTCTCATTGGCTCCACTGCCTTCGGAGCTGACTGAGAGCAACATTGTGGTAACAGGAACAGATCCTAGTTTGTCGGAGCCGACCACTGAATTTGTGGAACCTGCTATTCCTCCAAGATCAAGATCCTTGACTATGTCCTCCAAGTCTTCCAGGAGCCTTTCAAAAGAAGATGTGAAGAGGGTGGTCCTGAGACTGCTGATGTCATCTGCTCTATCTAAATTGTTGTCGGCTCTGACCCAGTTGGTTCCGGATCCTATGGAACCTGTTTTACCCTCAATTGTTATTCCTCCTCCAAGCCAAGCTGGTTTGTCGGAGTCGGAGGGCTTGGTGCCATTGGTGGAACCCACGGCTCCAGCTCCACTTGCGGTTGCTTCGGAGCCGAGCTCTGCTCCTATGCTTTTGGTGTTTTCCATTGTCTCCAGGGGTCAAAGCTCTGCTGTCGGCACCGACAGGGAAGGTTGGAATCGGTCTTCTTTGGTTCCAAGTCTCCCTCTCGGCGCTTCGGCTAGGGTGAGTTCAGACCCTGCATCTATCTCGGAGCCGATTGCTCTGGCGCCAATGATATCCTCAGTCTCTTTGGAGCAGGAGAGAGCCTCGGAGCCGGAGAGGTCGGCATTCGAGATGAGGAGAGTGCTGTCCAAGTCACTAGTTGCCACCAAGGGTACCAGCACTCTCCCCCCTAGAGCACCCACTTTGGTTTCAGCCCCTACTCTCTCTAGAGACAACAGAGACCCTCAGCCTCAGCTGGTGGCCCCCACTCTTTCTTGACCTCCCCAGAATGCCCTACTGAGGAGCCCCCCAGGAAGAAGACATGCAAGAGGAAGCTTGTTGACTCCCAGGATGAGTCTTTGACATCTGACACTGACCTTGAGGAGTCAGAAGGGTCCCCCAAGTCGTCCTGTGATGATATCTCCTTTGTGGACATCCTGGAGATCCTTAAGCAGAGGTGCAGCTAGCCGACTTTTAACCCTTTTGATGAACAGTCAGTGTACCTGAAGGCTTTTGGGTCTCAACCTTCTGCCTCTTGGATGTCTCCACCTTTTGACGAACTGATGGATTTAGTTAGTCGAAAGGTGTGGGATACTCCCAATGCCATGGAGCCAGTCCCTAGGAGACCCAACAAGTTTCTTTCTGCCCCTCCAGATAAAGGATTTTTGTCCAAACGTGTCCCCATAGATGGCATGGTGGTGGCGGCAGCCACTAAGAAGGAACTTGCTGAGACGTCCTCTTCTGTCCATCCACCTAATAAGGAGTCTTGACAGATGGACAGGTATGGGAAGCGTGTCTTCAGTTCAGCGACATTTACTCTTCAATCATTGAACTGCCTCACTCACTTCACGAGATTGCAGAGGGATCTCCTCAAGGAGTTGGGAGATTCCATACAGGGTACATGTACTGAGGGAGTCCCTGACAAGATTTCTGCTCAGTTGTCCACCTTAAATTCTATAGTTCACTCCTCCATGCGGCTTATTTCTTATGCGGCTGATGGAGCGAGTAGAGCAGTGGGTTCAGGAGTTGCCCTAAGGCGTCACTCCTGGATGCGCTTGTGTAATTTTGCGGAACCGTTCAAGTTCACTTTCACCAATGCCCCATTTGATGGTTCCTCATTGTTTGGATCTAAGTGAAGGACACACTCACTCAGTGTGAGCAAGAAGGAAAGACGCTCTCTGCCGTGGGAGTATGTTTTACTGTTCCTTCTAGACCATACCGTAAAGGTCAAAGGGGTGGTAAAATGTGGTTCAAGAAGTCCCAGAGTGTCTTTCCGGACACACAGGGTGAGCCCTCCTTCAGAGGCAGAGGAGGAGGAAGAAATGGGAGACGTTGCCTTAGAGGCAGGGGTGGTCTGCAATACCAACAAGGTCATGATTCCTTTCAGGGATGGCCTTATCAGCATTCCTGACATGGGGTCCGCATGGGGTCCGACTGCATTTCTCTGGGGCTGGTCGGGGGTTGCATTTCTTTGTATCCAGAAGCCTAACTAAGTATAACCCAAGACAAGTGGGTACAAAGAGTTGTTACCAGAGGCTATATCATACCCTTTTCCCTTCCACCGTTTGTTCCCAAGAAGACCCCAGATGTACCACCCAATCTCAGGGACCAGGCAACTATGGAAATCAACAAGTTGCTCTTAAAAAGAGTCATCCAGTCCATCCCAGCAGACCAGATATGATCCAGAACTTACTCCAGGTTCTTTTTAGTCCCAAAACAAACAGGAGACTGGAGGCCAATATTGGATCTCAGCAGATTAAACGAAACCGTGAGGAAGGACAAGTATCAGATGGTAACACTGCAGTCAATACTATTGGATGTGCTCAATAGATCTCCAGGATACCTGCTACCATATAAAAATGGACAAGGTGTCCAGGAGCCATCTACACTTCTGGCTGGGAGCCAGTCACTATCAGTTTCGTGCTCTGCCCTTTGGTCTCACCACAGCTCCCAAGGTGTTCATCAAATGCATGGCAGTTGTGACGGCTCACCTGAGACGTCAGGGATTCCAGGTGTTTCCGTACTTGGAAGACTAGCTCCTGACCACCCCCACCAGGCATCCACTTTTCCAAAACAGGGACGCCACTATTCTACTTTGTGCTCAATTAGGGATCTCCATAAATTGGGAAAATACTGCATTATTGCTCTCTCAATCTGTGAATTTTATAGGCTCAGAGGTAGACACAGTGAACATGACAGCTTGTCTTCCCGCCGAAAGGGCACAAAATTTAATCTTTCAAATTCAAAGTGTTCTCCCATTGTGCAAGGTCAAAGCAAAGTGGATTCTTCAGCTCCTCGGGACTATGGCATCCACCATCCTATTAGTAAAATTAGCCAGGTTGCACATGAGAGTTCTCCAGTGGCTTCTGTTTTCCCAATGGTCCTTCCAATATCTTCCGCTGAATCACCCTATTCTGCTGATGGAATCATGCAAGGAGGATAGCGGATAGCATCCAACCAGTTGACGGCGGGTGCCCCCTTTGTTCCTGCCCACCCCGTTGCCACTGTGACCACGGATGCCTCCCAGATCGGGGGGGGGGCATTATCTCGGCAGGACTGTCCAAGGCTCATGGCAAGAACACGAGGCTGACCTGCATATCAATGTTCTGGAGATGAGGGCAGTGCTCCTGGCGTTGCAAGCACTTCAAGACCTTCTTCCTCTAAGGACTATTGCGATACAGACAAAATGTTGGTAGTTTGGTATATCAACAAACAGGGCGGTACCAGAACTTACCCAATCTGTCAAGAGGCCATGCCAGTTTGGGAATGGGCGATTTCTTCTCAGCACTTTCTGGTAGCAATGCACATTCCAGGGATGACCAACGTAATAGCCGACAAGCTTAGCCGGGTGATTCTACTGCCTCACAAGTGGTCTCAGAAACACAAAACAGTGGAACAGATTTTCCGCAAATGGGGACAGCCTTCCTGCGACCTTTTTGCCAGTCCAGTCAATGCCAAATGCAGCAGCTATTCTTCCCTCATTCCCCCTCTGAGGGAGACACCCAGAAATGCTGTAGCTCACGATTGGCCCCTGGGTCTTCTGTATGCTTTTCCTCCATTTCCTCTCATTTCCAAAGTGATTCAGAAAGCCAGAGGGCTGGGATGCAACTTAATCCTCATTGCTCCTTACTGGCCTCATCAGGTTTGGTTCCCCTTCCTTGCGCCTCTTCTCCTGGACGATCTTTGGATTCTGGACCCAGCTCCAGATCTGTTGACTCACATGTCAGGTTCACTTCATCCCTCAATTCACATCTTCAAATTGACAGCGTGGCTGCTCCAGTTCCATCCCTAGTCAGGCTTCACGATGTATCTTCCTCAATCTCACATATCCTTATGTCCTCCCATAAACCTTCAACTAGGAGACTATATGGCAGTAAATGGAAAAGATTTTCTATTTGGGCACAGAAAATGAATGTAGATCCCTACACTGCTTCTATCCCTCTGATTTTGGAATTTCTCTCTGAGCTTTTTCAGCAGGGATCTGCTGCTGCTCAGAGTTCAATGGCGACTATTTCCCATTTCCATTTAGGATTTCCAGACACCAATTTAATGTCTCATAAGCTATGCAAGACTTTTTTGAAAGGTGCCACTCTGTTGAGGCCACCTCTCCAAGAACCTGTGGCTTATTGGGATTTAAATTTTGTGTTGTCCAAACTGACATCTTCCCCATTTGAACCTTCTCACTCATCCTCATTGAAATTTTTGTCTTGGAAGACTTTGTTTTTGGTGGCTATCACATCAGGTAGACGAGTATCGAAGTTACAAGCCTTATCTGTTAAGCCACCATATTTGATCTTTCATAAAGACAGGGTCTCACTGTGTACTAACCCCTCCTATGTCCCCAAAGTTTGTTCTCATGCCACCTTAAATCAATTCATAAAACTCCCAGTTTTCTTCCCTAATCACTGTAATGCAGCTGAATATCGGTTTCATCAACTAGACGTTCATAGGGAACTCCGTTTTTATTTGAATCGGACCAAAGAGTTTAGGAAATCAGATCAACTATTCATTTCCTTTTCTGAATCCAGATTGGGCTTACCAGTTTCTAAAGTTACACTATCTAATTGGATTTCCAGTTGCATAGCCTTTGTCTACAGTTTGGAGGGCAGACCTCTACCCTTCAAGATTAAGGCTCATTCTACCAGGTCTCTGTCTACCTCTGCAGCCTTTCAAGCCAGGGTCCCACTTGATAATATTTGAGTAGCAGCTACGTGGGCTACCCCTCACACTTTTATTACACATTACAAATTGGATTTAGCTTCCAGGGGTAGAGCATCCTTTGGCTGCATGGTGCTCAGGAGTATTTTCCAGTGAGTCACCCAAGAATAAGGGATGCTGTCCAATACGTAAAAATGAAGGTGAGATTAGACTTCACAACATAAAGAAGTTATGTACTCACCATAACATTCCATGTTGGTAGTCTATCTTACCCTTCATTTTTACTAACCCGCCCTCCTGCCCCCATCCTGGAAGAATCTGGAGATATTCATATTTTGGTTATTTTTGGTTGGAGATCCTTTAGTATTGGTTTGTCTGTTATGGTTATTTCTTCTAGTGAGCAGCAAACAAGATCTGGGGTTTGTACTGGTACACTATGGGATACCTGCTTAGCCACGAGCCAACCAGAAGTCTTTGAGCTTATAAATCGGCTGAGTCAGAGCCGAGGATCGGCTCCAAACCCATACGTAAAAATGAAGGGTGAGATGGACTACCAACATGGAATGTTATGGTGAGTACATAACTTCTTTTTTTAATCTGTGAAAGTATGATATACCATGCAAGGAATTAAAACTCCCTGACAAGCAGCATTGGGGATGCAGACAGAAAGACCATTACAAAGAAATTTAGATACATTCCTGCATAGCGACATCATGTAAGACATGTGACTTTTCCTTTAAAAAGGAATAAAAGGAAAGTTTTTTTTTTTTTTTTTACAAAGTCTCACTGATACACAATAGCACATCTTTAATAATGCAACAAATCCTATAAAGCAAATAAAATAGACTGCACTAGATATGGGCATTTCTCCTGAAATTTATGTTCTTTAACATTCTGCTTAGAAGAACATGAGTTAATGTGCAGTCCAGTCTTCCTTACTGACATGAGAGCATTATTATAAACCCATAAGTTACTCTGCATTTTTGGTGGTTGCTGAGAAGCTTTTCTTTGTTTTCAGGAAATTTGTATATCCTATGTGATACTTTGGCAAAGGGAGTTTTGCAAATATCAGACATGCAAAAGTAGATACCAGACAATAACAGTGAACTAATCGTCCACATAATGCAAGTAACTTACTAACAAATGGAGCAGTATTCCAAATCTTAGTTGGCGTAAGTTCCTTACTTTAGCTACTTAAAACCCACACCAAAAAGTAGCAACTGAACAAGTCAACTTTTGCAACATACAGTGGTATGTCATATTCTGCTAAGTAATGGTAAATGTAAGACTGTGGGTGGTTTTCAAAGTCCTGAGGTTCACACTTGCATAGTGGTTATCTAGGAAGAGCATCACTATGCCTATATGTAAATCCACTAAGAGCAAGTTATTCCCTCTAAGTAAATTCTCCCTACAGTATAAAAGCTGTGCCACAGCTCTAGTGATGTGTAAATGCCTGGGGACCTACTGAAATTAAACTTTGAATATTTTGCCACAGTTTAATTTTTAACATCTCAGCAAATGCTACTCATGAACCGTGACCTGCTGAATATCCAGCCCTTCAAATTACTATTACATTTAAATTTATTGTGCCGTTGTTTAATTTTTATATTTCAGCAAACACCACTTGTGAGCCACGACCTGCTGAACATCCAGCCCTTCAAATTACTATTACATTTAAATCTGTTGTGCCACGGTTTAATTTTTAACATCTCAGCAAATGCTACTCGTGAGCTATGACCTGCTGAATATCCAGCCTTCAAATTACTATTATATTTAAATCTATTGTGCCATGGTTTAATTTTTAGCATCTCAGCAAATGCTACTTGTGAGCTGCGACTTGCTGAACATTCAGCCTTTCAAATTACTATTACATTTATATCTGTAGGTGTTTGTTTGCTTTCTATTTAAGCTGTAACTGCTTAGCCCTAGTCTCTCCTACACATCGCCAGGCTGAATTAGTTTGCTAGCATACACCTAGTCAGCAATATATTTACTCCACTGTTTTCTCCCCATGTTTTCCTATCCTGCCCACTATTATAATAACCTATTTCTTTCTATAATAACCATTTATCTTTGCAGCCTATGCTCCCCTCTCTCAACATCTTGTCCACCAACTTCCATCTCTAATCCACTGTTATCTATAACTCACTACCTTGGATTCTCTTCTACTGTTGTACACTTTTATTCCACCCTCACTTTGCCCACTTAAGACAAATAAAACTATATCTCTATTTGCTATAATGTCCACTACTCATTTTAACTAATTTAGCAAACATTTCTGATTGTTTCTGAAGAGTCCTTCTCTTAGGGTCAGGTCCAATCTGCTGCATTCACCCTCATGCTCTGGCTATTCCTCTCCCCTACCCTACCCCATACCCACCCACACCCAAACCCCTTAAAGATATACATTATCCACCCCTGAGCTCCGCACCATTAATCAACCAATCATCATCAACCTATTGTAAATCACTCTCCACCCACTAATCCAACCAAACACCTCCTCCAATACATCTCATATTAAATCCCTCATACTCCCCTCCTTCTAGTGTTACATCATCTTCAACCAATCCTTCACTCTAATACTACACTCCTTTATCCTGCTCCACCCAAATTGTACCTCTGAGACACCTCTCCTTTCTTTCTCCCTCCCTCCTCTTTCATAGTAGCCCACCCTCTCCCAAGCTCTACTTTACAAATCATGCTTCTCAACATACTGACAACCTCTATTCTACTTCTCCTTTCCTACTCAACCTCTTATTACACCAACCTTTCTTATCTGAAGCCATCACCAACTTTCTCCCAAGCATCCAATAACCATAACTTCTCCCTGTCATACTCTATTTCTCCCTGTCTATTTAGCTTCTCTTACTCTCATCTCTTTAAAACCAAATTCTTGTCTCTCACCCCCTTTATCTATTCCAGAATCAAACTAAAACATCGCATCTACAGTTCTTACACTCCCAAACTTATCTTACTTGCTAGAAATCTCCTTCTAGCTGGTGACATACCCCCCAATCCAGGTTCATCCACATCACTACCCTCTTCTATTTAAACAACATCCTTCTCCTCCATCTCCATCTCCTCAGCCCTCTCTGAAAAACCCTGTCCTCCTCCTTCCCTAAAATCTTATCCATTCTATATATAAACATATGAAGTGCGGTACCAAAACCACTGAACTTTACACTTGGATTTTCATTATACTCCACATATCTTAACCTTGTCTGAAACCTAGCTAAAACCCCATATCTCAAACAATGACATTTTACCCCAGGCTGCAATATTTACTGCCAGGATAGAATTTCAAAAAAAGAGATGGTGCAGCCACTCTACTCTAAACAACTGAACCTCTCCCCTTATCTACCCATCTACCTGAGTTTCACTCTGTCGAACTATTAATACCAAACTGCCACATAAACATCCACAAAAATTTGTTGTTGCTTCCATCTTTATCCCACCTGGAAAAAACATCCTATTCTTGAAAACATACTGTCATGGATCACACAAAACATACCCTATGAAACTGCAGTACTGAGTGATATGAATCTTGACTGGAAACCTCTAAGTGCAAACTCCCCTGTTCAAAGCATCAATCTATTTGGATTTAACCAGCTCACCACAACCTCATCTCTCTTGAATAAACATTCCAACTCTGGTACTACCCTAGACTGGATACTGATTACTAACTCACACCTCTATTACAACCCCAGTACACTTCCTTATGTGACCACCTACCCGTCTAGACCCTAATACATTCTCCACAGCTACACAGACCTCATCATTACAAAGACTGCCATAAACTCTCTAGTTTCAACTCCACAACATTTAATCAATAAACTGGCCCTACCTGCATAGTCTTCATTTTAATGATGCCAGTCTAAAATTCAACATCTTCTTAGACATTCTCAGCACACTAGCACTCCTTCAGAAAATCTGAATAAAATCTAATTATGCCCTCTAGCTTACAAAAGACACTTGTTCCCTTATGCATCAGAGACATTCAGCTTGGAAAACTTGGCTAAAATCCAAATCCCCTACTCACCATCAAATTTTAAAGAACTCAGAAACCAAAATAAAAAAGCACATCTACAATGACAAGAAAAAAATTACTATAAAGCCCAAAGTAGCCATCACTCTAATCCCAAAAACTCCTGGAGAACTATCAACTCTGTCCTTCAGCCCAGAAGCCCTCAGACTCCAAATCCTTACCCTAACAATTCAGCATAGGACACTGCCTCCCTCCTCAACCATTACTTCATTGATAGTATCCATAAACTGACCAACACTGACCAGAACCCCAACACTACTATCCCTCCCCAAACACCGTCTAATCAAATCTTCTTCTCTCTTAAACATATACCCACCATGTATATAAAATCTCTCCTCCAAAAACTAAAACCATGTTCTTCTTCTGCTGATAATCTACCCCCTTTCTCAAACTTGCAGCTGACTCTATAGCCTATCCAGCTTCGATACTTATCAATAGATCAATTTATGAAGCCACTGTACCTGATATCTGGAAATGTTTCTATGCAATACCCTTACAAAAAGGAGGGAACTCCACTGATACATCCAACCTTAGACTCATAGCTATACTCTCCCCCTCTCAGAAATCCTGGAAAAATGTATACACACTCAGCTTCTCAAATTTCTTATCCAAGATAACCTTCTAACACCCACCCAACATGGTTTCTGTCCAAACCATAGTATTACTACAACCCTTTTATCTTTCACTCATACAATAGCTAAATCTCATGATAATAACAAACTTGTCTCATGTCTATTCTTAGACCTATCAAAAGCCTTTGACAATGTATCCCATTCTAAATTATTAACCAAGTTAGCCAACCTTAATCTCTCAGCTTCCACTCTTGAATGGTTCTCCAGCTGTCTCTCAAACAGACTGCAATCTGTCAGATGGCATTCCTCCTGCTCCCCCTTCCTACCCATCCATACAGGTGTTCGCCGAGCCTCCATCTTGCAACCCCTTCTATTCAACATTTTCACTAATAATCTCTATACTTCTTGCTATCACTCCTCTCTCATTCAGAATGCTGAAGATTCTATACTCATCTCCTCTTCTGAAAGTATCTCTCAACTTCACACTCTTACCCAAAACTATTTTCTCTCTGTTGAAAGATGGCTCACTGAAAATCAGCTTATTTTAAATCCTAAAAAGACTAAACTTTTACTTTTTCTCCCAAAATCACTTTCATGTCTTGAACCCACCTTTACACTTTCTTCCTTAAATAAAACCATCATTAATGTAGAATCGCACACAAAGCTACTCGGAATGATAATAGATGATCGATTAAAATTTTACCTCCATGTCCAACAATCCATCAAAAAAAAAAATGGGTCTCCTCTATAGGAACAAAAAATTTCCTAACTCTAGACTCTCCTTGGCTGAAGCTTACTTACTTCCAAGCCTTCTCTATGCTGCCCCAATCCTTACAAACTTTCAGTCTTCCTTAATTACTAATCTGGAACAGATGTACAATAAAATCACAAAATTTGCTGCAAACCTACCACACACCTCTCACCACTGCATAGCACTGACAAATCTTCTGTCTGTTTGCAAAAAAAAAACAAAACAAAAAAAAAAAATATTTCTCCTTTCCTAAACTTTCCTAGCTAGTTGTTCCAGTGATCAGATGTTGCTGATCCCTGGGCTTTGTATTTGGTTTCTGTGTTCCTCCATTTTCTTGTGTGGCCAGAGGTAGTTTCTTTACTCACCAGTGGGAGTGGGGAGTACTGAGCTGCTTGTTTGTCCTCAGAGGAGTGGTTAGAAGCAGCAACTAGTAATTTGTCGGCCATTTTGGGTCATTTCCTGTTTTTTCCAGCCCCCTGCTATAAAGCACGCTTTAGCGCGGAGCTGCTACCGTTGCACACTAGGGCAGCGCCGGTTAATCAGATTTAAACTATTAGGGCTACCTAAAGTCCACTCTTCAAATTTTCCCTTAAAACTACCTTCCTCAAAGTATACTACTGTTCTATTTAGTGTATCCTACAACTATAAATTATCTCTACTTGACTCCCAAGTAGACTATTCTCTATCTGTATAGCGAAGCACTTGCTCCTACAGTACTTATCACCTCGATACAGCACTCTTGTTATAGAAAGTACCCCAAAAAGCAAACCCCATTTCTCGGTCACACACATCCCCAGAACCTTTTCTTAAGTTTTTCTGTCTATTCCTTCTAGCATGTCGAGGGATCAGTTGCTAATGTCCTCTCCTGCTCAGCTGGTGAACCTGGGAATATTGAGGCAATGTTACAATTGCCTCATGTACACAGACAACCCTCTCCTCCTCCCACAAAACACAAATACATGCGAGAGATGCAACTATATGGCCAAACTGGAGGCTGAGCTCTCTCAACATAGGACTGGCATGACCAGACAGGAGGAGAAGGTAACCACACACACTATAGACCCAGTCTCACATAATACCATCACAACCTCAAATCATACACATAAACACACAAAGACATACTCGAGGCTCTGATCAAAAATCTACCAAAACAGCAGAGGCCACCAAAGCAGACACCCAAACAACTACCACCTCAGAACACAACACCTGCAACACATAGACCACACAGTCAGAGTGTCAAGCAGTCACAGCCCTTAAGGCCAAACACAATGCCAGACACACTAGTCATTGGTGACTCCATAGTCAGACACACTGGCGTCCGCTCACCAGACTGAGTAAGGAGAAGGTCACAGTAAGCTGCCTGTCGGGTGCTAGAATCCGCCACATAATGCATGCACTCAGGTCTCTCAACAGCAGGTACAAGTACGACTCAATCATTGTCCACGCAGGTGTTAACGACCTGTGGCGTACCTCCTTGGACTACATGAAAAGAGACATAGAGGAGCTCTCTGATTATGTAGCCCAAGCAGGTATGACCCTGACCTTGAGCAGTATCCTACCTTCACCAAGAATGATGCCACAATACAGAGATAAGATGATCAGCTTTAACAATTGGCTTAAACTCTGGTGTCATTCAAAGGGGATCCAATGTCTGTCTGCCTGGGATGACATGCTGGACAAGCCACGCTGCTTCAAGGGACGGCTTGCACTTGTCACCCTGGGATTCCGGATTTTGGCAAAGGCTCTTGCCACCCCCATAGTGCCTTTTTAGGCAAGGCTCAAATTCTAAACCTACCACCCTAGAACAAAACAAAGGAAAAAAACTAAGGGTAATGCTGCTCAATGCCAGAAGTCTCAACCTCAAGATGCACGCACTCGAGGCCCTTCTCAGTATGGAGAACATCGATGTCTGTGCTGTGACAGAAACCTGGTTCAAGACTCCTGAGAGCACCCCAGCACTATCAGGTTTTACCTCATATCATGCGTTCCGGCCCCAAAACCCGGACAATACCAAGAAAGGAGGAGGGGTATCCATATTCATCAAGGACACCCACACTTCAAGATTGGTGGCATCGCACGATGCATCGGAAACCATCCAGGTGCAATTAACCATAGGCAAGATTGCTCTGCAATTTGTAGCATGTTACAGGCCACCCTCGCAAACTCAGGAACCTCATATGGCCTTCCTGAAAACACTGGAGGGATAAATGTATCTCCGAACACCATCATACTAGGTGACTTCAACTACCCTAATATAGACTGGGAACACTACTCAAGCCCAAACACTCTAGCCCAAAAGTTCCTGGAATTCATAAACTCAAATGCCATGGAACAACTAGTCACCATCCCCACAAGAGGAGAAAACATACTTGATCTCATCATCACGAACATGGGAGCACAATGTTCAACGCCGGAAGTATACCCCTCACTGGTGAGATCTGATCACAAACTAATCTCGCTGGAGGTCCTCATCCCGCCCCCACCCGAAATGAAAAAGACCACAGTAAAGAACTTCTCGAAAGCCGACTTCACACTTCTAAAGTCTAGTGTGGTCTCCTTTAAGGCCCCATGAGCCGGCGGTTAGCATTACTCAAACCGCTGACTCACTTACAAATGCCTTCTACCAGCACCTGCAGGGCTGCATGGATCAGGCAATCCCAAGCAAAACAAAGACTCTTTGTACCAAAGACAAGCGTCCAGTCTGGTGGACCCCAGCCATAAACAAACTCTACAACAAAAGGAGAAAGCTACTACAAGATAGAGCAAAATCCTTAAAAGGTAAGACACCGCTGATCACTATAAGTAAAAAGCTAAGAGCTCTCATAAAATCATCCAAAGCTAATTTTGAGAAAAAAATAGCTAAGGACTCTAAAGACAACCATAAGGCATTCTTTAGCTATGTCAGAAACCTAGGAGGAAACTCCCAGATATGCTCAGAATTAGTTCAAAATGATGTGAAGATTACTGATCCTACAGACATTGCCAACATACTGGCTGACAGGTTCAGTGCAAACTTCTCCCCTCCCCTAAAGGAGAGATATCTATACCAAATGATTGTAGCCCCCCAAACATCTCTAACGCCCAGATGAGAACTGCTCTCTCCAAGGCAAAGAACACAGCATCCATGGGACCTGATGGTGTCCCCGGCTGTGTGCTCCATGAACTCAACGAGGAATTAAACCCACAGTTAGGACAGCTGTTTAATCTTAGTCTCACCTCCGGATACGCACCCAGGAGTGGCGCAGCGACTGTGGTCCCACTCCACAAAGGCGGTGCCTCCACCGACCCTGGAAATTACCGTCCCATTAGCTTGACAAGCCTTATCTGCAAAGCCATGGAGAGGATCATAATGGATCTCATAAATAAAGACATAGGGAACTTGCAGACTTTGGATCCAACCCAGTTTGGCTTTGTCAAAGGCAGATCATGCCTTTTAAACTTGGTTGACTTTTTGAAACAGTCACCAAGGCCATTGACGAGGAAAGGCAGTCCATACAGCCTACCTAGACCTGGCAAAGGCTTTTGATACAATACCTCACTCGGGTATCATTGAAAAACTCATCAACTTAAATGTAAACCCATACATTACAAGATGGGTTGCAAACTGGCTGAGTGACAGAACCCACAGGGTCAGAGTTGCTGGTGCCATGTCAGACTCAAAGCCTGTCACAAGTGGTGTCCCACAGGGCTCAGTCCTGGGCCCACTCTTGTTTGGCATCTACTTTTCTGAAGTACAAGCAAACACAGGAGGGTTATGGCTGACAAAGTTTGCAGATGACTGCAAACTGGGCGCCGTAGTTGAAAACACATCCAACACAGATATCCTTCAGAAGGGTCTCACAGAAACGGATAACTGGTGCCAGAGCCATGGCCTAAAGTTAAATGCCAAGAAATGCATAGTCATACCCTTCGGGAAAAATAAGGTTAACCCTAGCTACCATATAGGTGGAAATCTCCTGAACACAGAAGAAGTTATTAGGGACCTGGGAACCCAGGTTGACAGTAGCCTTTCATTCAACACTCATATTGCTAAAGTAGTTAGGAAGACCTTCTACATTGCCCACCTTATCATGAAGGGATTCACATCTAGATCAAGGGAAGTCATAGTCTCCCTATACTCATCACTCATCAGACCAATGATCGAGTACAATGCCCCATTCGGAATGTATCTGACCCGACACTTGCAGCAGCTGGAGAGGCCACAAAAGTTCCTCACCAAAAGGATAAAGGGTCTCAAAAATCTGTCTTATGCTGCCCGACTGAAAGAACTCCAGTTATATTCAGTTGCTTACCGCTTGCTCAGAGGTGACCTATGCCTGACATACAAGGCCATGCCAAACCCAGATTTGATGAACATGCTTCATCTCAAAAAATCTAGATCCCTCAGAGCCACAAGGCGGAGACTTAAACCTCGACACGGTTATTAATAGGACGTGCTGGAGGGATAGATTCATCACCCAAAGACTCCCTATGCTGTGGAACAAAATCCCGGTTTATGTGAGGCAGAGCACCTCGCTGGCCTTGTTCAAGAGGAATCTTGACCAATGGATGGGAGATCGCAGATACACCCCAGGGGTTACCTCAGTGTCACTGCTCGACAGAGGCACAGCAAAATAATGGGCATAGTTTCTCCAAACTAAAGGGGTGGCGTAAGCCACAAAACTATGGGCTAGGCTTATAAATGCCCTCGGGCAGATAGCCTAGTATGAACCTATGAACCTATGAACCTATGAATTTCCCTATCAACTTCAACTTTCACAACTCCACATAACTCACTTCTTACTGAACAGATCCTCAGCCTGCCCCTCCCTAGAAAATCTTGTATATTACTATACTCCTACGCGTCCACTCCGTAGCACAGACCAACTTCTTCCTAAAAATATACAAACCTATTAAAACTACTAGGAATATATTATACAAATATTCAGTATCTAATAACTGGAACAAACTCCCACTCAACATAAGTATTACATACTCCAGTAGTTTCAAAAAAGCACTAAAAGATTGTCTGTCTAAATCTTGGATATGCCCTTGTCAAGACCCTACATAAATCCTTACCTCTTTCCTTCCACTACTTATTTCTTCCATTACTACTTCTACCTGCTAACCATTTCTAGGAGGTTAATTGCTTGGACAGCTTTACCCCTATTCCATATGTAATAACAACATGTAAAAGTCATTCCACATGTGATGGCCTGTTGTATTTATCATAATTATGATTATTATTTGTTTCTTTTGGATGTCTCAAAATTGTAAACTGTTGTGTATTGCTATTGTTTGATTTTTGTATCTTTGTTTATTTTTACTTTGCTTATTTTCATAAAAGTGTATGAGTATTTGGAGCTTTTCTCCTCTGGTCTACACTGAAATGAGCTTCAGCTCAGTTAGACCAACCTGATTAACAAATGTCAAATAAATAAATAAATGAAAAAGCATTTTAAGAATCATGCCCACTTGCAGAGAAAGTGTAAAGTAGCTGAAGTTAATCGTTAAGTATGTGCAAAGTACCACGTGAAAACCTTGGGCTTCATATCATTTCGTACATATTTAGATAGTGAGCATGAACCTGGCTATGTGCAGGAATGCTTGAAAGAGATAAGGCAAGCAGTGGACAGAGTAGCTTTAATTATTAATATTTAAGACAAATAAAAGGGTTAATTTTTTATAGGGCTATCCTTTGTGGACACCCTATTTCCTTTAAAGAATGGGAAGGGGGAGACAGGAAAGATTGAAAATGGACAGACATAACAAAGAGCACAAGGCAAGGAAAACATCAAGAGGGTTTTGGTAGAGGAGGTGGGAGAGGAGATGTACTATATTTTTGATGGGGGATAGAGCCCCTATTTTTTCAGGTTTTTTATGTAAGATGATAGTTTGGGTGGGAAGTAGATAAGAAACTGTAGGAGAGAGGGCAAGGGGAAAGAGGGGGTGATGAGGTGTTCAGCCCACAAAGAACCTGCAGTCCACAGTACTTCAAATATTTCCACTACCTGATGGTATTGCAGTGGAGGACCCTAATGTTGAGGGGGCAGGGGCCTGTGGTGAAGCAGTGGTCAGTGCCAACTAGAGCAGTGAGTCTTGAACCCACTGAAGAGCATCCTGGACTGGCTGAATGTGTTTCTCTACTTACCTGTTCTACAACATCTTCAACCAAGTCCTGAAACCCATGCTCAGTAAGGATTGTCATGCTGCCATGTGCCAGGGTACCTACAGGACAGGAGCCACCAACTTGATCCATTGAGAACAACCCTGGATCTGCAGAGGGAGAACATTACCTAACATGAGTGGCACATGGCTCCTATGGATATGAAAAAGTAACTGAAATGGGACAGAAAGAAAATAAAAAAGGACCAAGGAATGCATACTCAAAATTAAAAGAGAAAAAAGGAGGAACAAGGAATAAATACAGAGAGTAAAGTCGCACATAATGTTATGGTGTAAATCATTTCCATTTACATGACTTTTTCTGCTGTACTACATAAAGACATGTCACTGTGTGTGTGTAATTATGAATTTATATTAAGTATTGAGTATTTTCAGGTAATAAGGTGTATGACAGCGTGCAGGGCAGCCGTTGATTACACTTCATGAACATGCAGACTCGATGTGACTCCATTTCTCTCACTGGGGTCGTTCATGCATTCTTGAGGACAATGGAGGTATGCAGTAAGCATGTTCACAAGTATGTACATGAAGTATAAACTGTCGATTTACATGCTCACGTATTACCGTGATTCATACAGATAGGCATACATAAGCCTATTTGCATTTGAGAGGCAAATAAGTTTAAGATCGCCATATTAACTTGTAATCACTCGAGATATGTGGAAAATGCTTTAGAGAATAGCAAACTTAATCAAGTAAGAAAACAGTAGTAAAAACAATAGACATTATTTAAAAATACTTGATTTTGATTTTAGACAATGTTTACTAGGAATAATTTTGTTGTATAGATCTGACAGTGAGATGCAAGTGATTCATGTATTTATTCAGGACATGAGAGGCACTTACAAATGAGAATTCATGACAGTAGCACTGAAATTGTGTGGGAAATAAATGGTGTGGAAGGTGTTTTGAAAATTATTTTTGGAGGCATTTACTGATTATGACACATTATAAGTACATACATTGAAGTGACTGAAGTCTGATGTACTGCATTTTCTAAACTGTATTTTTGTGTCAGGAAACGTGTCGGATTTATGGCAGTACAAATGTAGAAAAGTGGTGGGGGAAGAATAGCAGTCTGCTAGCAATGACATAACATGATAGTGTAATGTTAACTGCTTGCAATGCTACCATGAAATTGTTGATGATGCAGTATAGGTTACTAATAACTGACAGAATTTGGATTTGCAGTATGTGTATGTAAATATGGGTGTTGTACCACCATACATGTTTTTGTACTCATATGTTTGGCTTATATATGATGAAAGCAGGCATGCTTTCATTGCTATGTTTCTTGGTTGATGAGTGGATTAAACGTTTCAGTACATGTACCATATGCTTTTAGGTAAATGAATGGTACAGCAACAGGGATTAAGACAGAAAAAGGAGAACTGCACCCTCATGGCAGCTTTAAAGACGTATGGCAAAAGCCTTTTTGGAAAAGGGGGACCCAAACAAGCTGAGAGGCCAAAGGTATGGAACCAGATAGTTATGGATACCCTTCGACTAACAGCATGTATGGATATAAATGCTCTTAGTGGAAGGAACTGCACATTAACACAGTACAAGACGACAGGTAATATGGTAGGACACGGAATACCCAAGGGAAAGCAAAATGCAATTGCCTGTAGTTGTACTGGGGGGCCTCCAACAAAAATTCCTTTAACACCTGATGAAAAATATCTCCTCTCCATTCATGGGGACAGTTGTGAGACAGATGACAATGGTACTGGAATAATTAGAGGCAGTGTGGACACTGGGTGTTATCCATATCTACAGTATCAACAGAATTCTGTTCGGGAAGATTGCTTTCACAATAGTAACATATACTATATACACAATAGAAGGGCAAAATACAGTGAATAAATATAACACATGAAAATTACTATTACTTCAGCACATCATGGTATTGATGAACACAATGTACATGGTAAGTGTCCTCCACAATACATTACACAGCATACAGTAGTGCCCAGCCATCTGAGTAATAATGTATTCAGTTAATTCTTAACAGGGTGACAGCAACAAAGAGACAGTTCCACTGTACCAATAAATGTAGAGGATGTTGGCAGCAGAATGCCTGATGATAGTGATACTGATGATAAGACAGTTATATTTATGAGACAGCCTGAGGAAGGTGGCAGGATCTCACACCCTACAGCATGTAAGTAACTTTGCAGGAAATCAATCTGGAGCACAAAGTCAAGCACATGATGACATCATACTACAGACTGTACATGGAGAAAACTCAGGCAGCTCGACTCCGGTATCTCCTAACCCACAGCAACATCTTATGTATGATGGCATAAATTCAAATGCAGCAGTGTCCACAGTGACACCTTTACAGATGGGAGCCAGGTGCAGACATTTGTCACAGCAACCTCAGAAAACACACAACGCATTGGCTGCTCAGCAGTAAATGTTACATGACATTGTTAAGGCTCAGTGCACTGCCACAGAGAGTGAGGTAGAAATGGTTAATGTCCGCCAGGGTTTACATGAGAATTTCTAGCATTACATGGAAATAGCAGAGAGAGTAGGGATATTGCCATGACCACAATGAATCACATTATGGTAGCACAGCAAGCATTTATGACTGCCTCCATTTGTACACAAGCGAGGACATGCCAGACTCAAATAGCAGTCATAGTTGGAAGGGGAAGGGGATGGGGTACTGCCTGGACATGTTGGGACATATCACTTCATAGTGCAAGTGCTTTGTAAAAAGATGGTGTTACTGCTCGGGAGAAGCAGCACAACCAAATTCATGAAGGACAAGACAGCATTCATCAACACTCAGCACAACTTCTCATTCAGGCGCCAGTCCCACGGCACTGTGAGATCAGTGTCCTTAGGATCACCTGCGTCAGGTAAGTCATGACATCACAGCACATCACTCATTCTTAAGCTCTGATGTAGCTTCACCTACCCAAGAATCCTTAGAATCGCCTGCATCGGGTAAGTCATGACATTGCAGCACGTCGCTCATTCTCAAGCTCTGATGTAGCTTCACCTACCCAAGATGTCACACATGACCTGCTGTGATTCAAGCTGCAGCATTCATAAAATTATACTTCTGCACAGGGATGTCAGTGTTGCACTGTAAAGGCAATGTGATATTAATAAAAAAATAAATAAAAGAAAGGAAGGAAAGAAGACATTAGTGCAGAATGTACCTCTCATCTGTCCAGATTTTTGCCTCATATTTTCGTTCACTTCCTCATAAAATATGAGGTTTTCCAAAAAATCACTAAGGAAAGAAGTCACTAAATTATGTCATAAATGTGCATTTCAGACTTCATATCTTCCAAAAAAAATGTCTTGTTATTTTACCAACTTTCTAAATTTATAAGAGCAGTATTTAAAATCTGTCCCTGTTGTGAGCCTTTGTCCCCCATTATTTTAGGCTTTGTCAAGATTCCTTGTTTTAACAGGTTGAGAGGTATAGTGCAGACTGTAACACATTACTAAGACAAGCATTTGCATGTGTTTGAGTTTAATAAGGATATTGCTTAGAAATAAAAGAAATAACTGGAAAGACAGCTGTATATTGTAGCATTCAAATTACATTGATCTATACCAGTAAGAGCCTATAGTTATCATGACTTTGAATTCAGCAATAGTATGGATGAAAAATAACCATAACATACGACTTAAAAAAAAAAGAATGCATACATGATTATCCTGCCATGCAAACTAACACTGTTGCTGTATCCCCCTCAGCTCTGCAAAAATAATGAATCTCTGAGGGCACAACTTCTTGTGCATGAGAAAATGAAATAATCTGATGTGCAGTAACTTAAGAAACAAGTAATATGTCAATTTAAATATGTAATAAAAAAACTGCATAAAATTGTATAATCCTAAAAAGCCTGTGAAACATTTCTCATTGAAGTGTAAAATATGAACTCATGTAAAATAAAGAAGTAGCATTTGTTTTCAATTTACAACCTCATGAGAATTAGTATGTGCATACATGCATTGTAAAGTACACTACCTAAGCAGAAATCCTTGTGAAAATCAGTTTAAAATGTATAATTATTCCTTAGACCATACCTTATGACTTCACTAAATAGGTGTCGGTGAGCACTCATCCATGACTTTAACAAACAATAATTTGAATACCTATTCTGAAATAAAAAAAAATATATATATATATATATATATCTATATATATATATATATATATATATATATATATATATATATATATGTGTGTGTGTGTGTGTGTGTGTGTGTGTGTGTATGTATATATATATATATATATATATATATATATATCTATAAGACCAAAATATGAACGGTCCAGGCACACTAAGGTAGCTTGAAACTGAGTTTATTGTAAAACCAAATACTTGTAGTAAAACCAAATACAAGCGCTTTCACATGCCCAATGAAAGGCTTTTTCAAGAATATACTATACATGCCTTATTATACACAGGAATAGGAAGGCCACACATCCCACCAGTTCTCCTATGGGGGTCATACATGCTCACTAAAATCCTCATAATATTCCATTCACCCTGGATCTATCAATGATTTCCTGATTCTCAAAATTATAATGTGTTATTTTCTGAATATATTTCCACATTCTTGGTCAGCAAGTGCCACTGGGTGCAAGCAGTTTTGGCTCAGACAAGACAAGCAATTCACACCGGGAAACAGACTAGCAGCAAAGGACATCAAATTGCAAAGCAGATACAAAAGGAGTAATTACACCTTCTATAAAGAATCTGTACATGCTGCAGAAACACGTCAGTTTATGACTATGAATCGTAAACAGGCAGGGGGTTTTACGTCGTTTTCATTTGCATCTCATTAAAACTTCATTTGTTTACACCTATTTGCGACAATCGCAGATTGGTGTAAATAGCCTCTGTGAATCACCCTTTTGATGCACTTCTTCACAAAGCTCATCAATTGTCTTTATGTGCTTGTCTAACAACTATGAATACAGCCTTATTTTGCAGATATGTATACCTTTTCAGTACTGTGCATATAATTAAAGTGAAGAGCAACATATGATGACACATTGATAATATACCTTAGGCAGGGAACATGATGTTAATCCACTTGTAAGACAGCTTTGTCTTCATCACATATATATTTCTGGTGTGTGTATAAATGGGAGAGCTACAAAATCCTGAATGCCCAAAATCCTGAAACCAAAATCTTGAAAGTTCAAAATACTGAAAACTCAAAATACTGCATCTCATAATGCTGAAAACACAAAGGATGCCAACACTTACTATATTCCAGCACAACTGCATACAGAAAGAAATAAAAGGCAAACCATATTACTCTTCTTCAAGTATAAGCAAGGGGCAAGCCCCCCATGTGGGGGGCTGCACCCCCCTCCACACATACACACACACACACACACACACACACACACACACAAACCCTACTTCTTAAATATATCAACTCTGAGATTGCACTTAGTTGAAGGGTAATATGTTTCTGTATGTACTTGTGCTAGAATATAGTAAGCGCTGGTATCCTGTGTGTTTTCAGTATTACAAGATTCAGTATTTTGAGTTTTCAGTATTTTGAACTTTCCGGATTTTGGTCTCAGGATTTTGGGCTTTCAGGATTTTGTAGCACTCCTGTATAAATATATATATATATATATATATATATGGGAAGCATTGATTTAGTCGAATGTTCAGAATATTGAAAGTTTTTCTTGGCAAAACAATTAACTGAGTAATCATATGATCACAAAATGTCAGCATTAGTTTGTGGGAGGTTGTGGCTCAGCAGGGAGTGAGATTTTGCCCTATTCCCACTGTTGTGCAATCTCAGAGTTGGAGGGTGCAGGGGGGCAAACCTCCCTACAAAACAATAAGTTTTAATTTCTCAGTGTAATTTTTTTATATTATATGAGTTTTTATCTTTTCAAAACAATCTTTTGCAGTTTGATCACTTAGTGCTTCAGTTAAATGAAATGCACTTATTTATATTTATATATATATATATAAATGTATAAATCGGGTCTATAT
Source organism: Protopterus annectens (assembly GCF_019279795.1). Taxonomy (NCBI): domain Eukaryota; kingdom Metazoa; phylum Chordata; order Ceratodontiformes; family Protopteridae; genus Protopterus; species Protopterus annectens. Next base: position 1,964,880,919 of record NC_056737.1, read on the forward strand.
TATAGTCTCAAAAGCCGACAATGTCGAATCTGACGTTGTCGCACAAGAATATCGAACGCTCAGAATCTCGAACATCTAAAAAGACAAGAACAAAAAAGAAAAAAGTACCTAAATGAGTTTAAGCAGGGGGACAAGCCCCCCTGCACCCCCACACCCCCCGCTACTTAACTATACCAACTCCAAGACCTCACTACATTGCAGTAAATGGAAATCTCCCCTTATGGAGATTTCTGTTTACACACTCGAGATTCTGAGCATTCGATATTCTCATGCCGACAATGTCAGATTCAACATTGTCGGCTTTCGAGAATATAATATAGACCCTATAAATCTATTGTGAATTACTGAATGCTCAAAAGAGAGAAAGTCAAAAGCAATTATTTTTGAGCAAATCTAAAGTCATCGAAAACAGGAGACACTAAAACAATTTTTTCTTCCAGGGGGGAAAGCTCCTCTGCACCCCCACACCCCCTGCTTATTATATATACCAGCTCAGAGATCACACAACAGCAGGGTAAGGGCAAATTCCCCTACCCTGCTGCAAAGCAATCTTACTGAATAGGCTGCTGGCAAATCACCATTAAATAGAACCTTCACTTACATGAGCATTTGTTTTTTTTTGTTTGTTTTTTATATCAGTAGAAGTGTTCACTCATATGAGTGTTCTCTGTTCTCAACTGCTACCATATATATAAATAAAGATAGATAGAAATATAGATACATTCATACATGTACATACTTATCTATATATCTATCTATATATATATGTGTATATATATACATATATATATATATATATAGAGAGAGAGAGAGAGAGCTAACTATAGCTATAGATATACCTTCTGAGTAATATTAGTGTGGGTGATCTCAATAAAAACAGCAGTGATAAAGCTATACATAAATTACCCATTATGGTGTGTCAATTGACTTTCTTACTTTATGAACAACTGGAGCTGATTTTCAGGCCATTACAATATTTGGTATTATTTTTATGGGAACAGATAACAATTAATGAGGCAGTGTGCAGTTCAATGTATCATAAAGATAAACTGCAGCTGAGGTTTTAAACCTAAGATTTATTTTGAAAGATTTCTGCTGCCCCCTACTGGGTACTACTTTCTCCTGCATTTCACTGCCTCTACTAGAGAGAAATTTTCATTTCATGGGTTAGCATGACAAATATATAAACTGTTTAATTGTTTCTCTCTGTCAGTTAGGAAAGATTTTATGCAGGTAGACATGATGAAATTGGCAGATGTTATTGCCTTATACTCAAGAGGACTACATTGATGTTCCCCATGGAGGGTCATGAAATACAGGCAAGCATATCTTCTTTCCTGTGTGACTCGTGCACTAACTTTATCTGTAGTCTACATGGCAGCTGCATCCTTTCTGAACAACACATTTAAGTAAAAATATAAACTGTTTTTCTAAACTCAGGCTTAGATTTTTAGATCACTATAAACTGATACAAAATGATACACTTATTTACTGTACAGATGTAAAATCTCCCAGCTGTATTCATGAGACAGAATCAGTTTAACTGGAATTTATTAAAAGTTGTAACACAGCACTTGGAATGAGGACTGTTGTGTAATCAGCTGCCTATCTAAGTTATGATTATAGCATTTGCTGGAGTGTTGTTCTACATTTTTTCTCACAGCTAAAGATAATATTCATTCATGTCTTTAAGGTCAAGTATGCTATTTATTTTTCCAATAATGCAGGGATGTATTAGTAAACATGTTGTTGTTGTGTCTTTCGGCTTTTTCCCGGTTAGGGGTCGCCACAGCGGAACTCCGGTCCGCTAATGATTGGCAGTAGATTTTTACATGCTGAGTTGCCAGCCCTGACGCACAACCTTCAACGAAGGTACGCCCATTCACGCATGTCTCCACACAGAAGACGCTCTAGCTGAGAATCGAACAGGACAACATCTTACTGTGAGGCGACAACGCTACCGCAGCACCATCACAGCAGTATGTATTATGAATACAGCTGGGAGATTTTACATCTGTACAGTAAATAAGTGTATCATTTTGTATCAGTTTATAGTGATCTAAAAATCTAAGCCTGAGTTTAGAAAAACAGGGTCAGAGCTGCTGGCGCCATGTCAGACTCAAAGCCTGTCACAAGTGGTGTCCCACAGGGCTCAGTCCTGGGCCCACTCTTGTTTGGCATCTACTTTTCCGAAGTACAAGCAAACACAGGAGGGTTATGGCTGACAAAGTTTGCAGATGACTGCAAACTGGGCGCCATAGTAGAAAACACATCTGACACAGATATCCTTCAGAAGGGTCTCACAGAAATGGATAACTGGTGCCAGAGCCACGGCCTAAAGTTAAATGCCAAAAAATGCATAGTCATACCCTTCGGGAAAAACAAGGTTACCCCTAGCTACCAAATAGGTGGCAATCCACTGAGCACAGAAGAAGTTATCAGGGACCTGGGGACCCAGGTTGATAGTAGTCTGTCATTCGACACCCATGTAGCTAAAGTAGTTAGGAAGACCTTCTACATTGCCCACCTTATCATGAAGGGATTCTCATCTAGATCAAGGGAGGTCATAGTCTCCCTTTACTCATCACTCATCAGACCAATGATTGAGTACAATGCCCCATTCGAATGTATCTGACCCGACACTTGCAGCAGCTGGAGAGGCCACAAAAGTTCCTCACCAAAAGGATAAAGGGTCTCAAAAATCTGTCCTATGCTGCCCGACTGAAAGAACTCCAGCTCTATTCAGTCGCACCGCTTGCTCAGAGGTGACCTTTGCCTAACATACAAGGCCATGTCAAACCCAGATTTGATGAATATGCTTCACCTCAAAAATCTAGATCCATCAGAGCCACAAGGGCGGAGACTTAAACCTTGACACGGCTATTAATAGGACGTGCTGGAGGGATAGATTCATCACCCAAAGACTCCCTATGCTGTGGAACAAAATCCCGGTACATGTGAGGCAGAGCACCTCGCTGGCCTTGTTCAAGAGAAATCTTGACCAATGGATGGGAGATCGCAGATATACCCCAGGGATTACCTCAGTGTCACTGCTCGACAGAGGCACAGAAAAATAATGGGTATAGTTCCCCATACTAAAGGGGTGGCCTAAGCCACAAAACGATGGGCTAGGCTTGTAAATGCCCTCGGGCAGATAGCCTAGTATGAACCTATGAACCTATGAACCTATGAACCTATAAACATGTAAAGTCTGCTATTCATCGGCAACAGAAATAACTTTGGCAGCTTAACAATATATAAATTACTAAAATTCATCACCTGAATGCTGCTATATACCTGAAGTCATTCAGATGTGGAAAATGCAAGGGTAATTAAACATTTTTCTCTCTCAGTAAAACTATGAATTGCAAGATTAAACAGGTATACGATATTAATCACTAAACGATACAACTACTTATCATTTACCGACTCTTTGTCTAATAAAATCAGTCAACATATTTCCTTTTTTATGTATCTGTTAACTAAATAAGCCCATTGAACACAAGTTTCAGGGGGGTGACCTGAGACCACCATCTGTGTAAGTGACTTGCTCAGCCACATAGCAGCAAATGGAAGTGGAAGGAATCAAACCCTGTACCTTATTCTATAGGAAGCATCTCATTACTAATAAGTTTAAACAGGCGTTGCCAGCATTAAATAAAAAGCAGGTATATCAGTCAAGCCTAAAAGACTGTGAAAGTTTTGCTATTCTAGTACAGATAATCTTGTGAAATTAAATTTATATACAGTGGATATAAAAATTGTACACTCCCCTGTTAAAATGCCAGATTTTTGTGATATAAAAAATGAGACCACAATAAATCATTTCAAAACTTTTCCCACCTTTAATGTGACCTATAACCTGTACCATTCAATTGAAAAACAAAGAAATCTGTTAGGGGAAAAACATAAAAAATAAAAAATGTACAATAAGCTGGTTGCATAAGTGTGCACACTCTTAAACTAATACTTTGTTGAAGCACCTTTTGATTTAATTACAGCATTCAGACTTCTTGTGCACACACCTGTCATTAATTAAAGAGACTCTGATTAACCCCAGATAAAGTCCAACTGTACTAGTAGGATTTTCCTGACATTTACTCAGTTGTCTGCTACAGCAAAAGCCATGGTTCACAGAGAGCTTACAAAGCAACAAAGGGATCTCATTGTTGAAAGATATCAGTCAGGAGAACGGTGCAAAAAAATGTCCACAGCACTGGATATACCATGGAACACAGAGAAGATGGCCATCAAAAAGTGTAGAAAATATGGGACAACAGTGACGTTGCAAAGAACTGGACGTCCCTCCAAAACTGATGAAATGACAAGATGAAAACTGTTCAGTGAGGCTGCCAAGAAACCTACAGCAACACTGAAGGATATGCAAGAATTTCTGGCAAGTACTGGTTGTGTACTACATGTGACTACAATCTTCCGTATTCTCCATCTGTCTGGACTATGGGATAGGGTTACAAGACAGAAGCCTTTTCTTGCACAGAAAAACATCCAGGTCTGGCTAAAATTTGCAAAACAATACATAAAGACTCCCAAAAGCATGTGGGAAGACATGTCATGGTCTGATGAGACCAAGGTTTAACTTTATGGCCACAATTCCAAAAGGTACGTTTGGTACAAAAACAACACTTTGCATCAACAAAAGAACACCATCCCCACAGTGAAGCATGGTGGTAGCAGTATCATGCTTTGGGGTTGTTTTTCTTCAACAGGAACTGGGGCTTTAGTCAAGGTGGAGGGAATTATGAACAGTTCCAAATACCAGTCACTTTTGGCCCAAAACCTTCAGGGATCTGCTAGAAAGCTGAAGATGAAGAGGAATTTCACCTTTCAGCACAACAATGACCCCAAGCATACATCCAAATCAACAAGGAATTTTACCTTTCAGCACAACAATGACCCCAAGCATACATCCAAATCAACAAAAGAATGGCTTCACCAGAAGAAAATTAAAGTATTGGAATGGCCCGACCAGAGCCCAGACCAAAATCCAATAGAAAATCCATGGGGTGACTTGAAGAGGGCTGTACACAAGAGATGCCATCGCAATCTGACAGATGTAGAGTGCTTTTGCAAGAAAGAGTGGGCAAATATTGCCAAGTCAAATGTGCCATGCTGATAGACTCCTACCCACAAATACTGAATGTTGTAATTAAATCAAAAGGTGCTTCAACAAAGTATTAGTTGAAGGGCGTGCACACTTATGCAACCAGCTTATTGTACGTGTTTTATTTTTTATATTTTTTCCCCTAACAGATTTGTTTGGGGTCTATATTATTTGATTGAAAAATCTCTTCTTCGAACACATAATAATCGACACGTATACAGCGAATGCTGTAAACCGCGAACAGCCACATCCTCAACATTTTTCCTCAGGAAAAAATTCATGTGGCCTTAAAATACAAAATAAACTTTAAAACACTAATTAAGTGGTGGGCTTCAACCCACACACCCCCTGATGTGGGGGGCTGTTCCCCCCACACAACCCCCTAACTAAATATACCAACTCAGAGATTGCACTACATTGAAGAAAAGGGCAATTCCCGATAATGGCAAATTGAATTTTTTCCCAAGGAAAAATTTTGAGGACGTGGCCATTCGTGGTTTACACTATTCACTGTACACGTGTCGATTATTATGTGTTCGAAGAAGAGATTCTTCGATCACATAATATAGACCCATTTGTTTGTTTTTCAATTGAATTCTACAGGTTATAGGTCACATTAAAGGTGGGAAATCTTTGAAATGATCTATTGTGGTCTCATTTTTTTATATAAAAAAAAACTGGCATTTTAACAGGGGTGTGTACACTTTTTATATCCACTGTAGATAGGAATTGCTCAGAGAAAATGAAAAATCATTTGTTAATAGAAAAGAGACAACTGCATGTATACTTTGTTTTAAATGGGTGAAAAAGGCCATGCTGCCCAATTCTGTAACGTTGATGCTAATTGTGATGTGAATGCTAACATGCTGAGAAATATGTGAACAATGCAGGGCTTACTGAGTGAGATGAAATATCTGCTGGAATGATTGAAACTCTGTGAGTTTTTATTTAAATACTCTGTCAAGTTGTATTTAATTCTTAGCAATAATATTTACTGTAGTCACAGGATATCAGTTCTTGTTAACAGTTTGACAAATTATATTTTGTTGAACATTTAATCAGATTACAAAGTTCACCAAAACCATGGTACAAACCCTTTATATATATAAATATATGGAAGGAGTCCAAATAATCAAATATCTTTCTCATAAGAAAAAGTGATTAAATAATCATTTGATTCTGCCAGCATTACTTTGTGGGAGGTTGCAGAACAGCGAAAGTTGGAATTCACCCTTTTGTTGCTGCTGAGTGATCTTGGAGTCGGTATATGTAATTAGTGGTGTGGGGGTGCAGTGGGGTTTTCCCCCTGTAAAAAACATAAGTTTTTAATTTTCTTTTTTTGTTCATTATTTCGAGTTTTGATATTCTGAGATTTATGTTTCTGCTGTTTGATATTTTTGTCCATCAATCTGTATATATATATATATATATATATATATATATATATATATATATATATATATATATATATATATACATATATATATATATATATATATATATATATATATATATATACACACACAAACACACACACACATGATTTTTCTTAACCTTATTTAATTGGCTGCATCTCCTCCTAATATATCTAGTTTGCTCAAAGAAAGAAATGAGTGGTGATCCAGCAAAACCCATAAAGTCCCATATCTGGAAGTCCACTTTCACCAAGAATAGTGCCATTTGATTCAAATCTAGAACGGCATCTGTCTTCTTCTTCTTCTGGCTTTTCCTGGTTAGGGGTCACTACAGTGGATCACCTGTCCACTCATGATTGTCAGTGGAGTTTTACAGTGTCGAGTTGCCAGCCCAGCGCCCAACCTTCCACGGAAGGTACACACACGCACTCACACCTAGGGCCAATTTAGAGTGTCCAATTCACCTACAGCATGTCTTTGGGATGTGGGAGGAAACCGGAGCACCCAGAGGAAACCCACGCAACCACAGGGAGGACATGCAGACTCCGCACAGAAGGCACCCCAGCTGAGGATTGAACTGGAGAACCTCTTGCTGTGAGGCAGCAACGCTAACTACTGCGGCCACCATAATAGAACAGCATTCTGTAACGGTTGCTTTATCAGTTTCTTTTTTATCCTGTGAGGTCTCTAATAAAATTTGGTCCAGACCCAGCAACCAATTATAAATATGACAAGGTTAATTAGCAACAATGTGTTTTAATACAAAAAGAATATTTTAAATACTCACAGAGTCATACAAAAAAACAACATTGTATAAGCAACACTATGGCAAGTTAAAGACATCTTCCATTCTGATGTTCTGATTATCATGGACTCATAGCAGCACTGACAGAAGAACAGAGAGTAGTAAGAACTGATTTTATGCCAAATGTATTATTGTAATGTTTATTGCGTTGCATGTACAGAACACTATTCCACCGTGCATGCACATGGATAGACTCAGACAAATAAAAGTGAGACATGAGCCATATTCTGCATTGTGTATCTTATTAGATCTGTTCTCGCCACTGAATTTTGACTTTTTATTTCCAGTAAGGCCTCGAGAACGTCACACAGTACTCCAACAACAGTCTTACCACTGCCTGATAGGTTCATAGATTCATAGGTTCATTGGTAGATATTAGTCAATCAGTTGTCAGTTCATTAACAGCCTAGACAGAACACCCAACATCAAGAGTTACCTCTTGCCTCAAGAAGGGTTACACAGGATAGTCCTAGAGAGAATGTATGGGTATTCATCCAGTGGTCTATGTCAGTCTCAAATGTAGTTAGGATATTACTTCACTTGATATGCAGAGGACGTTTATTCCATATTTGGGAACACACTGGAATAAAACATATCATTCCACTTTGTCCAATCAATTTGTTGAAAGAGATTGATATTTGTTGTATTTATGTTTGAAATACCTTTCAGTTCCCTGTTTTAGCAGCACAGTCCTGTGGGAGCAGAGATAGACCTATCTACTTTGAACAGCTCCTTGTCTTTCCAAGTTCTTATCCAATCTTCTTCTGCCAGTACCCCCTGCTCTGTACCCCTCTTACTGAACCAGCAGCTGACCTGCTCAATCCTCTGCTTTCTTATACTGCTAGCCTTAGCATGGCTACCATTTTTGAGAGTGCTGTCAAACTCTCCTACCCCTTGAAAAGCACTATCACTTCCTTCACTCTCTCCATAAGCTTGTCTATGGTCTGTTCCTTTGTGTCACTAATTCTCACATAGAGCACTATAAGCAGCTAACTTTCTCTTTCTTCAATGAACCTGGCCAGTGTTAAGCTTGCCCTGGTGAGATTTAGGACCAGCACTATGTCCACCTTCAACAACATCTTCCTTTCTGTCTCCTTACCCCCCAAATGCCTCTAGCAGTCAAGTACCACACCAATGGCACTCCCTCTCCTCCCCCAGGCTATTTACATCTACCCTTGCCTTTTAAACTGTGTCTACCACCCTCTGACTCCATAAACTGTTCTTCATTCTGATGACATGATCTGTTTGTCTATCTGGCTGACTATTCATTTTATCCAACACTATGGTAAAACCCCTTCTCTCCAGTTCCTCCAAGTCTCATGCTGGCTTTTCTTCTATAATGACCACCATCTGCTTTGCCTTCTATCTGTCATGGCCATCTGTCTCTCTTCCTCCATTTTGGCTTCCTTATCTTTGCCATCCCTTTTTTGGCTTCCTCTCTACCATTTCTCCATATGGCTTACCTATCTCCTGACAGCCTCACCTCCTGCTTTCCCTGCCACCCTCCAGTCTATTTCCTTACTTGCCTGAACTTCTCTAATTACCTCAGCTGGTGTCTTCCTATCCTCTACATGTCACCTTTCTACCTATTTTATCCCCATCTTGTCTACCCATTTTGTTAGTAGTCTCTCCTCTACTGTCCTTTTTTGCTACTGGCTATCCGACCCTCTGCTATTTTTGGCTCCCCTTATCTTCTTGAAACTCTTTCTTTCTCCTGCAGTCATCATCTGTCACCCATAAAATTCCCAGTGATAAAACCCTTCTTCAAACCCTGAGCACATTGTCTGCCTGTTTGATCACCTTTTCCCCAGCCTTCTCTGCTTCCTTCCTGCAGCCTCATTTTTCCTTTTCTTGGCTGCAACTTTTTGTTATTGTTAGCTATGCCTTTATATCTCAATTGTTTTTACTTGACTACTTTTTATTATTATTTGCACTTAGCAATGTATGCCTTGTTGTCTAAAATGTTTTCACTAACCTAATGTAACTATCACCTGAAAAGATATCAGGCATTTAAGTAGCAGTCATGATTTTGCCTCAGCCTACTGTCTCAGACACAGCTGGCATTACATATAGGCGAACTAGGCAATAACCTACAGCACCTTTCTACCATTTATTTATTTTGTTTCTTGAGGAAAGAAGCACACCATTTCTTTACATCAAAAACAAACAAACAAATAAATAAATGAAGAGCAGAAAAGTGCTTGTAGCTGAATGATATCCTGTTGAAGAGGTGCCAGCCTTCTACTCCTTGCTGTGAAGTACAAGGAATTGAAAGCCCACTGAAATTGAAATATTTAAGTGAGGTGGGTAGGCACTGTGTACAGTAGCAACAGCTGGTGAGAGCATGAGGTATTTTTTTAATCCTAACAGGGATCCAGATATATGGCCAGTGGTAGACACATCTGCAGGGCAAACAAGTACCTGCTGATGGTCATTGAGGTTATGGTCTGAACTGTCACTGATTTTGCGAACATCCCTGCTATTGTTTCATATTAGTGTCCTGTCCTGAATTTGTACATTTTTTTATTTTTTTGTGGTAAATCTCTGAAGATTACAGTCAGTAAAGAATGCCAGACATTAGAATTTCACACCACTTATTGTTCAGAAACTGCATATTCATGTGAAGTTTGTCATTTTATTATAATTTTAAGTGAATTAAAATAATATATACACAATGTCCCTGATTTTGGGTCTTTCTCTAACATCCCACTGGTCATTATTTTTGTTTTTGATTCCGATTCTTAAGCAGATAAGTTATGAGCTATGAGTATCCCTGAATCTGAGTTATGTTTTTGGTTTGTTCATCATAAAAGTTGTGGCTTCCTGGTTAGACATAGGTGGTTGCAGTCACTAAATAATGACAATAATTTGAGTTTCTCTGATGGTTTGCCAACCTGTTTATTCTATATATGCAAGAGCAAAATTGAAAATCTGTCCCTGATTCTTTGCCTTTTTTTCTTGATATTTTTGACTTTGCTCTTAATTCTTTTCACTAAGAATTTGATTTGTTTAAATAAGATTTGGACATCTGGGATAAAAACAAATGTGTTGTAATTGCTGGAACTGTCTGTAGAGGAAAATTGCTAACTTCTGTTTGCTCATTACTCTGGCTTTGCACGATTACTGTGATTTATATGAAGCGACTTGGAATGCTTTCATGTGTGGAACAAAGTTAAAATGATTACCTAGCCATCATTTTTATCACAATCAGCTGACTGAAGTACACACAGAAGTGGGTATAACCGCTGGGTAGGAGTGGAATGTGTGGATGAAAGGAATCGATTCCTTTGTCATTTGCTGTGAAGTAAGATGGAGTACTTTGCGGTAATAAAATTACAATAACAATCTGAGACATATATAATAAAGTGAATAGAATTAACGGGTACATAGACTATCTGTGAATACAAGAGGATTACTCCTAGCATTGTTTAATTACTATTAAACAATAATCACTGATATGGCACAACAGGAGTAGTATCAAACCATGTACTTGCTAAAATCAGTGTTAAACCACTATGATTATAGCTAAAGCTTGTATATGGGGAGAGGGTTGCTGTGTATTTAAGGGTAACAAGTTGGCCATATTTTCTTTCACGTTCCATCACAAGTATCATAAGTATATGATAAGTGGTTATCTTCGATGATCTGGCTGGAGCAGGATGTGAAAGTAACTGATTAGTACAGTGGCACAATGAACAGAGTTGTCTTCTTAAAGCACATAGTTCTAACTGAGTTCTTGGCTGCGGCTTCTTTTGTGTGCAGTCTAAATGCCCTCCCTATGTATGTGTGGCTTTATCCATCTAATATGGATTTCTTCAATACCCAAAAGGTTTGATGTAAGTAAACTGGCATTCTACCAATTTCCCTATGTGCGTCTGTGTGTGTGTGTGTGTGTGTGTGTGTGTGTGTGTGTGTGTGTGTGTGTGTGTGTGTGTGTGTGTGTGTGTGTGTGTGTGTCTGTGTGTGTGTGTCTGTGTGTGTGTTCAACACAAATGTATTACCTGTACAGTATGTCAGGGTACATGCAAACCTCTTCTGGGTAGCAGGGAAACCAGATAGCAAGTCATTATGTTTGAAATATAAGGCATGAAATATATCGCAGAACATCCACTCACTCTAGCAGCACCCATAGCTGAAGCTGTACAAGTGGAGTTTGCCACAGACTTAGTAGTGTGCTCTCCCCTGAAACCTACCTAGTCTGCTTAGTGGTGTGCACAGAAGGTCACAGGGAGCTAGGGACAGTGTGGTCATTACTATTCTAAATTTTCTTCCAATCAGCTCTCTGAGATGTGCACAAGATGTTGCTATAATTTGAGTTTGGGCTACAGACAGTGTAACCATTATTTCTTTAACTCCCCCCACCATCCTTAAAAAGTATACAGAGAATGTTACTGTAGCGTGTCAAGAGACAGTGAACTGTTTAGGAGCAGCAAGTTGGAATAAATTATTTGTGATAATTATTATTTTTACTTTCCACAAAATTAAATACCACATACATATATTGTAGTTATCATGGGGTGTAGGGGAAAGTAGGCATGCTGTTATATACTTCTGAAAGCATCAGCTTGCAATGTATTACTGTGTTCTGTTTGTTCTAGCTGTCTCGTCCCAGTCTGACATCAGAGTGGCTATCTGTTAGGAGCAGGGGTGATCTGACATCGGAGTGGCCATCTGTTAGGAGCAGGGCTGATCTGATATCAGAGTGGCTATCTGTTAGGAGCAGGGGTGATCTGACATCAGAGTGGTTGTCTGTTAGTAGCAGGAATGATCTGATATCAGAGTGGCTATCTGTTAGGAACAGGGGTGATCTTTCATTGGAGTGGCTATCTGTTAGGAGCAGGGTTGATCTGACATCAAAGTGGCTATCTGTTAGAAGCAGGGGTGAAGAGCAATGCTTGTATGTATGTTTAACAGTAGCCACTTGAACTGTATGACTGTGGCAAGTTGTGCCTTTACCCGGTCTAACACTAGGGGGATGCAGAGAAGATGATCTATTTTTGTTTTTTTTTTGGAGGGGGGTAGGCAATATTCCCACCTATGATATATGTCCTCACAAATGTTTGCCTTAGTTTATTGTGAGCTGCTGTTTTGTTAGACGCTATATAGTTCATCCTTGAAAGGAAAAAATATCACTTATTTTTTTTTTCTTTCCTCGTGGTTTTTATTCAGACCATCATTGTATAAAAAGGTTGCAAAATAGTTCTAAAATGTATCTCTCAGAATTTATAACCCCATGGCTCCTATGGGTCTAGCAGGCCCCAGCCCTCCAACTTAATGTGATTATTTATTCCACAGTTGTTACAGTGCACTCTTGCCCAGTTAGGCTGTACTGAAAATATGGAGGGAAAAGAAAAGTGCCATCTGACTCAGTGTGTGTTGAAAGGATGCAGGAAAAAGCTGAGGAGTAAGGTAAAATATGCAAAAGTGTTAGAAAAAGGTACAAAGAAGTAGAAAAAATAATATGGATGGTGCGGTCAGGCCATGATGGAGGGGAACCTGGGGGATGAAGGCTTTGAGGAATGTGTGGGTGGAGCAGCGGACAACATGGGATTACCATGTAGCCCTTCACATAGAGCATCATTTCACTTAAGGCTGACCCTGCTAACAGAGACCTGACCCAAAACCAAGAAGAAAAAAATAAGCAGTAGTCCGTTTGTGTTCTTACTGAAGTATTCAACTTAAATTCCTCTCCACATGTACAGATGTTTAAGTAGCAGTGAAGCAATACACACCTTACTTACTTTATCATATGTCATGCACATCATATTTTAGATAAGTCTGAATATGGTGTCTCACTCCTAGAGAGAACATTCCCTGCAAATTTCATAAGGTTGTTCACTTTATTCTCCTTTCCACTGTCAATAAACTTCACTATTCTATGGTTAGCAGACTATGCCGTACTATATTGAGGTAAACAGAACACAGTATATTGTATCTTGCAATACCTGAATGGGTATCACTATCTTTTCTGATCAGGGAAATGTCTAATATTAATACCTTTCTATTCAAAGAAATTCTGTCTTTCCACCTGTATTGGAGCTGCACCCACTCTCCATTTGTGAGATCCTCTACACCTGCTTGAAACTAATGAGCTACAGACCACATCACACTGCTGCAGCTGCATAAAAGCAGCTGGTTGAGTACAATAACAGCCTAAACACTTCTACTCATATAGTTGAACTGCTTTTGGACATTTGCAGTTAGCAAAATTCTGTGGAGATATTTTTCCAGGGAGGCAAACTGCTGCCCACCTCCATATGGAAGCTCTGCTCTCCCACGTCTCCTTTACATTTATATTATAACTCTGAAGTCTATGTAATGCAGATAAAATGGGAATTCCAAAATAAAACTCCAGTTCTAAAACAAAAAATAAAATGACTCATGTCGCTCGTCCAGTCAGGATAAAACAGACAAACAATTGTGGGTTCAGTTCAAGCAGCTTTATTACACACAAACACATCAAGAATGAGGCTTTATAACTTAAACCTAAATAAACCTATAAACAGACTGACTACCAGACTCATACATGCTAGCACTCTGGCTGTTCTTTCAGAATGGAACTGCTGCCTGCACATGCTCACTATTTATAGGCATGTGCCTACATCTGCAAATGCTTCTTAAAGGTGCATAATCACATTCTGTTCTACATCCTCCCTCTTTGAGAAATAGCTCATACATCTAAAGACAGTATTCAATGACATGCAATTATACACAACTAATTCTTTGACGTGCAGTCATACAAAATCAGACACATATAAAACAATAATGTCCAGGTTGCTGTGTATTTTACACTAGGTCTAGAAATACAACCTCATCATGTTGCATAAAAGTCAGAATTGGATTTAGCAACAGGGACTATCTTCAAGGAATATTCAACTCTGGGACATCTGGAACATCATCAGGAATGGGAATGGATACGGAGACATGTTCTTCAGAACATTGTCAGGGTTGCTCTGAGATCTAGAGTCTGTGTCACAGGTACGATGCTGCAATATCGTTTCTGATACAGGTAGACGATACCTGCAGTTTCTCCTGTATTCTATACTCTCAGATTCCACTAAGTAGGATCTTGGCTAAGCACATATACCTCTCAGTTGACCAATTTGATCAAAGCCTGTTGCCGTTTGCATCCTCACTGTCTCTCCTTCTTTTAACGGGCAAAGAAATCTGCTGGTTTTATCATAGCTGGATTGTTCTGGTTTGCCTAGATAGAAGTTTCTGAGCAGGCGAGCCATGTAGGTTGTCACAGGGTATATTTCTGAGTTTAAGTAAATTCAAAAAGACATCAGCATTGTCACACCCTGATCTCTCCAGTAATTGCTTTGCACTCTGTACTGCATGTTCAGCGAGGTCATTTGACTGTGGGTACTCAGGACTACTAGTAACATGGATAAAGTCCCACTCTTTTGCAAATCTCTGAAACAATTGACTGGTAAACTGGGTACTGTTGTCAGAAATAATAAAAAATAAAAAGTAGGCACTGGACGTTAGGTTAGGTAGCAAATCGATTTCAAACCAGTTCAAATAAGAGTCTACCAACACTAAGTAATGCTGATTGTTCCACTCAAATATGTCAGTGGTTACTGTTGACCAAGGTAGTTCAGAAATTTGGCTTAGGTGAAATGGCTCTTTTTGCAAATGCAGCTTAGTACTATTACATACTGAACAAGAAGAAAGCACTTTCTCAATGACCTTTGATAGAGAAGGCCAAAATACTAGTCCTCTCACCCTTCTTTTGGTAAAGTCGGAATCTGGGTGGCCACGATGCAAAATCTAAATGTATTCATGTTGTAAGGAAGTAGGAACAATAACTTTGGGACCTTTGAAAATGATACTATCTTCCATAAGCATCTCATCTCTGTATGGAAAGTAAAGTTGCACTTCTGGCAGTAAACTAGATTGCATTGACGGCCATCCTACATTGATGAAGTGGTTGAGCTTTTGCAAAATTGGATCAGTCTTTGTAAAATCTCTCAGCTCATGAAGTCTTATGGTAGAAAAATTACTCACTTCCATGATATCAAAGTCACAATTCTCTGCATCAAGCTGTTCAGTGGTATTTCTGGGTGATCTGGATAAGTTATCAGCCAGAGAAAGACGTTTACCTTTTGTATAGACCATTTTGAAATGATACTTTTTGTAATCTGAGCATCATTCTTTGTAGTCTTGCTGGAGCTGAATGCATAGGATTCTGTAAAATAGTGACTAGAGGATGATCAGTTTCAGTTTGGGTAGCTCGGCTATAAATATAATCATGGCAATTCGAATATGCCAACACAATTGCCAAAAGTTCCTTCTCAAGTTGAGCATACTGCATCCCCGTTTGGGTAAGAGTTCTAGATACATAGGCAACAGGTCTGCCCTCTTGAAGAATAACTGCACCAAAACCGAACTTTGAAGCATCACAGGAAAGAACTACTGATTTGTGGACATCATGGTATCTTAAAGTAGGAGGGTTGGAAATTTGTTGTTTGAGGTTATGAAATGCTCTCTGGTGTTGCTCTAACCATGACCAGGCAACATTTTTGTGTTAGCTCTCTTAAAGGCAATGATAATTCACTAAAGTCAGGGATAAATTTGCCCAAATAGTTAACCATACCAAGAAAACAATGTAAGGCTTGGATATTGTCCGGGGCTAGCATTTCAAGAATGGCTGCTTATTTGGAAGGTTCTGGTCATAAGCTTGTGCTGGTAAATAAATGACCTACATAAGTAATTTCTGATAGTCTGAATTTACACTTCAGAGGATTAACCTTCAAGTTCACTTCATGCACTCTGTCCAGAACTTTCCTGAGGTTTCTGTCATGCTCTGCTTCACCATTGCCTCTAACAAGTAAATCATCAACTACTATAGCACATGGATAGCCTGAAAAGATTTGCACCATTGCATGCTGAAAATTTTCACTGGCAGAATTTATTCCAAAAGCATCCTGAGGAAACTGTATCCACTAAATGGGATATTGAATGTAGCTAGTAGTGAAGATTTGCGATCAAGCATTACTTACCAAAATTAACTCTTTCCATTTAAGACCGAAAAAACAGTGGCATCTGGCATGAGGGTGGCAATCTCCTCGACTGTAAGCATAGGATGATAAGGTCTCCTTAATGCCTTGTTCAAGTCTCTTGGGTCAGTGCATATTCTGATTTCATCTGAATTTTTCTTGTGAGCAGCTACCATGGAAGACACCCACTCAGTTGGTTCTATAACTGGACAAATCACACCTTGCATCATTTTGTCTAACTGGACCTTGACTTTGTCCTGCATAGCTATTGGAACTCTCCTTGGTTGTCTGACCACTGGACTGACCTCTGGGTCTACTTTGATAGAGTACACAACTGGAAGTTTGCATAGCTTGTTGTCGAAAACATCAGCATACTCTGAGAAAATAGCTTCACTGAAACTAGAACTGGGACATGTGCTTACATGATGTACTTCTTTGCTAAAGGAAAGCAGTTTCATTCTTAAACTGTGTCTGAGACCTAATAATGACTGCACAGATCTTCTTCTGAATAGCATGAAAGCACTACTGAGCCTTTGGTTTGAATCTCTTCACCTCCATAAGCAACAAGCTTCGCACAATTAACCAAGTTAAGTTGCTCACCAGTTCTCACTTTAGCAAATGTTTCTGCTGACATTACATTACACTTTGAACCAGTATCCACTTTGAGCTCTGTGGGTTTACCATTGATCAGGACACTGCAAAATACTTTGTCCTTTGCCAACAAATTTACTGCATTAACCTTTTCACTGACCACAGATACACCATCTACATAGAAAGTAGGGCTGCAGCTTTCTATATGATCAACTTACTTTTTTGAGTGACCTTTCTTAATAAGTAAATAAGGCTTGCTTGATTTACAAAACTTTGGTATGTGATTCCAATTTTTACACTTGTGGCATTGCTGACCAAACGCTAAGCACTTCTCTCTTTTAGACTCATGGTTGGCACCACAATTATGACAGTTAACAATAAAACTTGACTTGGGTTTTGCTGACTCACCCTTATACTGCATTGAGCATATCCTTTTTTCTGAGCTAGTCTTAGAACTTGCTAGAAAGTTATGGGCTTTCACCAGAAAACCTCCAAGGGATGCAGCTGCCATGTGTTTAGTCCTGTTTCTGCTTGCAACGTGCTGCAAGCTGTCTACATTTGCTCTAGAGGCTGTTAAAACCATGCTCTTATCACATACAAACATACTTTTGTGCCTTTCTGTGAGCTCATGGATTTGACAAATCTCTATGGCTTTGCTTAACATTAAATCACTGTCATAAAACAAAATCTTTCTCACTGCAGTATTATTAACACCACACACAAGCCTGTCTTTTATCACCTCATCTTTCAAATCACCAAATCTGCACATTTTAGCCTTATTTCTCAAGTCAGTGATATAAGCTGCAGAAGTTTCACCTGGCTTTTGGTCTCTTGTATAAAATAAGTGCCTCTCTAATGAACATTTGTCTGGGGGTTGCACGTTTCTCTAAATATATGTTTAAAACATTCAGGGTCTTCTCTTGTTTCAGCTGGTTTCCTGCCTATACTGCTAGTGCATACACAAATGAACACAACTTCAATGGCTTCTGACCCAGCTAAGTTAAGCAAAATGAAAATATATTCTTGTTCAAATACTCTCCAAATCTCTGCTATATTATGATCAAACACAAGTGGACTGGGTCTGCAAAATGACTCTGCCATATCAACCCACAGCAGTGAAGGTCCTTGGGATTATGTACAAACATACACACATATAAATATGCCAGAACTTGTAATTATGCCCAGTAGCGCAACAGGCTCTTTGAAATAACTGCACTCTGCCAAATAAGTTCCCGTAGCACAAAAACACTTTAAAATCACTATACTTTGTGAAACCACTCATCAATGTAAGAAATACTTTGAAATGGCTGTACTTTGCGAATAAATCATACACAGCAGAAAAAGATCAGAGTAAGAAACACTTCGAAATGAATGTACTTTGCAAATAAACTGTATACAGCACAGAAACTCTTTAAACTGGCTGTACTTTAGCAAAATAACTGTACAGTGTAAGAAACACTTTGAAATGATGTCACTGAATAAATGCACACAGCACAAGAAACTATTTGTAATGGCTGTACTTTGACTGCACTTTGCAATATAACTGCACTTTGCACACAGTAAACTCTGAAATAATTGTACAGTAATAAAGCACACACTCTTCAAACACTTTGCACACTCTGAGATACTTTGAAAACGTTAGTCATGCTTTGAATTGCTTCGGTCAATGCGAAATAGTAGTTTATACCCAAACATGGTCTTTTACTTCTTTTTTAAGCTTATTTTGCCCTCCTATTGTACTTGTTCTGCCCTTTTAACCTCTTTTCATGC
Organism: Protopterus annectens; assembly: GCF_019279795.1. Taxonomy (NCBI): domain Eukaryota; kingdom Metazoa; phylum Chordata; order Ceratodontiformes; family Protopteridae; genus Protopterus; species Protopterus annectens. The sequence continues at coordinate 1,964,899,624 of NC_056737.1, forward strand.
TCGTTATACTTTTCTTGTGCTCGTTTTCCTTTAAACATGCTCGTTATGCAAATCAGAGGTCATTCTGAGCCCCATATGAATATCTCTGCTAGTTTTATGAAATATTGTGGTTTTGAACATTTAGTTTAATTAATAATGTGTTTCATGCCTTTCGTTTGATTAAAAATGCATTTTGTACTACTCGTTTAATTAATAATGTGTTTTGTGCCTTACAAATGCTCCATTTCATTTTCTTTGCAAAATAAATCATTTCTGCAAGTTCTGGTTACCTTGAGTTTGTTTCTGGCCCTTTTTTGATCATTTGAGCTCTGTATCTCTCAACCAGTTCAGTCTGCCTTCACCTTCAATTCTGCACCTCATGGCTTGAAGAAGTTCCTCTCTTAATCCCGGTTCTAACACCATGTTGCTTGTCCAGTCAGGATAAAACAGACGAATGGTTGTCGGTTCAGTTCAAGCAGCTTTATTACACACAAACACATCATTAATGAGGCTTTGCAACTTAAACCTAAATAAACCTATAAACAGACTCACTACTACACTCATACATGTTAACACTCTGGCTGTTGTCTCAAAATAGCAATGCTGTCTGCACGTGCTCACTATTTATATGGGGTCTATATTATAACACTGACTTTTTAAAACATTGAATGTTCTAATATCGACCCCTATTCAGCGAACGCTGACAATATCGAACATGCAGAACAGCAAATTTTTTCCCAGGGAAAAAATTTGCTGTTCCGACACACTTACACACAACACAAGCACACCAAACAAACAGCAATCCACACACATACACCTAATATCCTACATCTAACCCTACACTAAACTGTACATACACCACTAGCTGTCCAATTACCTTAACCCTAACCCTAAGGTCTGTCACTATCGCACACTCACCTCACCCACACCCCTAACCCACCTACCCCGCCCTAACCCTCATGTCCACACAATTGCACACTTACCTGATCCCGACCTGTAACTTTCCACCACAGTGCTGAAAATAGTGAAGCCACAGGAACGGCCAACCAAATTCCTTCTATAGGAAGAAATTCGGTGTTCTGCAGCTTCGCTATTTTCATCGTTTGCTGAATAGGGATCGATATTAGGACATTCAAAGTTGTGAAACTTCGATGTTCTAATATAGACCCATTTATATGCACATGCCTACATCTGGAAATGCTTCTTAAAGGTACATACACACATTCTGGTCTACCACTCAGTGATACAAACATTGCTCCTGCATCAAGGCAGAAAACAGACATGATAAATGACAAGTCCTGAAAAGTCAGTCTCTAACAGCTGTGCCATGTGTTGTCTCATACTGAACGTCTGCATGTAATCCTTGTTTGTCTGACTCTCCATATATCTCTCTGTCTAATCCATAACTACCTATCATTTCTTCTGTGGATTACAGGGTATGCCTTGCAATGAGCATGTGCTGAATGGCTGGTCTTTATTTATCAGCTCTAAACCCTAATATACCTTTTTATATTTTTAGTTAAAGGTGATGACCTGAAATGGTAAGTAAAGACTGTATCCTGTGTGTGTGTGTGTATGTGTGTGTGTGTTTTATATATATATATATATATATATATATATATATATATATATATATATATAATAACTGCAGTGGTGGTGCTGCGGTAGCATTGTTGCCTCATAGCAAGACGTTGTCCCGTTTGATTCTCAGCTAGATCGTCTTCTGTGTGGAGGCATACGTGAATAGGGCATGCCTTCATTGAAGGTTGTGCATCAGGGCTGGTAACCCAGTACGTAAAAATCCACTACCAATCATTAGCGGACCGGAGTTTCGCTGTGGCGACCCCTAACCGGGAAAAGCCGAAAGACACAAACAATATGTGTGTGTGTACTTGTGTGTATATATATATATATATATATATATATATATATATATATATATATATATATATATGGATCTACCTCAAAACACTGAAAAGCAAAAACACCGACAACGAAATAACCGACACCACAACACCGACAGTTGAAAAACACGAAAGTTCACATGCCCGACAAACCACAATACCGACAGTCAACAAAACAAAACAAATCCATTTCTGAAAAACACACACACAACACAAACACACCAAAAACCTTACAAACCTACACTAAACCTGATATGCACAACTATCTATGCACTAATCTTAACCCGAACCCTAACCCTAAGGTCCGTCACTGTCACTCACTTACCTTACCCGCACCCTAACCCTAAGGTCCGTCACTATCGCACACTTACCTTACCTGCACCCTAACCTTAAGGTCCGTCACTATCGCACACTTACCTTACCCGCACCCTAACCCTAAAGTCCGTCACTAACGCACACTTACCTTACCTGCACCCTAACCCTAAAGTCCGTCACTATCGCATACTTACACAGTTATGCTCGTTTCGCATGTCGGTGTTTTCAGCGTCGGGATTCCGGACTGTCAATTATTTATGTTGTCGGTCTTCTCGTTGTCAGCATTTTTAGCTTTCGTTCTTCTCAGGTAGATCCATATATATATATATATATATATATATATATATATATATATATATATATATATATATATATATACACACATAAATACATACATACATGCACACACATAAACACACACATATATATATTTATATATATATATATATATATATATATATATATATACATATATATCTACTTTAAAAACTCAAATTACCATAACGTCAACTTGCATAGCAGATAGACAATGTCAGTGAAAGTTTAAAAGAGTGAACTCCCGGAAGGGCAAATTTCCCCTCTGGGAATCTAACCACTTGGCCACCACTGACGAAAACATAATCCGAAGCAAATTAAATGCACCAAAGTGGAGGGCTTTGCCCTCCACCCCCATGTGGGGGGCTGCACCCCCCCCCACACCCCCCCCAACTAAATATACCAACTCCGAGCTCACACTACAGTGGAGAAAAGCACAAAGTTCACCATGTTGGCCAAGTGGTTATTTGCCCGGAGATGAAATTTCCTGTTCCAGGAGTTCATTCTATTAAACTTTTGCTGATGTCGTCTCACTGTTATGCGAGTCAGTGTTATGGTAATTCAACAATTTAAAGGAAATCCATATATATATATATATATATATATATATATATGCTCGTGTGTGTGTGTGTGTGTGTGTGTGTGTGTGTGTGTGTGTGTGTGTGTGTGTGTGTGTATGTTGTTCAACCATTGTAGTACTTTCATTATTCTGTGTTGCTTATTGTAAGCTGTGTATTCCTGAAACTAAAAGCCAAGGTAAGGGTACTTATATGCACAAGCCAATATAGCTTCATTGTTATACAGTTCATAGTCAATACAGGTCAAAGTATATGCATCTCTGTCTACTGCATATTTTGGGAGTGAAATGAAAACCTCCACACTATGTTAGCAAAGGCATTGAGGCAGAGAATCAGAAAGCGAACTGGAGTGCAGGTCCTAAGTAGCGGAAAAACAATTAGCTGCTAGCCTTCATGCTAGGTACAAACATGCTCCAGCTACAAGTTAACAAGTGGTCAGTAGCACTAGCCTTCATGCTAGGTACAAACATGCTCCAGCTACAAGTTAACAAGTGGTCAGTGGCACTAGCCTTCATGCTAGGTACAAACATGCTCCAGCTACAAGTTAACAAGTGGTCAGTAGCACCAGCCTTCATGCTAGGTACAAACATGCTCCAGCTATAAGTTAACAAGTGGTCAGTGGCAGTAGCCTTCATGCTAGGTACAAACATGCTCCAGCTACAAGTTAACAAGTGGTCAGTGGCACTAGCCTTCATGCTAGGTACAAACATGCTCCAGCTACAAGTTAAGTGGTCAGTAGCACTTAGTGAAGCAAGAGAATGAAAATCAGTTGCTTAAGGAAGAGTAAGAGAAAATTGATGTGGCAGCTAGAGAGGAGGACATGCCTTTGCTGAATGCTGAAAGAGAAGAGAATGAATTTATAGTGAAGCTGGTCAATATGGATAATAGAATGATCCGAAGAATGTATATGTTATCACTGTCTTGGAAGGCCTGGAGTACACCTTGAGGGAAATTATATGATAAATAGAGAGAGACAAAAGAATCTGATCTTATAAACATCCTGGAAACCTAAAAGGATGCCTCAGAGGAAAACTTCATCAAAGAGTCTTGGCAAAATAGCACCTTTGCTGATGAGATGCCTTCCAAATTTTGAGAGTGCAGAGGGTTGGATGGAAAAGAACCCTCATCTTTATATGGAATGGAATGGAATGGAATGGAATTACCTCCCCTTGCATAAATGTGGCCCATCAACCTACCCTGGGAACTATAGACCCATACGCCTAACCAGCCTTATCTGCAAGGCCATGGAAAAAAATCATCATGGACCTATTCAGCAAGGACATAAGGGACATTCAAACTTTTGGCCAGACCCAGTTTGGCTTCATCAAGGGTAGGTCATGCTTACTGAACTGGTGGACTTCTTTGAGAATGTCACCAAAGCCCTGTATGAAGGCAAAACAGTACACACTGCCTATCTTGACTTAGCCAAGGCTTTTGACACAATACCCCACTCCGGGATCATTGAGAAACTCTCCCAGCTGGGGATTAACCCATATGTCACTAGATGGTTAGCCAGCTGGCTCACTGACAGAATGCATATTGTCAAAGTTGGGGATTCTTCCTGTACCAGTAGACCAGTTACCAGTGATATACCACAAGGATCTGTGCTGGGCACTCTGCTGTTTGGAATCTATTTCTCAGAAGTCCAGGTGAAAGTAGATAGCCTGTGGCTTACCAAGTTCACTGATGATTGCAAACTGGGTGCAAGCACTGAGTCCCCAAATGATGCTAACATATTACAAAAGGGCTAACACAGACAAATGATTGGTGCCAAAGCCACAAACTAAAACTAAATGCAAAACAGTGCACCTTTCTGCAAAGGGATGACAATGGCAGTTTTTCCACTCTGCTAGAATTAAACCTGTACTTAGGCTATGGTTGAATAGGATGCTTAATGGCAAAGCTAGTTCTTGCTGGAGATGGTGTACAATGCAGCTTGGGATACTATCACATCCCATAGAAGTTGTGTTCTCTGACTTAGAAAGAGCCTTTAACACTTGAACTATGGAGATGTGAGGTATGGGACAAGTATCGGGGATGTCGAATGGGCCTTTGGGGGGATGGGGGGGTGAGGTTTGAACTGAACCTATCTGCTAGCAGGTTGACTAAGTCAACAGGATCAGTGTAAGTGATACCGTTAAGTATTAGTTTGGAACAAACCTGGGCTTTACCATGGAGGTTCCTGACATAACTGAAGAAGGCTTTGTGGTTGCCCTTGTTTCGGAGGTTAGTTTCGATTCATAATTGACTTTGGAAGTTTTCACTAATGATCTAATTTTCTTGTTGAGGCTAAAGAGGGAGTTTTTCCAATTTGGAATTTGTTCCTTTTCACCCTTGGTCAACAGTTTCTTCCTTTTGTTGTAAAGCCTGTTGATAGAGGATGTCCACAAGACAGGTTTGTGTTTCCTTGAGGAGAAGGTTTTAGTTCCGTTGGGTATCGCTGAATCCATGCAGTTATACAGGTGCTTGTATACTGCATTGGCACACTTTTCCTTTAAAGGCAGCACTCAGAGCAAGGAGATTGTTTAATTGATACTTTGTGTCCATTGGTTGATTCTCCATGCCTTGTGGTTTCCTTAGTACTTTTAAGTGTTGATTTACTGTGTGCTTTTAAGATCTGAAGAAGGGCTTTTGCCTGAAAACGCTCATCTTTTGTGTTTCTTTTGTTTTTGATTAAAGTTCTTTATTTTTAAGCTGGCTGTGGTGACTGGATCATTTGTTTTGGTTTTATGTATACATATATGTGTGTATCTGTAGACATATCTATATGTAACAAGTCATTTTGAGTGGGGAGCAACAGACTTTTGCTCTGCTTAGCTAAGTATATGAGCACACCCAGTGGGGGTTTTTGCTAGTTATAACCTGACTCCAGCCCACACCTACCTGTACTCCAGTCCAGGATTTGCATGTTACACATAAAATATAGCATCTGTTGTGTCTGTTAATGCACTGCTGCACATCATGAACTTGGCTATGACTTTCTTCAGTTGTGTGATGTAATGAATATGTCACAAAGGTTAATAATATTGCACCACACACAAGACTGACGGTCTATAAAACAAAAAATAATACTACCTGACATCCAAAATAAGTGGTTATGTCTAGATTAGGACCCTGAACACCATTACACAAGCTAATTGCCATAGTCATTTGAGCCACACAAGCTGTTTGCCAGACAACAAGCATTCATCACACATATTCAACTGCAGACATATGCATATAGTTATTCTTGCGCTAAGTAAGATATACAATGTATGATCAATTTCTTTGTTACTCTCCTGAGACTGCCTGGCATGCTGTTATACCATTGTTGAGTCTGTGTTACAGCAGTTTCAAGGGAACACTGCTGTGTTGGTGGTGGTAGAACACCACCACTTGTTCTACTGGGATGCACAGTAGTCTGACTATCATGTCATCCCACTATCTAACATGCCCTTTGACAGATGTACTAGTAATCTGTTGCACTAGGTCTGCATGAGTATTCCATGCATGGGGCCTAGTGAATGCTCCTGGAAACAAAGTAGTGAAATGGGTATCTGTCCCATGTGGATGTAATTTCTCAGCAAGATGTGCCTTATATTTACTTGCATATTGTTCCAGATCCATACATATAATGCCATATTACAATAATCCTTATGAGTACTGTGGAGGTTATGGACTTATCTTGCAAATTCAGCAGCTGACACAACCATAGTTCAGGGCTGACTCTGTCTGATGCAAGCGGTATACAGCCAGTACATGAGTAGGCACAGGATGTGTGGGTTGCCTGCCCTCATTTTTAATTTCTGTATGTGAGTAGGAGTAATGTGTCAGTCCCTAGGACACTAGGTTGTCAGTGAATGTGCTATGCATTGTCTCTTAGCCAAAGCCAGGGTGTACTGAGCATTCCTACATCTGCCTACAGGGACATCAGCAGGGGGCACCTTCACCGAGTCCTCCACCTTCACCAAGTCCTCCTGTGACTGTGGTGACCTAGGCACTGGTGGGGGGCTGTGTATCCCTTCCCTTTGCTGCTCCTGCAGCTGCTGTCTCTGTAGGATCATATTGTGCATCATAGCACATACTGTGAATATATGTGCACACATGACTGGAGAATACTGGTGGGTTCCACCAGATATATCTAGGCACCAGAACCCTGACTTCAGCAGCCCAAACACATGCTCTATGATGTTCCTAGTTTGTGCGTGTGCCTCATTATAGCATTCTTCTGTGGGTGTGTGTACATTTCTGATGGGTGTGTACATTTCTGATGGGTGTCATTATCCACAGTTCCAGGGCATATCCAACATTCCCCAATAAATGGCCATGTGGGATCTCCCTCCAGCAGACGTCTGGTACAGCTGTGATGTGCGACAGATATGGGAGTCACAATAACTGTCAGGGCTGAAAGCATACACATCCAGGATAATCCCTTGGGTATTGGGCATGACCTGGCAGTTGATGGAGTGCTACCCCTTGCAGTTAATGTAGATTCCAGCCTGCTCACCAGGTGGAACCTTAATGTGTACAAGGGTTTAATCTATAGCACCCACTATCTCAGGGTAGTGTGCTACATGGTAGAACTGTTGCATATTGCCGGCCTTTACCTCAGGGGAGAAGGAAAAAGATATGTGCTCACTGTCATGTGGTAGCATAGCATCCAGGAACTGGTGGATTATCCTGGATGCAGATGCCTGTGACACCCCCATCATGTCCCCATTTGGTCTTTGAAATGTACCTGTAGCTAGTTTCCTGAGGGCTACATATACCTTTGTTTCCACTGGGATGGGTTCCCCTTTGGCTTTGGCTCTGAGATGAAAGTCACAGAGTTCAGTGAGCTCTTGTAATATGTCCCTGTCCACCCTGTAGTGCTCTACAATCTCCAGATCATGTAGCTCCTGGAAGGTTACCTGGGCCTGAACACTCTTCTCCTTGTCAGTCTAGTCCTATTGTCAGCAGCAGCACTGACTTCAGCCTCTAGTACATGCAGCTATAGTACAGCTGCAACAGCCCCTAGCATTATCTCATCAGTTAAAATTTCAAGTCAGTATTTCAGTGCTTCAGAGTACTGCAGGAAAAACAGATTGTAGGGTGTATACATACTTTATACAGTTCTGTTGTAGGTCCACCATGTGTGATTGGCTACATATTATGCATTTCACCTGCCTAAATTGTAATTAACATCATTTAATGGCTCTATGTTGGTGTGCAGAGCGCTACTGTGCCCCATGTCACTCAACATAGCTTATTCACTCCTAAATAATCATCACTGTCACGTGAGTAGTGTGCCATGTGTACATGTTATAATACGCACCACGCCATGTAGCATAGGTTATATAAAAGTCACAATCAATAATTGAATCTGCTTTTAATTACTTGCTGCCTATGTCATCACTGTGACGTGGGTAGTCTTTTTCCCATGAACACGCTCAGCTATGTGGCGAGTCGCACAAACACGGACAAAAGGAATTAAAGGATTTAATTTACGTAATCATCCCATAGAATCAAGACATCATCCAAAAATATAAAATACTTATAAATAGACTTATTATACACAGATTCAAAAATAAATTTTGTCTCCCATACCCATAGTACAGTATTCGCAAATACTGGGGCCGAAGATGCCCCCATCGTTATCCCTTTAATTTGTTTAAAATATTCCCCCTGAAAATATACATAATTGTTCTTTAACACTATTTCTATTAATGATGTTAACACATAAACAGAATCCTGGGACAATGCCTTTCTGCTTGTTGGACCACTCCACATGTGTTATTTGCATAAGCTTCACCTGCTTGTGAGGTAAATTGCATTACACAGATCTTTCCTTGTTTGCACGCCACTGAGTGGGGTTCATTGAATATAAAACCTTTCTCACCCATGTACACATCGCACCATGATGTGTACATGGAAAAAAAATAATTTAGGCCTTATTGAGTTCCACTGTTAGTGTTATTAATAATATACTTGTTTATAAAATGCAACACATCTCCCCTAAAACTAATAATTAACCTAAATAGGGTAGAAAAATTATTGCATTTAGTGTGTAAAAAAGTCATTTACTCAGTATCTAAAAATCAATATGTAGGAAAACAATATCTAAGAAGAATAACACAAGCTATAAAAAAAAAACAAGTAATCTCTGTGGTGTCCCCGAAGTCTAAAACAACCCACTAAACAAGAATAGTGGGTCAAAAAGCAAACCAGTGTAAGAAACTTCTCTGTGTGGAAGATTTTTGATCCATATATATCTAGTAATTATACAAACTATCTAACATCTTCTGAAAACCCACGTTTAGTAAATCATACTTCCATTACTCCAGTTATCACCCCTACCCACAGAAAGTTGGATTGACAAGAGGTCAGTTTATGAGGTTATTTCATATGATCTTGGATAATAATCTGGATTTTTTAGAAACTGATCATTTGAAGGGTATGTTTCTTCCTGAAGCCTACCCCTTGCCTTTGCTTGAAGAAATGAATGGATGAGATCTTGAGGTGTAGAGAGACTAAGTTTAAGCCCATTTTAGCAGTAGGTTTCAATGGCAGTTTAACCCCTTACCATTCCCATTTTGATGGTTTGGAGAATAAAGGAGAGTATTTATTAAATTTCAGGAGGGCTCTAAGGATATCATAAACATCGTTAGAAACAACTGGAACATTTTTAGGACCCATGAACTTGTTTTTACTAGAGGGGTGATCAGCCAACATTTGTATATAAAAGAGGAGATAATTAAAAATATATATATTTGAACAGAATGCTCCAATAAGTGTTAGTGATGGTACCTCTCTGGACACCACTTAATGTGGAGCTTGTGGACAATGTAAGTGCATTATGGAATGGGATAGAATTACAATTAGATAATATGTTGCAGAGTAGAATTACATTCAGACAAGGTAATTGTGACTCCCACAATATGGATTATGTGGCAAAATGCCAAACCTGTCCTGCTTTTTATGTGGGGAAAATGGGCAAAACTAAACACACCTTTGTAAAAAAAGATAAATGAACATCTTTACAACATTAGATCTATGAACAATAGGAATGCACTTTATAAATATTCATTGGCCTGTCCGGATTTTAAAAAAAATTGTTTTTGCTATATTGGACATAAGGTTGACTTGTGTCCCAGGGTGGTGCATGGGAGACATGTTTAGAATACAGAACACTATTCACAGATCAAGTTAGACGCAACCTGCAAACCTGATATTAATGAAAATGTATCTATTTATTCCAGTTTAAAGCTGAGATCAACTAAGTTATTGGGTTGTTAATAGTTTGTATTTAATATTCTTAGATACTGCATTCCTAGATATAGATTTTTAGATACTGACTGTATGATTTTTTGGGTCTATATTAGATAAACGAAAGTTTATCTAATTAAACGATGACATCATCGAAAATCCCGGAACTCGAAATTGCAATTGTGAGATCGCAGTACAGTGAAGATGGGAGTATTTGCCCTTTCCTCACTGTAGTGCGATCTCGGAGTTGGAATATATATTTAGAGGGGGTGTGGCAGGTACAGCTCTCACAATTGTGATTTTGAGTTTTGGGATTTTAGATGATGTCAGCGTTCGATTAGATAAACTTTCATTTATCTAATATAGACCCTGTTTTTTTTACACACTAAGTACAATGTTTTTTCAACACTCTTTAGTTTAATTATTAGTTTTAGGGGAGTTGTGTTGTATTTTATAAATGAGTATATTATTAATAACTCTGTCATTTTTTATTTATGAAATGTATATGTCCCTTTAATATTTTAATAAATGTTTTAATTATTTGTGATGTACATCAAATGTCTGTATAAATGTACTTGATGTAAATTGATACTTGTGTATCAATTTACATTTTGTTCTGATGAAGTCTGTATTATTTTGTACGGATAAAAATGCTTAGCCTTTTACACAATAAATTATGTGGTGTGCAACTTCTTGAGGTTTCTTGTGATCACTGTCAAACCTTAGCTTATTCTGTATGTTTTGTGGTGGTTCTTTGTTTTTTTTCTAGCTACAGGTACCTCCATGTTTGGTTATTTAACATAGTAAAGTTTTATTCAGTTTAATGCTATTGGCTGACAAAAAAATGCTATGAAATCGAAATCAAAATCTAAACAAACTGTAACTGAAGTATTAAATATCTAAAGGAGATAAAAGAGGTGGGAGAGATCTTTAAAAAAAGGAAGGAGCAAATTATATGGAAATATGCGGAATTTGTACGAACAATACAAAGTGAATAGTGGTCGGGAGGACTGATGTCTAAAGGAATGCAGGAATTGAGTAATGTATATGTATTGTGTAGAAATAATGATGACAATGTTACTGTGGTTTGTTTTCTTTTCTATTAATGTATGACAGTAAGTCTGGAGGTACAAATATATTAAATGAGATTCCCTATCTTTTATCATCAAAAGCAGAAAACTCACAACCTTGATAATGACACTCCAGTTGCAGATGAATAAGAAAAAAGAGAAAGAAAAATGGATTACATGTTTAACCTTTTCCTTTAACCTGGCATTATCTCTAGCATCAGATAAGGTACAATGGTGTGTGGGGAAAGGAGCTTTCTGTGCAGGGAACCAAGTCAAAGTCCCTAGCTTAACCTGTGCTAAAAAGTCATATTTGTTAAAAAATATGTTCCAAATTATGAAGAAAACTTAAAGAGAATAGGAGCCTGTGCTTTAAGTATCATGATAAAGTTAAAATTAGTGTAACATCTTGTGTAGAATTTGAAAGTCCAGAACTCTCACATGTGTCTGAGTCTGCATACCTTATACAATTGGGACTATATACAGGTCTAGTAAATGGCCTTTTGCATTCATGATCTGGTGCAGGATTCTTTCCTAATATGTATGCCACAAGATTAGTACTGCCATAATTCTCATGTACTTTCTTCCTATTGTAGGAGTTTACTGATACCTACCATGGGCAAACTGTACATTAGTACCCTGAATGGGGAATGAGCATTCTCTAGCAGGGTATTAATGTACAAGTAATGCCTGCTAAGAAGAACAAGTCTGCCACTTCACAGCAGCATATCAAGCCGCCATGAACCTCAGGCTGAGAAAACAGAACAGTCGCCATTATTTTACACTCACTAAGCAGCTCTTTTGCTGTTTAGCGAGTGTAAAATATAAAAAAAAGACAGCTAAAAAAAGGTAGGTGTGTGTGTGTGTGTGTGTGTGTGTGTGTGTGTGTGTGTGTGTGTGTGCGTGCGTGCGTGTGTGTGTGTGTGTGTTTATGACTGTGTTTGAGTGTATGTGTGCAACTCAGTGAAAGTCAGAGTGAGCGAGCCGTTACTTTACACTCAATAAGCAGTGCTTATGCTGTTTATTGAGTGTAAAAGAAAAAAATTAAAATAAAGCATATATGTGAGAGTGTACGCATGTATGAGAGTAAGAGAGAGTGATGGACTGAGTGAAACAGAAAAGTGTGTGTCTATGTTTCTGTCTGCATGTGTGCATGAATGCATGCATGAAAGCAGAGACTGTGTGTGTGTGTGTGTGTGTGTGTGTGTGTGTGTGTGTGTGTGTGTGTGTGTGTGTGTGTGTGTGTGTGTGTGTGTGTGTGAGAGAGATCGAGAGAGAGTGAGAGGGAAAGCGAGAGTGATGTGACTGAATGCATGTATGTAAGCAGAGGAGACTGTGTGTGTGTGTGTGTGAGAGAGAAATCGAAAGGGAGTGAGAGCGAACTTGTGTGAGTGAATGCGTTTATGAAAGCAGCTGTAACTGTGAGAGATTAAGAAAGAGGGTAAGACCGATCTTGTGTGAGTGAATGTGTGTATGAAAGCAGAGAGACTGTGTGTGTGTGTGTGTGTGTGTGTGTGTGTGTGTGTGTGTGTGTGTGTGTGTGTGTGTGTGTGTGTGTGTGTGAGAGAGATCGAGAGAGAGTGAGAGGGAAAGCGAGAGTGATGTGACTGAATGCATGTATGTAAGCAGAGGAGACTGTGTGTGTGTGTGAGAGAGAAATCGAAAGGGAGTGAGAGCGAACTTGTGTGAGTGAATGCGTCCATGAAAGCAGCTGTAACTGTGAGAGATTGAGAAAGAGGGTAAGACCGATCTTGTGTGAGTGAATGTGTGTATGAAAGCAGAGAGACTGTGTGTGTGTGTGTGTGTGTGTGTGTGTGTGTGTGTGTGTGTGTGTGTGTGTGCGAGAGAGATCAGAGAGTGAGAGAAAAAGTGAGTGATGTGTGATTGAATGCATGTTTGTAAGCAGAGGAGACTGTGTGTGAGAGAGAGTGAGACCAATCTTGTGTGAGTGAATGTGCATATGAAAAAAGAGGAGACTGTGTGTGTGTGTGTGTGTGTGTGTGTGTGTGTGTGTGTGTGTGTGTGTGTGTGTGTGTGTGTGTGTGTGTGTGTGTGTGTGTGTAAGCAGAAGAGACTGTGTATGTGTGTATGGGAGAGAGAATGGGCTGTATGTAAAATTGTTGTGTTTCACTTGCTTATTATTTTTTAAGCACTATTATTATTTTTTATATATGTTTGATGTAAAATGCTTCCTCCAACATCATTTACATAGACTACATCAAGTATGAAACATTAGGCGCAGGAACTATTTTACATCAAAAATATATTACAAAAGAATAAAATAGTACTTAAAAATACATAAGTAAGTAAAACACAACAATTTTAAGGAGAGCCCATTGTCTAAATGCAATAATGCCCTCTGGGGTGTGTGTTAATGTATAATTAATGCCCTTCCAGTGGTGTAGAGGCCAGACGCCACTGGGCAGACATTAATAACACATTAGCACACACCCTGTCAGGCATTATTGCTTGCTTATTGCACATAAACATGTGATGCTTTGTCTGCAGCCAGCTGTTGTTTGTAATGTTGTTTGAGCTGTGTTTTGTGCCTTTGGCCTGCATCATGGCTGAAAATCATTCCTGGATTAATCCAAGTACCTGGTTATTAAATAAACGAAATGAAAGAAATGGGTTGTGACTGGTTGCACTATAGGATGGATACAAATGAAAAACGCAGCTTTCAAAAGTATCTTGCCCTGAAAAAAAACAGGACAGAATAATTGCTTCCATAATCAGGATACCTATATCAGAAATAAAGGGCACTAGGTGGCCATTTCAAGCTATACTAGGTAGAGGGATTTCTAAAACCAAAAATTGTGAAACAACAGAGAGTTCTACCCACAACTTCTCCCAGGCATGTGTGGTGCAATATAGTACACATTATAATGACATCAGAAATATACTTGTAAGAATTGGAACATTTTTAGGGGTGACCCTAATATTTTACAAGCAGTGGGTGAACAGCCTATATTTTGTGCTAAAGTGGGCCACAACTTGAAACTTACCTTGTAGGGTAACATGAACAATAGTAGTGAAAAAATGAATGAATTCACCAAAGCCTGTGGTTGTTGTACACAGTGTAGATATATACTATTGGCTGCTAGATTGAAACTTGATAATATCAACCAGGTCACAGTTTTTTTTCAAAAAAGGTAACTGTCAGACTAGCAAAATAGTTTATCTGGCAAAGTGTAATTCCTGCCCGGGGTTTTATGTTGGGAAAACTGAGAGGGCTCTCAGGTCCAGGATATATGAACACTTATATGACATTAAGGATTCAAAAGAAACCAATGCCTTATTTAGGCATAGTAAAATATGTGTTCATTTCTCTGGATTTAAGTTTGGGATATTAGATGCCATTGAAATAAACCCCAGGGGTGGCAACTGGAAAAACACTTTAAACAAGAGGGAACTGATGTGGCAGCTTCGTTTGGCAGCTAATCTGTGTCCAGGATTAAATGATTTTATATCTATCTTGCCTGCTTTAAAAGAAAGAGCGGAAAGGGTTTAATTTTAACATAATTTCTTTACAGAAATGTATTTTATTGTATTTTTAGTGTTTATAGTGTATATCTTTAAGGTATTAATTTATTCAAGAGATCTTTTGTTTGACTGGTGGGATTCCTCACCTATCCTGTAACTGTGTAATATATTTAAATCCACATGACTGTTTGTATATTGTTCTGAGGAAGTCAATTTTGCTTTGATGAAAGCGCTTAACCTGAAAAATAAACTTGTGTCTACTAGTCCTACTGGTGAATTTGTGGTTATTAAATCTACTTATCTAAAAGTAGATTATTCTCTCCCTGTGGTAGCTCGAAGCTCTTCACACAACATTGGAATGTAGCAACTGACTGTGAATAAACTGTGCTGCATGTTCTCCCTTTCATAGAAAAAGCAGACTGGATGTCAGTAACTGCAAGAGTGACCCCTAGTATAGCCTCAGTCACCATCAGACTTATTCACCATGATTACTGCCTGCATTTGACCAGAAAATTATAAATCAAAACTTTTAAGTACTGTCTTAGATCTCAAGGTCAAGAAGCCCTAATTCTTCAGTGAACCTCCTTCAGTTTAGCTTTACATGAGAAAGATTTCAGTAAGATTTCACTGTCTACCTGAAACCACATCCAGTCAAAATAAGAAATAAGCTAAATTATGCAGGGTTCCATAGCAAGCTAGTAAAATAGCTAACTGTCTACTAGAGTTGTAGTTCCTATAGAAACAATAGTTAACTGTTACTGGAATTTGGCCTTGTGATATTTGAATCATGACATGTCTATTGGAACTTTTTTCCCCAGGCCTCCACTGAAAACGGGCTCATTCCAGCCCAGTGGACACTCCTGGTAAACAAATGTAAATAAATAAATAAATATACTCATTCTGTAATTAAGATTCTCATTGTGTTAGTGACTTATTTAATTTTGTCAAGTGAAGATCATATCTCATCAAATAGTTCGCTGATGACTTAAATTTGTGCCTAATTACAAAGACTTCTTAATTTTCCATTATTGTGATAATTAATGCAGTTTGTTGTTATCCTACCATGTCCAAGTCCAGTTATGTAATTATCCATTTGTATCACTGTCCATTTCTGTCATTATCCAACTGTGTCATTATCCACCTGTGTAATTTCCAGTATTGTCATGTTCTGAAAATGACTTTTGTCAAGATGTTATTGTTTCAAGAGTCATTCATCTTTTGCATGTTTATAATGCATTTTATGCTGACATTATGTATTTCTTACCTTATACATATCTGTATTCGATTTGTATGATTTTTTTTTAATAATATTGTCAATGTTCAGATTGCGACTGAAAAGTGTTCATATACCAGTTCGCTTATTCAGTTAGGAAACAAATAAGTAAGATAAAATGCATAAAGAGCTAATGTTGGCAACATGCCAGCTTTTGCATGATCATGGTCTGGCAGCTTACTGGAAACTCAAAGGTCATTCAAAAGTGTAAGAAGCGAGCCAGACTGAAGAATGAGTCAGATAATGCTCTGCTAAGTATTTGACTGAATTGTCCAACCTTGTTTTCAATACGTTAAAGGAACCTGTGTGAGAAAATATGCTTAGCTTATAAAGCTATACAACAATGAGGAACACAGGACATTACTGAATATTGATGTTTTACATAATAATCACAACTCCACAGGTATAGGCTTTACATACTCATTGGAAAACTGTCGAACCTCAGAGACATTCAAATTTTATTACCCAGTTCATCATGATGTATTGGAGCAAATTGCCTCTGGAGATTAGGAGACATAATTCTTGTAATGTATTCAAAAGATACATAGATAAAAGATCTAGACTATTCTACTCATCTGGAAGCTGCACTATGAATGTCCAGTTCCCTTATTTATGATTGAACTTACTTATTTTTGAACAAAACACACACAAAAGTAAGATTTAAACAGTGAACCTGTGAAAGACTGAGAAAGGAAAACAAGGTCCTTTCCCAATCTTCACACAAAACCAACCCCATAACAATAGCTTCTAATTTGTCTAAAGAGTGGCAGTGTTATAGGAAGTTTTTTTTTAAGGTATGGTGTGGTTTTTAGGGTTGGGTTAGGGTCAGGGATAGAGTTAGTATTCATTACTGAGGTGGGCAAAGGGGCTTCACCCACTCACCTGTTTTGAAGAAATGGCACTTCAAGATATCAGACGTTCGACTATCTGAATGTTTGACAATCTCAACCACCCCTAGTATTTTTCGAGCATGTTCAACAAAACACGCAATAACTAAATGGCCTTACCATTATCAACTAATATGCAGAAACCCTAAACTATGAAACTAAAGAAGGCATTCTTAGGGAAAACCCCAGGCCTCACACTAGTCCAAGCAATAATTAATGTAGATACAAAACATGATAAAGATAGGAACAGGAATAGGTCTTTTACTTGTATAATGACAGAAGTGATGTTGACTTGTTAAAGTACAGAAGGCAGAAGAGACATTATGAAAATATTATTTCATTCAATATCCCAAGATAAATAGAATTCCTAAAATAAATAAAAAGACATATTTCTGTTAAAAAATGTTCTCCTACTAAGGCCTGACAACAGCTCAGTGAGACCTCGTTGGGTAGTTCCTTTGCATAAGATGTAGATTATACTACAGCATGAGTGTGATAAGATAAATAGAGCCTATAATCAACAAAGGAGGACTAATCAAATACTAAAAAGGTAGACTACAGAATTCACACATGTGGGACACCACAGCTGCTTTGTGAAGGGTCACTGTAAGACATTTTTCTACTTATTTTAGTTTTATATTTTTTAGGTAAAGAAATGCCATATTTCTTTACTTAAATAAACAAATAAAATAAATAAACAGATAAATAGGTAAATGGCCCATGACGCCCCTGTTGAAAGCAGTGGCACCTATGGTGTCCTATGGGTAGGTCTGCACATATAGCCATTCAATTTCTAGACTTTCTGGTCCTAGCCAGAGCAGAAACACTAGGAATATTAAACAAGAAATTAGTAGTCATGGAGGTAAAAACAGCAGTAGCTGTGGTAGTGTAATGTATTTTTTTTTTGTTAACCCTGGCAGTCCACCAGATATCTTTAGTGAACAGCTTTCCCAGGGTGAGAGTAGTTTGCTGTGAGAACCAACTAGTGAGCAGCTGTGTGTTTGTGTAAAACAAAACTTAAAAACTTTGTGTGGTCATTGTACTTATGAAGCATTATATAGCTGAACATCTGAAATGTGCATAAACGTCAAAGTAGCTATAATTGCTGGCCACTGGAGCTGTCTGTATATGAAAATGACTTAATATTGTCATTTGGCCATAATTCTGGTTTTGCAAAATGAATGTGATTTTTGTTTAGAAAGTCAGTACCTTATCTCTCAACTCTCTCTGATTTTAACTCATATTTTTGCTTTGTCCTCATAAAAATTTAAATTTTCTGATAAATCTCAGAATGTTAAACTCAGCCAATAATGCTAGGCATTAGACTTTCATACAACTTATAGACTGGAAAATGCACGTTGATGCAAACCCTGTTTTTCTATTAACAAAGTCGGTATAATTGCATGGTATAGGAGCCATCTTTATACAGAATCTCTGCCCGTTTTCATTTTATCATTACTCTGGAATTGCAGGACTAATGTAATGTTTGTGAAGCAAGCTGGTATCATATCTCTCAACTGTTCCTATTTTGCAGAACATCCTTGATTTTGCCTCTTACTTTTGCTCTGTCCCTCATACAATTTTGATTTTCTAGTAAATTGCTAGGGATTAAGTGAGTCAGTATTGCCAGACATTAGAATTGTTTACTTTATATTGCTCAGAAAATGTATTTTGATGAAAAACCTGATTATCTACTTGCTTTCAAAGTCAATTACAGTTACATTTAATAATTGTTCCTAATTTTGTGCCTTTACCTTCCTGTTATTTTTGTCCCTGGTTTATACTTTATTAGGGCTGCTACCTTTGTGAAACAAAGTTGAAATACATTCTATTAATGTATTTATTTACTCTTTGTTGGCCAGGTTTCTCACACTAGGCCAGTGACCACTTTTCAGGGGAGACCTGAGGTGGTATTCGTATTGACTAGGGGAAATATGGCCAGGGCACCAAGGAACCCTCCTACTCTTTTTTTTCTTTTTTCAATAAGTGTTTTGGGCTGTTTTGCATCCATTTGATGAGCTACCACCAATTAAGACATATAGGACTTCTTTTTAACATCTCATCTAAAGGACAACACATTCAGGAATTCGGTATACCCCCATGCTGTATAGCAGTGTCCGTATTGGAAAATTAATCTGATAACCTTATTGCCATTATTTTTTTATCCTCAGACATCTCAGGTGGACACAGTCATCAAAGTGTCCATAACTATTAAATGGGAGTGAGAGTGTTGTCTATGGATGAACGTACCTTACTCTTTTGTTATATGTTCATTTTAAACATACTATTAATCTGAGTTAGCAGACTAGTGCGCATTGTGTGATGTTAAGTTGGGATACTTCATTGTGGCTGCACTGGCTATTGTGTGTTTGCATGAAACATATGAAATACATTGCTATGACTGTTATTTACATCACAATCATATGACTGTGGTATACTCCATTAGCAAAGTGACTATAATTGCTGCTTGAGTATAATGGGCTGTTTGTGCATGAAAGTAACTTCCTCTTTTGTCTGTTCATTTTAAACAGTTTTTAATTTTAGCAGGACTAGAGTGCATTTTGTGGGAAGTAAATTTAAATATTCTTCTTGGCTACTGTGTGTTTGTGCAACCACCTATTCCACCCATCCTTCATATGGCTGTAATACATAAATACATGTGTAGATATATATATTTATATATATAAGTAACATTCATTTGGTCGAATTGTTTGTTTGTTTGTTTTGGGGGGATTTGCCATTTTAGGCCAAAGAATTCACTCAATACAGTATGTTTTTCTTCTCAAAATTATAATGAAATCACCTTAATAAATGGAAATTGCATTTTAAAATCATGGGTATAATTCCCAGATTTCATCTCATGAAAACAAAAGTTATTTTATTTGTAAACTTAAAATCAGTGTCCTCTTTTAAATATTTAAAAGATCTCAACACAAAACTTTATCATTAACATTTAAGTATATTCAGTTTGTAATTAGTAATTCATCAGAATGTCATTTTAAGATTGAATGACTGTACCTTGTAGTCCAGTATGCTTTTCTCCACTCTAGCAACTGAAGACAAAAGTGGGCAATGTATGTGTTCAAGCTAAATCAGTCTCTATAACTCAGCCCAATTTTGTGTAGTATCAGATATTTAGGGTAGACCCCTTGAGAAGTACCATTGACTTGTATAGGACCATATGGCAAACAATAGTCTGATTAGAGTCCCTTACTGGGATCCACTGACATTATCATAATGGTCACTTGATATAGTTGTGCATTGATGTAGACAATTTAAAAAACTGGAAAGTACCATGAATTAACAATCATACAACTGAATATTCCTTTGCAGTCAACCATCAAAGCTATAATCTGTTTCTACCTCATGCATGGTCATCCTGGCCACACATCAGTCCTTGAACTTTTTGGTCATCTATTATCCGTGAATATATCCAAAGCCTAAGTCATTCATCCATAATTAGTGAAATGGCCATCCTTTCAGCTGTGGGTAGAATGGTCATTCATCATTCTATGCTTGGTGAACTGGTCATAGTTTTGGTCATTTATATGCCTAAAAAATTTGGTTTGATCATTTATTTCATCATAGGCTATATACATCTACTTTAGCTCTTTGTGTTATATAGTTTGTATTAATTTTACATTTTCAGTGAGTCATTTTACTTTTCTATAACAGGTACTTCATGAATAGCACAGTGTAAGTGGCACTTTCCTGTTGGAAAATCAGAAGGCTGTAGGTACTATTCCTACTCCAGTTGATTGTATTGCTGCCACTGCATTGAGCATTAGGAGGGTGTTGCATTCCTGGTGTGTTGTCCTTCAGATGAGACATTAAACTGCGATTCCATCTGCTTGAATTGCTAGCAGCTCAGGTGGATGTAAAATATCCCCCTGGCACCTATCAAAAAGAGTAAGAGAAGTTACCGCATGCCATGGCTACATGTATGTAAAATATCCCACGGCACCTATCAAAAAGAGTAAGAGAAGTTACCTCATGCCGTGGCTACATTTATGTAAAATATCCCCCTGGCACCTATCAAAAAGAGTAAGAGAAGTTACCTCATGCCGTGGCTACATTTATGTAAAATATCCCACGGCACCTATCAAAAAGAGTAAGAGAAGTTACCTCATGCCGTGGCTACATTTATGTAAAATATCCCCCTGGCACCTATCAAAAAGAGTAAGAGAAGTTACCGCATGCCATGGCTACATGTATGTAAAATATCCCACGGCACCTATCAAAAAGAGTAAGAGAAGTTACCTCATGCCGTGGCTACATTTCTGTAAAATATCCCACGGCACCTATCAAAAAGAGTAAGAGAAGTTACCGCATGCCGTGGCTAAATTTCTGTAAAATATCCCACGGCACCTATCAAAAAGAGTAAGAGAAGTTACATCATGCCGTGGCTACATTTATGTAAAATATCCCACGGCACCTATCAAAAAGAGTAAGAGAAGTTACCTCATGCCGTGGCTACATTTATGTAAAATATCCCCCTGGCACCTATCAAAAAGAGTAAGAGAAGTTACCTCATGCCGTGGCTAAATTTCCCTAGTAGTACAGATACCACCTTGGGTCTCCCTTGAAACAATGCTACTAGTGGGACTAACCTTGTAAAAGGACAATAAGTACAAATAAAATAAAATACTGCTGGCAGCTACATGAAATGATGTTTGTAATTTTGGTATGTATCTTTAAAAGCACGGAAAAATATATAAAACTTGCTGGGGACAATTTATTTTGGGTTTTCAGTGTTCCTATGCATAAAGTAGTTATATTTCTGAGAAACAACATAAATATTTAACAGTTTTATATCTGTAAGGAACTATAATGAGTAATTATGCATAATTTGGAAATCGTTGCTAATAAATAGCACATTTTTTAAGATTAAAAGACTAAACAGCAAAGGAAAGGTAGAACTTGTCTCCCTGCATGACTCATGGTAGCATTTGAAAAGAGGCTTCACTGGATCAGGTTTTGCTGATATATACCTGATATATTTCTGCTGATGTGTGAGTCACTAATACGCAAATATGCATCCTGACAAATCATGATACCATACACACACACACACACACACACATATATATATAAAATATATACATAATATATATATATATATATATATATATATATATATATATATATATATATATATATATATATATGGGTCTACTTCATTTGACCTAACTTTCATTTGCCCGACACTCTTTTTCCCAAGACCAAATGACTGAAAGCTCATTTGCCCGAAAGCTCATTTGACCGACAAGTAGTATTAGCAAGAAAATGGAATATGCCCCCCTCCCCACTGTAGTGCGACCCTGGAGTTAGAATATATAGGTAGGGGGGTGTGGGGGGCGAAGTAACAGAAAAGTAAATGGGGGGCTTCGCCCCCACACCCCCCGTTGTGGGGGGCTGTGCCCCACACACACCCCCTATCTATATATTCTAACTCCAGGGTCGCACTACAGTGGGGAGGGGGGCATATTCCATTTTCTTGCTAATACTACTTGTCGGTCAAATGAGCTTTCGGGCAAATGAGCTTTCAGTCAAATGGGGTCAGGAAAATGAGTGTCGGGCAAATGAAAGTTAGGTCAAATGAAGTAGACCCATATATATATATATATATATATATATATATATATATATATATATATATATATATATATATATATATCAACAGTTACAATTATGATTATGAAGAGCAAATGCTCACTTGAACAAAAGCTTTTTCATGCTGTAAAAAAAAGTGAACATTCACGTGAGCAAACATTCTTCCTGATAGAGTTTCTACTGGCAATCTTTTAAATGAGATTGCAGTATAGCTGGGGGAAGGAATTTGCCCTTACCCTGCCATTGTGCTATCTCGGAATTGGTATATATAATTATCAGGGGATGTGGGTGGGCTTGAAAAACAGAAAGCAATATTTGTTAATTTTTTGAGCATTCACTCTAAACTTATGTTTAGAAGTTTGCATATATTAGTGTTCACTGTTTGATGAGATACTCATATATATGTATACATAGGTTTTGTCATGTACTTATTTTATTAATGACAAGTTTGGGGTAAAAGGTGTTACAGATGATTGAATTACGTTATAGTTATGTTGCTGAAGATCAAGTACAACGTAATTCTCTATTCTTTCTCTCTGCTTCACAGTTGTATGATCATGGAGTTCATATATATAATTTTCAGAGGTGTGGGAGGTTGTGATCATTTTGTTTAGATTTTCTTTTTATCTTAATTATCATAGACAAGATTGCACAATATTTTGTACTTTGATCTGCCTCCCTACAATCTTTTGTCATAAAAATATAGATAGACAGAGATCGACACAGATGTGTCTGCCTGTCTGTCTGGTGCATGTATATGTATGTGCGAGCTTTTCCAGCAGTCCCGACTTTTACATAAGACTTATCGGGAAGTGAAGGAAATGTATACTACTAATACCTCTCGATGAGAACTCTCGCTTCACAGGTGACTGTTACTTTTTGATGTCATACCTTTGTGTTTATTGATGCAACTACTCCCATTACTTTAACAGGACAACATTAGAACCCACTCAGCATGTGCATGAGATGCTAAGAAATGTAGTTCTATACTTGTGGCATTTCTTCCATGATTTTAATTATGGTGATACTAAATGCTCCTTAGCTTGAGAAGTTGATCTGAAAATAATCAGTGTTTGCTTGCATAATATCACTAGATATATTCTGAAATTATTCAGGATGAGAACACGTTTGTGTTATTTATCTATCTATTTGTGTATTTATGCATGTATGTATATATATATATATATATATATATATATATATATATATATATATATATATATATTCATGTAGTTGTTATATATTAATTTCACCTCTGAAGGGAATTTTTCCTTTCCACATATGGTTCTACAACCATGGTGCTGGGTAAATTTGAATTCCCCTATGTAGGGTGGTACAGTGTTTGCTTGTTTTAAAGCATTTAGTGTTTTCTTGACTGTCATCATTGTGCAGTTCATATATTTAGAGGCAGACAGAATTCATGTGTGAATCTTTACTCATTTTTCTATGTATTAACTGGATAAATCCATTGGACAAATTGTTCCTTTTCATGGGTGACCTGGGGTGGTTAAATGATTTGCTCAAAATCACACAGTCAGTAGGCAAATGGAGGTTGAGGGGAATCAAATCCTGTACTTTTGTCTGCAGGAAACAGTCCATTAACAGCTCAGAGCCTTAATTCTCTGTGCTAACTGCCTTTCATATTATATACCTTGTTTAGACATGAATCTGCTTCAGTTTATTATGGATTTGTTCCCTTTAAGAAGTGTAAGCATTGATGATTAGGCAGTTTAACTTCCTATCTGCAAGACACAGAATATTATTTATATTGTCACAGCAGTACATCTGATTAGAATTTATTATGAGAAAATTAATTGCATAACTGCTGCAGACAAAATAAATTAAGTGATGCATGTGATAAAAATGGAAACTTGTAAGTGATGCACAGGATAAGTATTTTAAGTGCTTAGATGGGTGACCAGTATATTTTCCACTTTCTGTCTTCTGTGACTATTCTTCATATAAAATGTTTTACGCTTTTTATTATATGCATTTTTTACATGCACAACTTTCTTGTAAACAGAATCTTCCTGACTGGATAGGTAAAAAGTCCACCAAATTACCAGGACCAGCAGTGTTTCTGTTACAAACTACTAAATCTGACATGTATAGCCGACAGCTGAAACTCCAGATTGTTTACACTGACTTTTAGAAATGCAGTGCATCTAATTATTTTACAGCTCTGTAAATTATAAATCACAAGTATACGGTGCCTCACAGCTTCTGTTTTTCTCTCATCACTCTCCTTCAAAAATTAGACAAGATGAACAGTGTCAAAGAGCCAAGAACTCTAATGACATGCTTTCAATTGAATAATTCAGCTTCTTGTCTTTCATTTCTGGGACACCTCACTTGCAAAAAATCAATTTATTTTGCTGCTCTTAGCCAGACAGCCATCGCTGACTGAACAGTGAAGGCCATTAAGAATGTCTGTTGTTTTCCTTGTTAGGGAAGAACATTTAAAAGTGTTGTGACATTTATTTTGCTAAGGACAACAGAGAATAATGTATCCATCTTCCACAAATTTATTTAATGTTACAGAAGTTTTTTTTTTTTTTTTAACATTAGACTGTTTCGAAGAGATAATCATAAAACTTCAGTCATTTGCTTTGGTGCAAAGCAAACTGGAGACAAACAAGCTACTGAGTTTAGTTTAAATATAAGAATAAAATATTTGAATAAATAGGAACACTGTAAAAGTTAATGTAAATGAAAATATAAACTGCAGATGACTTTTTTACATTTCTTTTTGATCCTTGCCATTTTGCCTCATATGGCTGCCTAGTTTTCCACCCCATTCCATGGACTTATTCTACTTCTGAATACTTTTTCCCCAGGAACTAGCCTGCCCCTATCCAATGATATCCATGCCCTCTAGCTTTCCAATAAACCAGCATCTGTCAGCTGTCTTTCTCTACTTACACATCTAACTTTTCCCCTTTACCATGCATCTTATTTTCAATTTATTTTTCAGGTATCCTGTTCTCTCCTTCCCAGTACAGATTGTCTGGCAATAACAGCATTTGTTATTTTGCATCTTTTCTTATCTTGTCAGAACAGCATTTTTCTTCTACACTGCTGTAACATGATTTTACTGATTTTTGTTTAGCATTTAAATGCTTTTGCTTGAAAGGTATTTGTTGATTTTCAATGTCATTTCAATGTTTTTGTTTGAAATTGATCATTTGTAATTACATTGTGGCTGAAAACGGGTCAAGATAAACACAGAAATACATACACATACCTATATAAATAAATAAAATGCTTAAAATAATGTACAACCCTATGATATATGGGTTCTTATCCACTAGAAGACAACTGTCTGCGGACATTTATATTTTGGTGGTGTCTCAGGTTGGCCCTTAGTAAAGACTGTCTATATGGCATGATTCCAAGAACTCATTTGGACTGTGTGTCTTGCAGTTTTGTTTTCATGCAGTTGCTTTGGGAAACTAGCCAACAAATTCACCAGTCTGTGTACAAATCTTCATAATTCTAATATACTTGTGCATTCTCCCTTAAGATATATGTCACATTCCGAGTTCTTCCATTTTTTTCCCCTAAAACAATCACAGTGATCCCCAAACGTACTATTGTGTGAAATGCTTGTCCTCTTCCCAGGAAAGGTAAATTAGACTTGAGACAATAAATACTTGCCACTCCAGCTGTGTCTGTGTTGCCTGAGTCTTTTCCCAAGCCTGACTCACGGATGTAACTGATAGCCCCATCTGTAATTAGGCTGCAGGTATTATTTCTCCACACAGGAAATGTAGATCTTTATTTTATGCAATTATTTAGAGTTGGACATGTCTGTTAATTACAAGAGACTATTAATAGACATACCATAACCAGCATATTGTCAGGTAACAGCTTCAAAATGCCATGTATAAATCTGTGATATAGAATAAGTATTGATTTATAAGAGTGTTCAATTAGTACTGCCTTATTCTGCTGTAGAAATATTTCAGCATTTCTAAATATCTGCAGAATGTAACAAATCTGTATAGCTATTTTTATGAACGACTGATGCCCATGATGATTTAATAAAACACTGATTCTGAAGTCAAGTCACAGATTTATAAACATGACACTTTTTAAGTTAATTGTAGTCTGACATTAACTTGAGGGAATGACAATCAGATTTGGATCTAAATACTTATTTGGCAGCCTGACTTCTGTAGTTTATAATACAAAGTACAAGTTATTTGTGGCATATCGCATGGCTGTAATTTTGTGCTTTTAAAATTTATAGCTGGGGTTCTGATTTTGATGTTCTTGAGAAAAGTAGACAGCTGTCAATCGCTTGGAAGAGTTATGTCCTCAGCTGTCTACTTTTTTGCAATTAGGTCAGTTGCTTGCGAGCAGTATAAAATATGCCTTGTATCATCTGCTCAGTCTTTGTAACAAATGTCTGATCTAAGTCAGTGTTTTTGTCATGAAAATAAGAAATCATCCATGAAATCAAAGAGCTGGTGAAATAATATCATTCAAGAGCTAGCAATTCATTTTTTTCAGATATCAAGCAGGCAGATGTTATCAAAGGCAAAGAAGCAGCAATCAATGACTGGCACCTAAGCCATGACAGTGAGACAAGCAGGAAACAGGATTAAGGCAAGAAAAATATGAAGTTTCTTGTAGCAGGGTGACATGGATGATAAATAACTGCCTACAATTACTAAGGATGGAAAAGCAGCTGGAGGAAGCAGTGAGCAAGAAATTCCGTTTGACGGAAGGCTGGCCAGGGGACAGACGTCTTAGATCAAAGACAGCTTTGAAAACGCTCCTGGTGATGAGCAAACTACTACTATATGCATGCTTGAGCTCTAGTTACTGCCACTGTTTTAGGATATATAACACAACCCTAAAATATTCAATAAATATTACTTTCTAAAAAGAGTTTTACATTGGCATGTTTTCCTTTGGTCGAAAGGTTACACTCTACTATACCAAGCACGCGGATAGCAGCAACTGAAATACCATCTATCCTCATGGTGCACTTCATTAGATTACAGCAGCAAACACTATCCATTTGTTACATATAAGTCTAGTTAACTCAACATTGAATGGCATCAGATCTTTCTGTGATCTGTAAAGAATACAGCTTTTTTTCTAAAGGCAGTTAATCTCTTCAACTGTGGCTGCAACACTGAAATCAGAAAAGCAAAGCTATGAACATCAATTTTACTTTGAAATATACTGACTGGCATCATCAGTCTAACAACCTGGTATTAATCTGACAGATGTGGGTAAGTAGATCCATATTTAAAAAATCCAGTTTATCTGCTGGTAGGATCTTTAAAGTGCAGATGACCCTATAGCAACTGAATGCATTAACTCCATAATATTCCCATTCATTTTATAAAAAGAAAACAAGACTGTCAGAGAAAGAAACCTCATGAATGCATGAACAGCAAGAGTCAAAATGTTTTTTTTTTTCATTATTGATCTTACTCTGCAGGTATAGAAGACAGCTGCTACAATTTGTGTGGATAACCTGGCTGTAACTAGTACGGATGGTAACATATGAAATAACCAGAATTTGTGTGGGATCATGGAAAGTACCTGCTGTTCACTTATAATATGCTTAATATACTCTGAATAAACTATCACTAAGGCCAACCATACAGTCCGAAGCAATTTAATTACTGAGCACAGACTGATCACCAGACTCAGGCATGAATATGGGCTTATTTGCACAACTCAATGCGCCACATTACTCTCTTTTTAAATTAAGCGTACTTAACCACTTCACTTGAGTATTGTGGTATTTTAATGTACATATGGTACTGTTGTTTAGAAAAGGCAGCTAATTTTGTGAAAAAAAAAACCCATAGGCAGTCCAAGTACACGTTTTCTACACTACCAGTACTTAACTGTGAATAGGTAAGATACTGAGGGAGTTTGCTAAACCTCTGGGATTTCTTCAGTTCAAGCAAGGATTCTTGATATGATTAGAACTTCATATGACAGTCTGCTATACAATGTTAGGGATCAATTCATGGCTGAAGACTGACTTTCTGCACATCTGCCAATCTAGCATAGCCACTGTCTAATCATTTGAACATGGACTCTTATTTTCTGGTGTGTCAGTGCCCTTAGTCGAAGAAGGCCTAGGCATCTATTGGTTTAAATGCCTCTCTTTTAAAATTCCTGAATCAGTTCCTTGAGCTCAAAATGGAAGTAGATCATTCTTATGGTAATGGCTGGGGCCTTCTTGAGTGGTATCTTTGAACTATAGAAAATGTTCTTAATCGAATTCCCAGTCTTTATTTGTGTCTCCATCTCAAGCAAATTTGTTATGCTGGAATTTTTGCAAGCTCTGCTTCATTTTGAAGTTATCCGTTGTGGTTTAACAAAAAGCATTTTTTATGTTTAACGCTAAAAGTAAACACTGTTCTTTATCAAAATAACAAATGCTACTTTCAACTTATTTAGCCTGTTGAAGTGTTGTTGGATTAACCCAGGAAGTTCGTTCAGTCGAATCTGATATGGTTGAGACCATATCATCGATGTTTTAAAACTTCGAATATGTAAACAAAAAACAAAAAATAAGAAAATAACTTACCTAAATGTTTCAATCAGGGAGCCAAGCCCTACTGCACCCCCCCCACCCCCGCTACTTAAATATACCAACTCCAAGATCGCACTACAGTGCAGTAAAGGGAAACCTTCCCTTACAGAGATTTCCGTTAAAACATTCAATGTTTCAAAACTTCAATGATATGGTGCTGACCATATCAGTTTCAAAGTTTTGAAACTTTGACGAATCAATATAGACCCTTCTATAGTTATATCAAGAGTCTACACAGCAATACCCAAGTTTGCTCTGAGTTACTGCACCAATGGTACTTCCTATACTGAGCCAAGAGATATTGCCAACAAACTGGCTGACAGATTCAGTGCCAACTTTACCCCCCCCCCCCCACAAAGGACCACTCACAATGCCAGGCATCCAGCATTACTGCAGCACAGGTTAAAGCTGCATTGCCCAAGGCCAAGAATACAGCTTCCATGGGACCCGACAATATTCCTGGATGTGTTCTACATGAACTCCAAAGTGAACTGGCACCACATCTGTGTGTCCTGTTCAATCACAGCCTCACATCAGGCTTTGTCCCTAACGAATGGCGCACTGCTACAGTCATCCCTCTCTATAAAGGGGGAGAGATTACAGACCCTAGGAATTATCGCCCCATTAGCCTGATGAGTCTGATATGTAAGGCTATGGAGCACATCATCATGGACCTAATTAACAAGAATATAGAGACTCTCCAAACTCTAGATTCCATGCAATTTGGTTTTGTGAAAGGTAGATCATGCCTACTCAGCCATGTTGATTTCGAGTCAGTCAGCAGAGGTGTGGATGAGGGCAAGGCATATAATATAGCCTACCTCAATCTGGCCAAGGCCTTTGATACCATTCCCCACTCAGAAATTATTGATAAACTCTCCAAACTAGGCATCAACCCCTATATCACTAGGTGGGTTGCAAATTGGCTCACAGATAGAACCCACAGTGTGAAAGTAGTGGACTGCAAATCAGACTGCCAACCAGTCATGAGTGGAGTCCCACAGGGATCGGTCCTGGATCCTCTTCTGTATGGCATCTACTTCTCACAATTCCAGGCCAACACGGAGGTACTCTGGCTGACCAAGTTCGCAAATGACTGCAAGCTGGAAGCCATTATTGACTCCACAAGTGATGTAGACATCCTAGAGAAAGGCCTCACTGAGACCAATGACTGGTGTCGAAACCATGGCCTTAAGCTTAATGCCAAAAAATGGGTAATCATCCCATTAAGGAAAAACTCAGTTCCCACTAATTACCACATCAATGGGAGCCCACTGAACACTGAAGGCGTTATAAGAGATCTGGGGACACAGGTTGACAGCAACCTCTCCTTCGACCACCACATTGCCACTGTGGTCAGAAAGTCCTTCTGTGTGGCACATATTATCAAGAGTTTTGCATCCAGGAAGAAAGAGGTCATCATCTCTCTCTACTCTTCCCTCATTAGGCCAGTCATCGAGTATAATGCCCCATTTGGCATGTACCTCACTAGACACATGCAACAGCTGAAAAGGCCACAAAAGTACCTCATGAAGAGGATCCTAGGCCTTAAACATGTCTTACATGGACAGACTAAAATAACTCCAGCTATTTTCTGTCCAGATCTTCTACTAAGAGGCGATCTCTGTTTGACTTACAAAGCCATGTCTGACCCAGCTCTGTTAGAAATGCTACATCTAAAGAAATCCCAATCCCTCTGCACCACACGCTTCAGAGACCTCAACCTCATTACTATAATCAACACAACATGCTGGAGGGACAGGTTCATAACCCAGAGACTGCCCGTGCTCTGGAATAGACTTCCCATACATGTCAAGCATAGAACCTCACTGGCCCTCTTGAAGAGAAATCTTGATGAGTGGATGGGAAATAGAAAGTTCACCCCGGGGATCACTCCAGTGGCTCTACTTGATAGAGGCACTGGGAACTAACGTCGGGCAGCACGATGCCAGCGCACTTCTATGGGCTAGGCTTGTAAATGCTCCAGGGCCATTAGCCTAGTACACACCTATGAACCTATGATACATTCCTAAGTTGTTCTGCATTGTAACAAGTATAAGAAAAATCAAAAATGTATATTTGGCTTCCAACATAGTCATTTATAATTCATATCTGTCTGTTATTTGAAGTACTTCTAGCCATTTTGAATTAGTATCCACTGCAAACATAAATACATCATTCGTAAACAGTCTTACAAAATCAATATGTTGTCTTTTCCAGTATCTGACTGGAAGAACTCCATTATGTATAATAATGCTTGCATAGGCATCTTATGTTATGTCTGACAATGCATGGATTCTTTACACATACTTTCAGTTTATTCTTTTAGCCCTCACAACCAGGCAACTTTTCCAGCTACTGCTTTCATTTTAACAATAATGGATGGGAGACTGGTATGGAGTTTGTCCAGTAAAGCTTTTTGCAGTTTCCATAGAATGATTACTCTAATCCTCCACAGGATACAACCATTTTGCATTGAAAAGTGCAAATTTATTTTTATAGCATATTTTCAGTTTCACCTACCTTTGCAGGCCAGCTTCCTTAATGAAACTCAGAACTCTGTATAGATCCTGGTCAGCTCAAGTTACACATGATTTCACATCAGCTTTACCAGGAATGTTCTAGAAATCCTTCTTAGTCAAAACATTCACATAACTTGTGATTCCTTTTGTGATATCATCTGAAATTTCACTTAACATAATTCTATTTTTTTTATTTGTATTTATTTTTTATTTTAATTTATTTTATTTATTTATTTTGCTCATTAACAGGACTTTGTCCAATGACTCTCCAAATTTTGCCAGTTGTCCATCTCATCCTAGTGAAATGGGAACTGATTACTCCTGGACTTGGGGGGAACTCTGTAGCCCATTCATTCCTGCAAATGAACCCTATCAGCTCTCCATCCCCAGCTGAGATTTGATGGTAAGGAACAGGCCAACTTATTGGTCTTGAAGGATGGCCTGTACTGCTCCTTGTGGCAGTACATCCCTTCCTCCATAGTGGCTCCTTCAAGTCTGGCATCTCTAACTCTTGAGGGAAAGCATGTCTGTATGCTAGTGTCCCCCTCAGCTACTTAGAGTGAATGCACTATGGTAGCACAAGCTTGGCCAGCTCAGAACTCTGCTGGGTGAACACCAACTACTCCTGCAGGCGTTACCCATGTAGTGAACCAGAGGTACCATCCTCTCCAAAGGATGACCAAGTCAGCAGTAGATGCCCACTGCCATCCTCCTATTCCTACACATGTCTAAGCCATTAGACACACTCAGGTCAGCTGGTATATCCCTCTGTGCCATGCAGCTCAGATAACAGAATTCTTAGGAATCCATCTGCAGCACTATGACTCTTGGAGGCTTTTAATTTTATCTAGTAGTCATAGGGTGACAATATTCCAGTCTGTCTATGGAGTCTTATTGATGCCATTGTAGGTAAATCCATATGCTCACTAAATGGTGTTAATGGTTTGTGATCAGTAGCTGAGTGGAATTTTCTAGCCCCAAAAGACACTGATGAAATCTCTTTACTCTTAAAATGAAAGCAAGTGATTTGCTTTCATTTTATAATTACATTCTCCTCTCTAGGAGAAGAGTTCTTGATGCATAAACACTTCGTGTTTCATGCCCTAAAGGCATTTCCCTAATGTCACAGGCTGAGACATCACAAGTAATATCAGTAACTTTTGTTCATTGTGACTCAACATTTCCTTTGTATTTCGTGAACGTATTTTGCTGAAGCCATGTACATTGCCAAGTCACATTTTCCTTCATCAGTCTTTACAGTGGTGCCAACATTGTACTTTGGTCAAACATAAATTTCTAATAATAATTAATCAGACCAAAAAACACTTGTAACTCTATTACATAAGTAAAGGATAGTCATTTCATGAATAGTCTTTACTTTCTTTGATGAAGGGTGTATCCCTTTCCTGTCCAGTACATGCCTCAAAAACATAACCTATGTCTTGCCATACTCACATTTTGTTGATGTTTTTTTTAGCACTCTTACCATAATATTGCCATATATGTAGTACATTATATAAGCTACTGAAATATTTATTTTCTGTCCTTCCAGTACTCAACAAATCATTCAAGTATACAATTTCATTCAAATCTTATTTTTTAAAAATAGTTATTTGTTATACACAGTTTAGCCTCTACACTTAATAACTATGATTTTTGTGTAAATCTTTACATGGTATTTATAGGTTAGCTGATTTTGGTAAGTTTATCTTGAAGAACTGTTTACCACTCAGCATGGCCATCAGAACTTACTGTTTAGGCAAGGGTATGTTTATTTGCCTGTAGCTCAATTTTTGGTCAAACTATAATCATCACAAATACCATGGCATTATCCCCCTTTTAAATCAGAACAATCTTCCCATTTGCTTTACTAAGAGTACACTCTCTTTCACGCCATTCCACTTTACCCTCTTCCTCTTAATCTTGTGTGCCATACCCTGAGTTACAGGACTATCCCTGTCCAGAAAGATGTGTCCTGCAAAACATCATTTGAATGGCAAATTTCTTAAGATTTTTAGACAAAAAGTATTTCTTCTAATAGTAACATAAAAACATTGTTTGTATCTGAAACACCTTAATATTATTTGAAATAACAGAAAACTGCTTAAAATTCTGCAAAAATTAAACTTTTATTTTGACAAAAATAAATACAAAATAAATACAGTTACTTGCATTGGTTGTGAGTATGGTTTGTCCTGCAATATCTCATATTTATATACAAAATGTCCCACTTTGGGCATGTCAGATAGTGGCAACTCTAAGGCAGACTTTCACTACTGTGAATTTTAAGTTTTACAGTACCATCCTGCAAGCATTTCTGTCAGGCATAATAAATACTGCTACACTTGTATCAATTTACATGTACACGCTTTTTATGACATATAGTAAAAGTATCCTCAACCAAGTCTTTCTCTTTCTTTTTTGATTAGTTATTGAACACTTTTCTAATTCAGTGGCATTTCCAAGCACTGTGTGTGTGTGTGTGTATATATATATATATATATATATATATATATATATATATATATATATATACATTTTGCTACAATAAATATTTCTGCTTTTATATGATACTGTATTGCTTCTTGTTCTTATTTATGTGCCTCACTTTTCCAAATATGTGGCATTTAGCCTCTTTATAATTGCACACTTGTGAGAAGTGATTTTTACTGTTACATAAACAACTAAGCAGTTACCTTTAATTTTGTCTGAATTTCAACTTTGAGTACTGCGTAAACATGTACTTCATTCTTTTTATCCATTGTTCTATATCTGTAACTGCTTAAAACACACTTAAATTTCTTTGGATGTGTTATACTGAATTCACAAAATAATTTTGACATTGTTCACTATGAGTGTCATTCACTAATCTATTTCTGTGTATATATGAATTTGTACTGAATTCACAACTCAGTCCACTATCGTTTCTAATATATACTGTACCAGAGCTTTGTTGCCCCTGTGGCAGCAATGATCAAAATGGAATCTTTCTGCAGTTACCAATGGTTTAGGCTCAAATTGCCCCTTAAACATTTTACAATGTGGGTTTTATTTTTAAGTTTTTGTGACTGAACCAGGTTCTCAAGTAATCTACATGTATACATCTCCTGACCCAGAGTAATGTTGCCATGTGCTTTTTGTGATGGTTTGTATTTCACTAAAAAAATGCTCATTTGTTTTTGTATTTGCAAACCATGATTGGCTTACATTATTTGTTTATTACCAATACTGTTTTTAACTGATTTATCCCTAGTAATGCTACAGCTCTAGTTATAGTTGAAAACCTTATTGCTACCTTTACTCCTCATGTGTAACATACAAACTGTGAACATACATATTTCAGCCTTCTTATAACCTCATCAGCACAGCTTCCACTTATGCTGTGCTGATGAAGTAATAAGAAGGCTAGTGACGTTTCTCTTTGTTGGCCTGAATCTGTCCACAAAGTCTTAAAAAGGAAAAAGTCATGGATATTCACAAGCCATGTAACTGTAACATTTGATGTCCTTACGAGGTATTTGCATATATCCCATGGTCCTCTATTCCAGGAGGTTTAAGGTAACAATAAAAACTGTAGCTTGGCTAGGTTTTTCTTGCTGTTTTTACTAATTGGTTTGTCTGCCTGACCTTTTTACTTCTTGGTTTTGTTTGTTAGTTGGGATATTTTGTAGACACCTTAATGGTTATGGACATCAACTGGGTTTAAAGACCCTGTGTTTCTAGAGAATAGCCAAATAGTTCACTCATGCTGTGCTGATGTAGTCATAAGAAGGCCTAAACGTGCATATTCACAGCTAGTGGTATTTGGCTTTGTTGGTCTGAATCTGTTCATAAAGCCTTAAAAAGGAAAAAGTCATAGACATTCAGAAGCCATATAGCTGAAACACTTAATGTTCTTAAGTGGTCATTTCCATATATCCCATGGGCCTCTGTTCTAAGAGGTTTAAGGTTTAAGGTAACACACAGTGAAAACTATAGCTTTGCTAGGTTTTTCTTACAGTTTTTACTAGTCTGTCTGTGTGACTTTTTACTTGTTGGTTTGATATGTACAATAAGTTGGGAAATGCATTCAAAAAAGTCAAGTAAGGCATTTGGAATGAAATTTTTGTGTATATACCATAGATATCTGGGATAGCTTAGTCCTCCTCTTCTAAGCTTACCTAGATTTGAGTTGCAAGATATTTATTAACCATCTCTATAAGATACTAAAAAAGCTGGGCTGTTTGTCCATTAAGAAGAAGCATCATGCTATACCAGCAGTGACACCCATAAATCTCTATGCAGATAAATATGCACAATTCCTCTGAACTCAAGGCTTATGCATGAAACTCAGTGCAGTTATGCGTGAGACTCAAAGTGGTGGTACTTTTCCTTTGATTCAAAAACAATAGAAAATGAAGATGAGTAGTAAAATAAAGTTTACCTATCCATGGTGTTACATATATACAGCTGACAGCCCAAGACCATCGTCAGGTGTGGCACACTCATAAATCTTTGCACACAACATTCTGCTTGTTTTACCAATGAAAAAACTTGGACAAGAAGTGAATTTCACTAAATAAACAACGTAGTCAGACCTACAAGTATGGTGACGTTTAACGTTATAAGTTGTATTAGTAATGTCAACACTAAAAATGGTGAAGAATAAATACAGTATCTGAAATCTAGACAAGGAAAAGCTCCATTTCTGCTATAGTTGTTAACCAAACTCACTACAGGTTTTTCTAAAAGACTTTTTAAATTGCTACTTCTCTTGCTTACAAACATTTGCTTGTTACCCACCACTTGATATAATTCATTATTACCTGTAATTATTTTCTGGTTGTTGTTGTCTACCACATTTTAATACCTGTTGACTCAACTGTATAACTTAAAATAAACAATTATGACCTATTACACTTAATTTCAGAATTCTGCTTTTTATTACCGAGCATACTTGTCTCACTGCTTTAAAATGGACTTAAACTTTTCCTTTTTCATATTAACTGTGAACCTTAAAAATTCAGCAGACATTTTTAACTTGTTAATAAAATTCATAAAACTTTCCTTTATTAATCTACAAATAAAAAAGAGGTTATCAGTATACCCCTTATAAAAAAGACATATCTGTCCAATGAGTCCATGATGAATGAGGGAACACACTCCAAAAAATTTTTGTAATCTACTATCCAAACATAAGGCTGCTGGTTCAGTTTTCAACCCACCAGCTGGTGCATATTTGACCTAAAAACTTAGTGAAGTAGAACAGGTTCTTTTTTAAGGACTGTGTATAATATTTTGATCTTAGCTTGAAGTGGGATAATAACACCATTACTTTCATATCATCTGCGGTGGTGCAGCGGTAGCGTTGTTGCCTTACAGCAAGAGTTTCTCCCATTCGATTCATGACTGGAGTGGCGGGGAGTGCCTTCTGTGTGGAGTCTGCATGTCCTCCCTGTGGTTTGGTGGGCATTCGAAAGACATGTGTAAATGGACGTGCCTTCATTGAAGGTTGAACGTCGAGCTGACACCTCGGCATTATAGAAAATCTACTGCCAATCATTAGCAGATCGGAGTTCCCTAACCGGGAAAAGCCGAAAGACAACAACAACTTTCATATCAGGAATTTATAGAAAGAACATTTTCAGTAATTCATCATTTTAACTATTCAGTTAAAAATGTTATAAAAGGTCAGCTGGTA
The DNA here is from genome assembly GCF_019279795.1 of Protopterus annectens. NCBI lineage: Eukaryota > Metazoa > Chordata > Ceratodontiformes > Protopteridae > Protopterus > Protopterus annectens. The sequence continues at coordinate 1,964,937,035 of NC_056737.1, forward strand.
AGAATTTCCAGGTTAACCTTGTACAATAATTTATTTATTTATTTATTAATCATTCATTTTGAGAGAAATGTTTGAAGAATGGGGTTACCTCATCAATTTGTTTGACAATATTTTTGAGGAAATAAAAAAGCACAGTTAGATAAGCTTGAGCCTATTTTAAAGTTAAACAGCAGTGAGTCAAATGTACTCAGTAATAAAAAGCAGAATTCTGAAATTATGTGTAATAGGCCACAGTCATTTATTTTAAGTTATATAGTTGACTCAAAAAGTTTTAAGAGTGTGGTAGACAGCTAGAAAATAATTAAAGGTAATAATGAATTATATCAAGTGGTGTGTGACAAGCCAATGTTTGTAGACAAGAGAAGAAGCATTTTAAAAACTCTTTTAGAAAAACCTATAATGAGTATGGTTAGCAACTATAGTAAAAAGGGAACTTTTCCATGCCTTGATTGCAGATACTGTTGATTTATTTATTCTTCAACATCTTTGATGTCGACACTACTAATATAACATAAAGTTAAAGGTCACCATAGGCGTGACTATATTGTTTATTTAGCAATATGCATTTCCTCTCCAGGTTTTCACACTAGTAAAATAACCAGAATGCTACCCGCAATGATTTATGAACATGTTTATGCTTGTAAAAACAAAGACATGTCTAAAATGCACTGGCACAACTCAGTGTGAAGTATGCTTCATTTAAAAAGTTTGTGTTTTGTGTAATTGATTCTGTAGTAAAAATGTGTGGGAGGGATTTAGACAGTGATCTTGAATGTAAAAAAGTACAGTGACAAATTGAATTACTAGCCACTTCACCCTTGGGTTTCAATGATAGAATTAATATAAAATGTTTTTAAAGAAATATAGTAAATACAAGAAAAGTTTATTTAATTAATTTAATTAATTTTGAGTATTTACTAAATATTTTAAAGCTGTTTTATGATTGGCAAATGAAGGTCATGTGATGATTTTAACCAAGTATATACTCAGCTTTCCTAGGATTATTTATTTCTTCTGATGAAGTCTTGGTAATAAAGATGAGATCACTAAACCATTGGTAGGCATTTGTGTTACATATGCAATTTAGTTATATTTGAGGAATCCATTACAGAAGGAATCAGGGAGGGAAGGGACAGTGATAAGGCAATTCAAGTTCTGTTAAGAGCAGTCAGGCAATAAGAATAGTTGTGACATGATTCTGCATGGGAAGACCATCTACCACTTACATGTGACAGTGGAGGTAACTGATGGTATAACACTATACTCAGGTGATCCATAGGAACAAAAGAAAGCTGACTGTCCCTCACAGAGTTGCTGCCACAGGTTAATGTGACTTAGGCAAGAAACTCTGCCAGTGATGGGGGGAGCTGATGCAGTCATTAGAGACAGGAGATGATAAAAAGCAATGTTAGTTCAACAGATGCTAACAAGCTTTATGCTGAAGATAGCCTTCATCTAAGTCAGAATAGAAGTGAGGTACTGAAAGCTAAAGTGTAAAAATCTATGACATTAATAGTCCATTCAATCTATCCTGTGTGGAGGAGAAGTGAAGATAAAAAGGAGCACAGAGGTTAAGGGTTAAAAGACATAACAAAGGAAAGAAATAAAGGATGAGGAAGAAGTGATGCCTTGTATCATCAGAGGCCTGAGAAAATATAAAATATAAAATGTTTGCAGGATGTGCTCATGAACAAATAGAGACTGAGGGTCTGACAGAAATAAAGCTTAGACTCAGTAGGGAATAGAATATGATGATTCCTGGATTCAACATCATAAGCATGGATGGGAAAAGCAAAGGAGATGTGAGCGGCAATGCATATTCACATTGTGATACAATTTACTGCCGTAGACACTGATAATGAGAAAGAATGTGAAGGGTGGACTGAAATGATGGCCTTTATGTTGAAATCGGAAGCAGGGATGACAGATTTAAGAGCGGGATAAATAGGAAACCAAAGGATAGAAAAAAATAGTAACAGTATACCTTAATTTTGTAACAGTGGAGTGAGTGTTATTGATGAAAATAACAGAAACTCTCTTGGAAGCTGGAAATGATGACCCCAGTAAGGAAAAGTAACATCCGTGACCTACTTCTTGCCATTGTAGATTAAATGACATATACAGAAGGTCACTAGGCAACAGTGACCATGTGATAGTGTGCTTCATGATCATTGGACTGTTGCTGAGTAGTGCAATAAAAAGAATAGAGCTCCTGAACTTTAGAAGAGTAGTCACACAGTGTATAGAGGACATGAACAGCTTGAGCTGCAGAGCTCATGATTTTCAAATCCTGAGCTGCTTGGTGGCAAAGAACTATAAAGCTGATCTCACTGTGGGACTTTCTATGCTAGGAGTTCCTTTTCTTACAGATTTTCCTCATTGTTGGGATGAACAATAAAGCTCATACACCACCATTCTTACCTTTCAGAAGACAAGTTAGCATAATTTTTTTTCCATCTGGGCAGACACTTCTGTCTATAGAAGGTATGTTAGCACACCTCCTCTATGAGGTGAGCAGCAGAGGTGAGTGGCATATCCAGTAATAGTGGTTTACTATGCCTGAGAAATTATAGTCCCTGTTTTGTAAATAGTGAACACTGGGCATGCATTGGTGGTCTGCAATGGAAATGCCATTTTATACAGGTGCTTACCATAAAACCACGTAACTTATCCGGTTATACTCAAGAAGAAAATAGTTGCTTCTTTTGATCACTAGCATGATAGATCAGTCCTTACACCCTGTCAGCTTACCATATGTATGCACAACATTAGTCAAGTTTGCATTTTGTTGGATGCATATATTATATCTGCATGCACTTGCAAGTGTGTAAAAGGAAAACAATTTGTTGTGCATTATTAAGAAAATAATACACCACTGAGCACGTAAGTCATTTAGTGAACACAATCTGAAAATATATAAACAATCATTCACATAACTGAGCATTCAAAAAACATACAGGAATAAAAGTATTTTCAACACAATATGGAATACAACCTGCATGCAATATACACAGCCACATATATAAAAAGGGTGCATCAGCAGTCCATCATTAATGGCGAGAGAATTTTATGACTTGTATATGAGCACTGACAAACTTTCCAGTTTGCAGAATCTGTATGCACTAAAAATTATACTTCCACATTTGCAGTTGGCATGGGAATCCAGGTTGCTCATGTAGCTTAAGATTTTCCTCTTCTGTGTTGTACTGACCTGCATGAAATGAAGACCTTTGTGGGAGGTCCTGCATGACCTGTTTGATATGCAGAGCCACTCTCTTTGCAGAGCACTTTGCTTTGGTTAGCACAAGCAGGTGTCATGTAATATTATTCTTGCAAGTTTTTGCTTACTTTGACAAGACTGTAATGGTCCACCTCATACCCCCCAGCTGTCCAGTTTTTGGAGGCATGCTCTTATTTATTTTCTCAAACATTTGCTGTATCCTTCTTAAAAGCTGAATTGGTCAACAAGCTAGTTTCAAAGATGAAGCATGCTTTTCATGAATCTACAAAACATGAACGACAATATCTGTCCTTCCTTAATGAAAGGAAAGCAGAAGCCCAACCGTGCCTGCTGATTACCTGGCTTAATAAAAGGAAACCTTTCCATAAATATTTCGTTATACAGAAATAAGCAACTTCGCACCAAAGCAGCAAAGATTTCAGTAGCAAATTCCTACTTTATCTCCACCCTACTTTATGCCTCTCCAATATATACCAACCTAAGGCAATGCGATCTAAACAAGCTAGAGACCTGCTACAACAAAGTTGCCAAATTTGCCACAAGGGCATCCTACCGTAGTCACCACTGTCTCTCACTTGCAGAACTGGGCCGCCTTGAACTCCCTCACCTCCTTCAATGGTATCAACTCTCACTCGCCCACAAACTAGTAAATCATCCACTAAATGTCCCATCCCTCCAGAATCTACTCCAACCCTATCGCACCACCAGACCACTAAGATCCAGCAACAAAAATCACTTGCAGATCACTAAAGTCAATAACTCTGCTGGTGAAGCACTATTCTCTTGCGCCATAGCCAAATTATGGAACTCCCTCCCACCCACAATTACCTCCGTACCATCATGCACCCACTTCAAAACTTTACTAAAAGCACACCTAAAAACATGCTGGCTATGCCCTTGCAACTCCCACTCTAATATCACCCACCCCATCCAACCACTACCTTTCTTTCCACCCCACTAACTACCTTGATTATAGCAAGCTCAGATGCTCATAAGCCTAGTACTTATTATGAAGCAGGAGCTTCTTACTTTAACATTTGTTAATGTCTGTTATATACTTCACAGATAAAGATTCTAGTTGTCTACTGATGTACTATGTCCTTCATCTGTAAATATGTTTTGTAATTAATTGCTATGTAATCAAATTGTTAATCGCTATGTACTCCAATGTAACTACTGTCTGTTTATTTTAACTGTGGAGCTTTTCTCCCCGGGCCTCCGCTGAAAATGGACCTACGTCCAGTCAGGTCAACAAATGTAAATAAATAAATTATGCCAGCAGTGGGGTGGTGCTACTGAGATAATACAAGACCAGGAAATGCATCTCCTAATCTTCATGAAGGGAGTAGGTTTCTCATTGTAGAAAAGCCTACAGACACAGACACCATTATTCACCCATTTGATATTATATGTCATGGGGAATGCACATATGCTTACTGAACAAATAACAACTAGATATCCAAATATATATTTTTGTCACCCGTTCATGAACATATGCTGAACGGTTTCCCTGCAATAACTGAGCTAAGGATTATGTTGTACTATTCCAGAAGATCAAGTATAAGTGTTACAGACTGGTACGTACTATGCAGATCTAGAACCCACATTTCAACACAGGGTCATTCCATGCTACCAAAAGTGCTGTATAAGGCTCATGTTGGAATATCAAGAAAGATATATCTTTTTCGGATATATGGTGACCTGGGATGGAGCCGGATGTGGAAAGGAAGTAAAGAAATGTGATGAGTGTCAAGTAAACAATAAATAACCCCCTAATTCTCATTTTCACCCATGCAAGTGGCCTACAAAAGTGTGGTTTAGACTGCACATGGACCGTACTGATCAATTCATTCAAAAATTTTTAGTTTTGATAGATGCTTATTCATGGTGAATGGATGTACATTCCAAGGATTCATGCTCAAAACCAAGAAAAAGTTTTCATATGTGCATTTTGCAGAATGTTACTTTGTGATAATGGCTACTGTTTCACTAGCATGGAAGGAGTAAGCTTTAAGATGAGAAATGGAATTCATTATGCATCGCCTGCTCCATTTCATGCTGGGAAAAGACAGGGTTCTACAAACTTTCAAGGAAGATATGAGAAAAATTAAAAGTGAGACCACTGAAACAACATTGGCAAGCATTATAATTGCACCTCAAGTGGTAGCAAGGTTATCGCATGTAGAAATTATTCTGAGGTTCATATCTGATTTTTACCAGATCTAAAAGCAAGCAAAAATCTAGAAAATAACCTCAGATGCAGACTTTTGACAAAAATAGTAGTTTAAAAAATGTTACACTTCAGGAATTCTGTGATGGGAATTGTGTGTGTGATTTTATAGTTATGATATTAAATCAGTCTCCAGAATAAATGAGAATTGTGATGTGTATCTTATACAGTGATAACTGGCAATGACTCATAGGATCATAGGAAGTTACTAGACTATTGGCTCTGAGGACCTTACAAGCCCAGCCAAGAATTTAGCCCATGTTCTGACAAGTCAGCACCCGATGTCCCTGTCCAGCAGGGGCACAGGTGAAATCCCAGGGATGTATTTTCTGTTCCCCATCTAGTTATCCAGGTTACACTTAAAAAGGGTTAATGAGGTACCCTGCTTGATTTGGAGAGGGAGTCTATTCCACAAAAGGGGGAGTCTCTGAGAAACAAATCTGTCCCGCCAAAAAGTCCTATTGATGTCACAGTCAGACCAGGTTGAGGTTGCGTGTGTCGGTTACTCAAGTGGAGCCTGACTTGCGGATATGCAGCAGTCCCATCAAGTCAGGGTCTGAGATTACTTTGTATGCCAGACAGTGAGGAGTCTGTATGAGACTGAATAGAGGGACAAGGCTTTTAGCCTATCTGTGTAGGGTAGATGTCTGAGGCCCTGGATTCTCCTGGTGAGGAACCTCTGTGGTCTCTCCAGCTATTGCATATGCTTTGTGAGTTACTTGTTAATTACTAAAAATTGGCAGGCAATGAAAGATGGGACAAAGTGAGAGACACACAAGGCATACAGAAATGTCAACTGAAATTGTTAAAATACAGTGACTTATTTAACAAAAGATTTTTAAACTGCACTATGTGTGTGTCACCTGTGAGCCACTGATCCTAAACAACTCTCAAGATCAGTGCTAACATTTTTGGACACCAGCTTTCAGCAAGGTTCAAGCTGGGGCCTTCCTGTGTCTCTGTTTCACTGCCACCTATCCTAAGCATTCTGTAAGCACCCTTTTAATGCTTATCAATGTACATATCATGCTAGAAAACTTTGGGAACAGTGCACATAGACTGAATTGTAGTTTTAATAGAGTTACATTACAACAAGCCTGTGTACTGTACTATATCAGATTGGCCAGTCCCACAGGGGGAGACTCACACACTGACTGGCTTTTAGTTCCAGTCTGTTACATTACAACAATGCACTGTACCAAACAAGGTAGCCATGAGCTACAGCAGTTCATTCTTATAAACACACTGACTGGAATTATTTACAGTGTTACACTTTGTGAATCCTCTGTACCACATCCAGGTAGCCAGTCCCATAGGGGCATTCACACAAATACACATTAGCATTTAGTAGCAATGTTATAATATGGCAAACCTCTGTATTGCATCAAGGTAGTCATTTCCAGAAAGGGACATTATAGTACTGTGGAACATATTGAGACAGTTTCAAACCTTTTTAGGATATAAAATTATCTTTGCGGAGTCATATATATCTGTAAACAGTTAGGTTTTCAAAGATATGAAGCCATCTGCCAGCCTGAAACTGAGACTAAAAACACCTGACATACAAGTGGAAATTGCATTTGGGGAATGCACACCTGTGTCTCTCCTGTTTTCTTTTCTTTCAAATGTTCGGAATGCTAATGCAGTGACACAAATGGACCCCATCCCTAAGTCAAGTAGTCAAGGTACAGTTAAAATTCATGAAACTAGTATTGCTTCAGTATGATGTTTTTGACAAGAATGCCCTTCACAGCATCCAACATATCCAGGATTACTTGCCTCCTCCTGCAGTTCCTATGTGGATATCTGTATTCGTAGCATATTCAAATATGCCTGAAAATTCTGGGGGGTTTTTTGTTTTGTTATCAGCCCATTCATTCTCGGTAGACTGCATGACCTATCTTGTCATCCTTGTTCCATATTACTTTTAACCTGCTTGCATGTCATGATATTTTTTATATATTTAGAGACAGAGGGATTGCATGCAAAATTAATTTCAGTACCTAACCTTCCTAAAGCAGTGTGACTTCAAATAAGTCTTAGCTTTAAGTTCCTACTTGATATCTTAAATTATTAGTGCATTAATCTTGATCTTTGCTGATCTTTGCATAGAACTCTGACACTCAAGAAATATGAGGCCGAGTGCACTGCCTTTAAAACCACATTGTATTCTTTGCCATCTTTAGAACATATATGCAGATCTTTTTCAGTTATGAGCCCAAAGTATGGGCCTCCTTTCCTTTCACTATCAAAGAATTCTGACTTTAGGTTTTTTATAATATAAGCTTAATTACTACTTCAGGTAGATACAAAATGTTTATGTTCGGGAGCTGTTATACAACATATTTTTATTGTGGCGTATTTACTCTAACAAGGTAGGTTCTTAGTCAAGGTAGTGGCTACAAAGATTCTAACAGTATTACACACACTTACCATTATAATATAAAGTTAATTCTAATACTATTATTATATGTTAAGTGGCATGCATGTGTATTTTTCCTTCGTAATAAAAAGGCACACTAATGATCCAGTACACCTGCCTGTAGAATAAAAGCAAATAAAATAAATAAAGCTGTAGTAAAAGTAACCAAAGTAAAACTCTGCCTTGAAGGTCTACTCTACTAAAGTAAAATTACGGCACTGTAAAAAGTTCTCCAAGCTTATTTTGTGCCTGGAAAGAATGTAATGACGTTTTTGGTTTGCTACCTCAAAGTTAATGATATTCTTTGAATTTTAGAATTCCAGCAGCTTCAAGATTTTTCTCTAAATTCTTGTCAAGCAATTATTTGATTATCCACAGCAAAAGCAATGAGCAATGAATGTATTTGAGCCTGGATTTTTATGAATGCGCTTGTAAAGACAAATATGATTAAAATGTTAACATTTGACCTAGATAATTAATAATTCTGCAAACTTAATGGAGAAAGAAAAAAGAACAACACATATCAGAGAGAATGTGCGTGTGTGTGCGTGTGTGTGCGTGCGTGTGTGTGTGTGTGTGTGTGTGTGTGTGTGTGTGTGTGTGTGTGTGTGTGTGTGTGTGTATACGTACACATCCGGGGCTATGAAGCTACCCTTTAGTATTTAGAAATGTTAATTTAGGTCCAAAGGACAAACGTTGTACAGACCATTTATGATAATGCTGCCTATATTAATTGTATTCTCCCACATTCAGTGATCAAACTAAATAGAAATGTAAAGGAATGGAGTTTCTGTTAAGCCACATAACACATTTTTGTTGAGTGTAATGCATATGATACTGACAAAACTAAATCTTCTCTAACTCTTGTATACATTTGCACATGGATTGAATATACTGTATGTATTCTTTAAATAGTTGTGTAGTGCATTTACACAAATGGTCAGTGATAACAATGGCAGATGCATTTGTAAAATATTTTGCTAGTTTGTAGGCAGCCTGCAGAATGATATTATCCTATTTAGTTGTCGCCTCACAATACGACGTTGTCCCATTCGATTCTCAGCTAGAGTGTCTTCTGTGTGGAGATATGCGTGAATGGACGTACCTTCGTTGAAGGTTGTGCGTTAGAGCTGGCAACTCGGTATGTAAAAATCTACTGCCAATCATTAGTGGACCGGCGTTCCGCTGTGGCGACCCCTTAACTGGGAAAAAGCCAAAAGACACAACAACAAGTCTGCTATAGAACATCCTTAATTCACAAGGTTGCTTTCCACCAGGAAATGAAATGCATGTCAATGGAAATTCATAAGGGATCTGCTAGCCAATGAAGCAGACTCAGGCCCACAAATGTACATGCTGTTAAACAGCATCCTCTAGTAGCAGATATATAAATTGTTTTGACTGCAAGATGAAATTATACTGAATGTAGGAGACTAACCTGAACAGAGGCAACATTAAACTAAATGTCCTGCATAATTTAAGTCCCTTGGACCTAAATCAGTATCTGTAAGTACTAATAACTCCTATTTTAAAACCAATAAAGATAAATCCTTAGAATCTGGATCATTGAAACTGGTGGTTTGATAGTGCACAGGCCAGAAATTCATCTGTCCAGCCGATGACCTGGGACTGAAGAGTAGCGCTGGTACCACACATCTGGAGGTACATGGTAATGAGTGGCTAGTGGTCTAATCCCCTAGTCCAGGGGAAGAACTTCAGGCTAACTGTAGCACAGCCAGCAACAAACAGAAGTTTAGAAATAATATAGCTTATTTGACTGTCAGTGGAATCAACTTCTGTATCTTTATGGATATTTGTACTGGCACACAAAGCATGTATGACAACTATCTCCTAGAAACTGAACCAGGGGCAGTGCAAGTTAGCGGTTGTGGTCTACAATATGATGGACATTAAGAATTTCACAACCAACATTCTCACCTATAGAGGTAACAAAAACAGCAAAAGAAGGCAGCAATTGCACCCCTGACAGTCGATTTAAGGGAAGTACAGTAGATAAAACTATGCATCTACTGAATGTATGCATGTCAAGAAGCTATATCTGGATTAAGTGAAATATCATTGGATGAGGTATTGTAGGCAGAGAAGGTTTCTAACACCTAAGAACAGTAGCCATTCATTAACGAGGGCATGCTTTAATCAATGTTCTGCTGTGAGTAATTAGGGACTAATTTGCCAGAAGATTGTATATAAGAAATGACTTTGTTAAACTGGCAGATCCTTGAGTGAATAATTAATTATTCAGGTTTCTCTTTCCTTGTTATTACAACAAGACACAGTAAATACTCCTGTAGAACTAATATAAATTAAATGACAATATTCTTTTAAGGTCAGATAATTTACCTGAAGGCTTCTGAAGTCAGTATGGCAATATCAAATGAATTTAAACAGCTTACAGCTGTTTCCATGTCTAGGAAATGCATTAATAGATTATAGTGATGTAATTGTTGAAAATACAGTGTTGCAGAAATATGTTCAAAACTCTGAGAAAGTGGTTTCCCCCATGTCATAAAAAATTGAAACAATCTACTTTTAAGTGACCAAGTTCTACTTAATCCAAACAGCTAGTGCTATTTTAGAAGAGCAGTGAATTTTAACCTGTGGATATAGAGGAGCTAAATGTATGTATTACTGGTTTATGCCAAGGAGAGGACCAGTCATTCTTTCATTGCAGTCATATTCTTAGAGAACAAGTACTCATTATAAATCCACTTAGAGGTTATAGGGCAGTCCCCATCCCTTGCATAAAGACGAGACACTAAAGGTAATTTCCTTTCAGTGTAGCAGGAAGACTAGACTTAAAATGGAAGATAAAAATAAATGTCCTTAAATTGCTTAAGCATGTTTGTTCAGGGAAAGCAAAAATAAAACTGCTTAGAAATACAGTGAGAATCTGCAGGCAGAGCATTGTCAAAAGACATACTGTTTCATATTAGCAAGCTGTTCACAACAGCACACTTTCAACGTATTTATTGAAAGGCTGATTGTCTCAAAAGTACTTCAGTCAAACATAAGCTATGCATGCCACTGTTCTGAAGCGTGAGTATCAAAAGTGTACTTTAGTTTAAATATTCAAACAGGCTTTGCTAATTAATAGCACTTACACACCCTTGAAGTACATCATTGCAAAGCCTACTCTACTAATAGCCTGTTTTATGTTTTTAATGGACTCTAGTATAACAAAGAAAAAGATGTAGTCAAAATTGAACAAATATACCTGGTCTCCTGAAGTACGTAGACTCAAGACACTCCAAAAGGCAATTTACCATCCAAAAGTTCAGGAACTGTTTAGTCACTGAAAGTATATAATCTTACAAACAGAACAGTAGAAAACAAAACCTGGTCTATGATAAGATAAGAATCTATATGCTATACAGTATGCTTTCCTTCATAGAAATATTTGTTCTTGATTTGCAGAAGGTAAGTCTCAACCCTCTCCAACCCTCATTTCCAGAGATTAATATTATCATTCTAGGATTCTACATATATGGAGAATCAGGTTGCTAATGTAGCATTCTAAAAGTGTCAGCCTCTTCCTCCCTGCTCATATGTTGCTGAAGTAGTAATGGCAAAGTTTGTGAGGTCCAGCGTTATCGGCCACATCAAAGTATGAAAATAAAATTAACCATATATTGTATCAATAATACTGCAATAGACTGTGCTTTATGATTTTCCATATCTGAGTTTTATAGAACAACATGAACACCATTAGATAGGTCCTGCACTCATAGCCAAATCCAGAACTATGTGACCATGGCAGTCGCCTAGAACCCACTGGTTGGGAGAGGGCCCCAGCTTGCTTGGAGTTGGCCACTAGCCAGGGACTATCACATTATTTTTTTAAGGGTGTTCTCTTCAAGAACACCCGCTGCATCTGACTGCAACAGCTGTTGCTTCTATGCGTATATTGTTGCACAGACCTGCTGTTTATTTACGTCCTCCATTCCGCGTGCACAGAATTTAAATAGTAGACATTCCTTCAATGGTGTATGTGAACATTTCTGATTCAGCAGACAAGTACAAAGTAAGTTTCCTGCTTTAAGTGTGTGTGTGTGTGTGTGTGTGTGTGTGTGTGTGTGTGTGTGTAAATGCAAAGTAATAGTTTGTGTGTGTGTGTGTGTGTGTGTGTGTGTGTGTGTGTGTGTGTGTGTGTGTGTGTGTGTGTGTGTGTGTGTGTGTGTGTGTGTGTGTGTGTAATGTCCTGGTTAGGGGTAGCAGGTGGTCAGTAATTTACTCAGGCTCAAGCCCTGTACCTTAGTGACAGGAAACAATAGCCTCAGTCCTCTACCCCAACTAATAAGCTGCTAAATAAATTAAGTTTTGAGGTGCATTTTCAGGGAATTAAGTTTCAGGTGCATTTTCAAGGAACTGTGAGCTTCATGAGAAGATAAATTTACTGCTGCTCATGCTAAGTCTACTTACGATGTGCAACTGTTTTGTTTAGCAAGTGGTATATCACTATTGTGCTATAGAATTGACAAGTATTGTTAGTAGCACAACAGATATTTACTCTTGATGCAGAAGGCTATGGGTTCTACTCCCACAGCATGTAGATGGATTGCTGATACTGTGTTGTACCTTAAGAGGGATGGGGTGCTGCAGTCCTGAGTATGTCATCCTTTGGAAGAGATGCCTAGTAACTATGAATCTGTTATCAGTTTCCCATCCATTTCTTATTGCAATATTACCTTTTTTAATGTAAAATAGACAATTTATTCTTCAAGAGCAGCAGGCACTGAATTTGTAGATGAAACACGGCTAGCAGTAACCTCTTCATTAGTTACAGATCTCTTTAAAGTGGAATTATTCAGAGGGCTTTTACATCTGCAGAGATTGTACATTTTGACTGATATTGGTGGATTGTAATGACAGAGATTTGAGTGGCCTTTTATGGTTGAAATGCTCTGAAGTGGGCAGTTTTTTCTTTATATTTGGTTCATATGTTTTGTTTCATTGCTTACTGGAAAAATGTTCAAAACTACAAATTTAAAATGTGTTCTAACAAGTAGCACTGTATTATACAAGGAACATAATTTAATACAATCAGGAAGGTGAACTAAAGAACTCATGGTGTTTGCATGGTCATAAAAATGTGTCTGAGGGGCTTATGATTTGAAAATAGCCCAAAAGTAAACTTTATCTGCCACTGGCCAGATGCAATTTCTTTGAATGTGGGTTTTAATTGCATTTCTATGCCGTTTCAATGAATGTGAGTTTCAAGGGCAGAGAAGTTTTAATGCTAAGTCTGTTTTCATTATGAGGCTGTATTGCTTTGTTTAACAAATGTTTGTAAGGGTTTGTGCTATAAAATTTGAATTAAAAGTTTTAAATTAAATTCAAATATTTGTAATCATTGTAGAAGTTAAGTAGAAAACAGTATGCACACTGAGAGTTTTGAACGGTGTTTATGGTAACTGGGCAGAAATAGCCAAGTGATGGGACACTGGAATGACTGCAGAGGGGCCGTGTATGGGGGGGCCTGATCCATTACTCTGCCTAGAGCCCCATTAGACCATGATCCGGCTCTGCCTGTATTTGGCAGTGTCTGTTTGAAGTACTGACTTCTGTGCAGTTATAAGCTGGCGTCCTTTATGAGGCCCATTTATATCAATTACAAATTAAACAAGAGATTGCTTTGTATTAGGAATAAACCTATTGCCTGAAATGAATAAATATATGGCAGTGGGAATAGAAAACTCCTTGTATTTATAAATATGTGTTTTTATTAGAATGAAACAAAAAGATCAACAGAATTGCAAATCATTTTCTATGAACCTGAAAAGTAAATTGCTTCAACTTGTTTTGTTCAATGTCAGACGAAGCATTTCACAGCTGCAGACCACCCAGATACCACTAACCTTTATGGATTCATTGACTACATAGTCTGTAGCCTTCAGAAAAGAGAATACTGTCTAACCATAGTTGTAGCTCCTGCAAAAATGCTTTTTTGAGAAGCTGCAGAAGCTAGTAGCCTAGAGGAGACCTAAGGGCAGTGAGGGCATACCAAATTATGTGCACATGCTGAATTCTAAAGTAATGAAGAACAGTGTTTGTCCCAACTCAGTTATTATATCTGAACAGTTGCTAACTGGGCTGGAGAACTGGGATTTCTTGGATTAAATATAGTTATTTTACTTTTCTGTCATCCTGGATGCAAAACATTAACTTAATTTAAAGAAAGTACTTGTGATATCTGTCACACCTGGTAATGTAATTTCACTTGCATGCCAAGGTGGATTGCTATTTGGCACATAGATGCACCAACACTATACAACAAAGTAATCTTAATAAGGGTTCCACTTTAAATAATAGGCTTTTCCTTATATCAGAATTATGCACTTTTGGCCAGATTAAGGTTAAAAGAGATTGGTTCTTTTATTCAGGTTGCCACAGAGCTGTGCAACTGACTACAGGCCTGTAAAATGTCAAAGCTATAAAAACAATGTAACATTGTAGGTATTGCATTCCTGTGCCCTAATATGAGTACACCCCAGCTATAGGGTAGGGATATTTCACCAGCATTTCCATTTCCTGAGGCATTCCCTAATACTAGTAACAGGGATGATTGCCTCCCCCCAAAAATACCTCTTGGTCTTAATAAAGAGGATGAGCTCTGCAGAGAGAAAGCATGTAGCAATGTTTGGCAATTATTTTTATGTATGGATGGATGATGCAAGTATGCATCACATTTCCATACAGCAACATTGCTTATGTAGACTGTATACTAACCACAGCATATCTTTTATGTGTTTTATAGGAACATCTGATGTCGAGCCATGTAAGGATGACAAAATAGGTAGATTGGGATTGTATATCTAGCATGGGCATCTTTGGCACATATGCCACAGGGGCACAGTTATTGCACAGGTACTCATGCTTACTCCACTGTATCTTTTTTGAACATTCACAGAGCAGAAATCTGCTATGGTAACACCTGTAGAGGCTGGAGCAGGACGGCAAGCTAATGCTGCCATGCATGCAAGGACTGACAGTGATAATGCAGCACAGATATGTGAGTCACAATTAGATACCAAAAAAATGGCACAGTCTTGCTCCATCCTCGGTGGATATTCACCCAAAGCACAGAGTAAAGGTATGCCTTTCCTAATAGATGAGTGTGATGCTGTAAAATGTGTGTGCTCACTGTTCCCAGTATGGTGGGACTCCTCACGGTTCTAAGCACCAGCAATATTCCCCCTGCAGCTGAGCAGACAGATCAATGCATAGCATCTGATATGGGTATGTCCACCATTGTGCAACCGCACAGGAGTACCCAGTGCTGACATCTGTCACAGTTAGTCCCTGACTGGGCAGCAGTACTCATGATCAATCAGCAAACATACTGGTCTATCATTCAGTCCCCAAGTTGTAACCGAGTCCAGCATGGATTTGATTGCTGTGTTACATGGCAGACATGATTATGTAACCCACCCCTGCCAGCAGCTCTGTGAAGATGTGAAGATGAGAGACATAGTACTGATTGCTCTTTTGTGGTCTGTGGTGGCAAACCACTTCCATCTCTGTTGTTATGAGAAAGCATGCCAGTGCCACCATCACTTCACACATGTAGGCAGTGCTGTCTGCAGTCAAAATGGGGTACACATCTGGAGTAGCCACATAGGAGGGGCAGTCAGAGAGAACACAGTCACCATCTGTATCTTGAAGTGTATGACACTCTGCTGGGCCTATATCTATTTTGGTAAATGGCAAAGACAATATTGCTAAGCGGGATACTGCACCACGCGTAAAGTGAATTAAGTGTGCACTTAGTAGAGAGAAACAATTCTTTCCTAGGCAGGGCACTCCAGTTAGAACCACAAGAGAGATACTTTTCCACCTTTTCAGGTACCATTGGCCAGAGTTCATCTGGACTAGGAAAGGAGTTAGGGAGATAAGAGTGTGGCACTCTCTGATAACATAACAGTAGATGTTCTTATAGGTACTGTGATGACTCAGTACCTTGACAAAGTTGACAAACCTGTTATTCCATTAATTTTGGTATACCAAAAATTTACTCTGATGTCAGTAACCCCCACTAAGACCTATTGTGTCAGCAGCCAATTCAAAGACAGAGATACTGTCAAAGTACATAGGCGAAAAATTAAAAGGTTTTATTGGACAAGATAAGCACATACACAGAAACTCATGGGACTTTTGGGGACATTTAAGACAACACCCCTTTAGTAGACAACTTATTCTTGTGACTACTGATGTTAAAATTAAATTTTCAATTATCCCACATGATCAAGGAATGGCATGGAATGATTTATGGATATGAAATCAAATTAATTGAACTATTTATAGATGTTATTTTGAAAAACACATATATATTTTGTGAAGATGAATATTGGCAACAATTAAAGGGGGTTGCTATGGGTACAGCATGTGCCCCTGTTTTGCTAAATTTGCTCTATGGTGGTGGAAAAACATTTTATTCTAGACAGTGCATATTTTCAATATATGTCTTTATATTATGTCTTTATATTTGAGGTACCTGTATGACATATTTGTTATATGGAGAGTGACAGCAGATTCATAAGATGTGTTCATGAGTTACTTGGGACAAACCACACATTTTTTGAAATTCCCCTTCTCACAATCAAAGGAAAATATTAATTACCTTGATGTTTTGGTTGTTAAGAGTGTGAAAAATAAAAACTTTAACTCTCTATTATATAGAAAACCTATAAATTCTAATGCATACCTGAGCCACAGCCGTCACAAGGACTGGACTTCCTCTGCAAAGGGATATTTCAGAGGAGAAGATAGCTGGTAGTAGTACATTTAAATATGAGACACAATTGTCAAAAATATCAGACTTCCTTTAGAAAAGGAACTGTGAGGGATATTAAAGTAAATGTTAAGACAGGCATGACTCTTAGATGCACTTTAAAGGACAAGAGGAAGGTAGCCAAGGAGGATTTTAACTTTCAATGCCAAATAGAGTATGTATAGTTCTACAAGGGTGAACTAACTGAGAAAGTAAGTTAATACAGCAGCTGGTAGTTTCAAGCATCATTAGTCACTTCTGCCGTGTAGCCCATGATAGTCCTTTTTTAAGCCATTTGGACATAAAGGATACAGAAGCAATACATGCAAAACTTTTACTGTCCACCCGTGGTGGGGGACATAGGAGGATACTGCAAGACACGTGAGTAGTGCCACAAAGCTGGCAAGGAAGTGGTCAGACTAAGGTTGTTTTCTTGCTACTGTTTTTTTATCATGAAACTGTTTGAGTGAGTAACCATATATGTTATGGAAATTGTTACTACTGTAGGTACCACAAGATGAATATTTTCATGGTGGTAGAATACATTGCTGTGTACCCTGATATTGTGGATTTGCCATCTACTGAGACAGAACGAGTAAAAAAATATGCTGGTAGAAAATTTCAGTGTGGTGGGTTTCTTCCAGAAACACTAATGGACAGTGGGATTAATTTCATGTATACCTGCTAACTTGTTTAGGGAAATTCTGTGGGGTAAAGTAGTTAAAAACATCACACCCTCTTTTCATACAAGTGGTTTGGTGAAGAGATTCAGCACTACTGTTAAGACTATCATGTCACCATTTACAGACTACTTAAAACAGTAATGAACAAGTACCTGCCTCATATATTTTTGCCTACAGGAGAATGCTCTAGGAATACAACTTTTCTTGATTTCAGGTGCTCCTTGATCACAATGTGAGGGGGGGCCTCTAGGCTTAAATCCTGATAAGTGGGACGGTGAAAGTGATTCTGACAAAAGATGTGTTGTGCACTATGTGCTGATTTTCAGGACAAGGCTCAGGGAACTCACATGTTTGGAAAAGGAGCACCTAACAATAAAAAAATCTGGTAACATAGGACAGCAAGATCCTGAAAATCTACATCTGAACAAAACAAAGTGAATGTGGCATCGTCTTGTTCATCCGAATAAGAAAGGCCTTTCACTACTACTATGAGAAAGGTAAGTGATGCTAATTTTGTAGGATAGCTGCCAATTAGAAGGCATAAATGCATATTCTACCATGTCAATATGATAATGTCCTATCATAGCAAAGATGGACTTCAGAGCTGATTACATACAAGGACTTACTGGTGCTGGAGTGTACTGAGACGCAATCTGTCACCTCAGTCAATGAGTTAGTGCTGTCATAGATGTTATCTCCTTCACAGGCAGCACTGTATGAATTTGGGGATATGGTCACTACTAAGACAGGGTACACCCACCCAGCTTGTAGGCCCAAAAACTCAATAACCAATCCAATAGGCTCATTATAGGGTTTTTAACAGTGCAAGTGATCCACGTAGGAGGAACAGCAAGAAATAGTAAATCAGAGGTGACTCAGGTCTCCAATAATCCATGGACCTGAAAGTGATGCTGCTGCCAGAAAAGCTGAGATCACTAGGTTTTGTATGTAGTATAAACAAGTAAATAGCCACACATAAGCTAATACACACCCCATGCCCAGGACAGATGAAGCTTCAGAGCCAAAGTATGTGATCATTGTTTTCATAATTAAGGATTGTTGCTGGGTACCCTTCAAACCAGTAACAAGGAAAAGGTCAGAATTTGTCCTGTTTGGGTTGTACAAATGAACTAAGGTGAGATCACTAGGTTCTGTGTATAGTATAAACAAGTAAACAGTCACACATAAGCTGATACACACCCCTTGCCCAGGACAGATGAAGCTTCGGAGCCAAAGTATCTGATCACTGTTTTCATAATTAAGGGTTATTGCTGGGTACCCCTCACACCAGTAGCAAGGAAAAGATCATCATTTGTCCTGTTTGGCTTGTACAAATGGACTAAAATAATTTTTGTGATGAAAAATAACCCAGCAACTCTCCAGCCACCGGTGGATTGCATCCTAACAGCCACTGGGCACTCTATTCATTCATGCACTGATGATGCTACTATTTTTAGTTGTTCCTCAAAGGAATGTCACAGCATGTTATATAAGTGATAAGCATATTAAAAGTGGCTGGGTTGACAATAAAGGCAAACAAATGAGAGGTGGTAAATGGCAGAAATAGCTTACCTTGGTCATGGAGTGGGTGGTGGAAAATACAGCATGAACTTGCCAAATCTGAAGACTATTCAGGAATGGCCTACCTCAGTTACCAGACTGCAAGACAGACATTGATGTATGGCTACAATGTGCAATTCAGTGTGGAGATGATGTGCTTAGCTCTAAATGCAGTGCTGAAAAGATGCAAAAAGGAAGGATATGGCCATGGCTATACTGCAGGGAAGTCTATGCATAACACTTGTTTTAGCTCAGCGGATCCCGTTTTGACATCCTGCAGACTACAAGAGCAGCAGAAAGGAGAAACAGAGACTTTGGTTGATTCTAAGTATCTCCATTTACTTATTCCTGCTTAAATTTGCTTACTGCACTTTATTTTAGCTGTTTTCTACCTTATTGCATTTATTTTAACTGCACACTCAAGTGCAATAGCTTGCACTGTGTTTAAGGTGAATATATTGCTGTTTTAAGTGTATTTTTTGCAGTTTAACAAAAAAAATTAAAAAAGCAAAAAAATTCTACCTTGTTTGTTCATTTTCCCACCATTTTCTGTCACTAGAATAGTCTGGATTCAGATTTTCTGAGTACCCCAGACCTTTCTGTGATAGATGGAAGCCTTTCTGCTTATCAGTGGGATGGGTAAGCACTGAGCAGCCTATTTACTGCAAGAGAAGTGGTTTCCAGCTCTGAAATGGTACCTTAATGGCTGTTTTGTGCTGCATTTCTATCCCTTTTAACTTTCTGTATTAAAAGCCCTTGTTTGCATGGGTTTACACTTGTTTTAGCTCAGCTGATTCCATTTTGACGTCCTGCAGACTACAAGAGCAGCAGAAAGGAGAAAGAAAGATTTTAGTTGATTCTAAGTATCTTACTTATTCTTGCTTAAATTTGCTTACTGTACTTTATTTTAGTCATTTTCTACCTTATTGCATTTATTTTAACTGCATTTACTGTTTTTTTGGCTGCACACTCAAGTGCGCTAGCCTGCACTGTGTTTAAAGTGAATATATTACTGTTTTAAGTATATTTTTTGCTGTTTAACAAAAAAAAAATTCTAGCTTGTTTGCTCGTTTTCCCACCATTTTCTGTTACTAGAATAGTCTGGATTCAGATTTGCTGTATTCATGACTGTATTGGAGTTTCTGAGTTCCACCGACCTTTCTGTGATAGAGGGATGCCTTTTCTGCGTATCAGTGGCAGTGGTAAGCACTGAGCAGCCTATCTACCACAAGAGGAGTGGTTTCTAGCTCTGAAATTGTACCTTATTTGCTGTTTTGTGCTGCATTTCTATCCCTTTTAACTTTCTGCATTAAAAGCCCTTGTTTGCATGGGTTTCTGCTTGTTTTAGCTCAGTGGATCCCGTTTTGGCATCCTGCAGACTACAAGAGCAGCAGAAAGGAGAAAGAAAGACTTTGGTTGATTCTAAGTATCTTTGTTTACTTATTCTTGCTTAAATTTGCTTACTGCACTTTATTTTAGTCATTTTCTACCTTACTGCATTTATTTTAACTACATTTACTGCTTTTTGGATGCACACTCAAGTGTGCCAGCCTGCACTGTGTTTAAAGTGAATATATTGCTGTTTTAAGTGCATTTTTTGCTGTTTAATAATAAAAAAAAAAATCTAGCTTGTTTGGTCATTTTCCCACTATTTTCTGTTACTAGAATAGTCCAGATTCAGATTTGCTGTATTCAGGACTGTATTGGAGTTTCTGCATTCTCCAGACCTTTCTGTGATAGAGGGAAGCCTTTCTGCTTATCAGTGGGAGTGGTAAGCACTAAGCAATCTATCTACCACAAGAGGAGTGGCTTCCAGCCCTGAAATTGTAACATTTTGGCAGTTTTTGGCTGCATTTCTATCAATTTTAACTTTCTGCCTTAAAAGCCAATGTTTGTATGGGTTAGCACTTGTTTTAGCTCAGGGGATCCCATTTTGGCATCCTGCAAGACTACAAGACCAGCAGAAAGGAGAAAGAGAGACTTTGGTTGATTCTAAGTATCTCTTTTTACTTATTCTTGCTTAAATTTGCTTGATGCACTTTATTTTAGTCATTTTCTACCTTATTGCATTTATTTTAACTGCATTCACTGTTTTTTGGCTACACACTCAAGTACGCCAGCCTGCATTGTGTTTAAAGTGAATACTTCGCTGTTTTAAGTGTATTTTTTACTGTTTAACAAACAAAGAACAAATTCTAGGTTGTGTGCTTATTTTCCTCCCATTTTCTGTTACTAGAATAGTCAGGGTTCAGATTTGCTGTATTCAGGACTGTACTGGAGTTTCTGAGTTCCCCAGACCTTTCTGTGATAGAGGGAAGCCTTTTCTGCTTATCAGTGGCAGTGGTAAGCACTGAGCAGCCTATCTACCACAAGAGGAGTGGTTTCTAGCTCTAAAATTGTACCTTACTGGCTGTTTTGTGCTGCATTTCTATCTCTTTTAATTTTCTGCCTTAAAACCCTGTGTTTGCGCAGGTTTACAATTATTTTAGCTCAGCGGATCCCGTTTTAGTGTCCTGCAAACTACAAGAGCAGCAGAAAGGAGAACAAGAGACTTTGGTTGATTCTAAGTATCTACATTTACTTATTCTTGCTTTAATTTACTTACTGCACTTTATTTTAGTCATTTTCTACCTTATTGCATTTATGTTAACTGCATTTACTGTGTTTGGCTGCACACTCAAGTGTGCTAGCCTGCATTGTGTTTAAAGTGAATATATTGCTGTTATAAGTGTATATTTTGCTGTTTAACAAAAAAAAAAAAAAAATTCTAGCTTGTTTGCTCATTTTCCTGCCAATTTCTGTTACTTGAATAATCCAAATTCAGATTTGCTGTATTCAGGACTGTATTGGAGTTTCTGAGTTCCCCAGACCTTTCTGTGATAGAGGGAAGCCTTTCTGCTTATCAGTGGGAGTGGTAAGCACTGAGCAGCCTATGTACCACAAGAGAAGTGGTTTCCAGCTCTGAAATTGTACCCTATTGGCTGTTTTGTGCTGCATTTCTATCCCTTTTAACTTTCTGCCTTAAAAGCCTGTGTTTGCACGGGTTTGCACGACAGACAGCGCCGGTAAGCTAGGGTAAACTATTACCGGTGCCAGAAAGTCTACTCTTCAAATTTTCCTTTAGATCTTGTTGGTTTTCTTTTCTGCACTTAGACTAGCTTACTAAATCTAGCACTTGTTCAGACTTCTCGTAGCATTTAATGTAGCATACAAACTGATACCAGCACTAAATTTTCCTTAAAAGAAACAGCCTCAGTACTTAATAAATTACACACCCCTCCAGCCATACCCAAATGTCAGTTCCCTGTGCTTTCTCCTATTAACCTGGTAAACCTGGGCATCCTGAGGCAATGTAGTAACTGCATCATGTACACTGACAAGCCTCTCCTCTTACCCCTGAACACTCACACTTGTGAGAGATGCACCTATATATCCAGATTGGAAACCATGCACTCTCCAGCCAAGACTGGAATAACCAGTCAAGAGGAGAAGGTCAACACTAGCACCACAAAACAAGGAACACATAGATACACACCATCACAGCTATCACATAATAACACAAAACACACACACACCTTCGTGGAGGCTTTCAATAAATGTCTACCCAAACAGCAGAGACCTCAAAGGCAGAAACACACGCAACCACCACACCACAACACAAATCATGAGACACATAGCTCATACAAACAGTGTGCCACACAACCAAAACCCCTAAGACAAAACAGCTTACCCAACACTCATGTCATATGTGACTCAAGGCACACTGATGTCTCACTCACTAGGTTGAATAAGGAGAAGGTAATGGTCAGCTGCCTG
This sequence comes from Protopterus annectens, assembly GCF_019279795.1. Taxonomy (NCBI): domain Eukaryota; kingdom Metazoa; phylum Chordata; order Ceratodontiformes; family Protopteridae; genus Protopterus; species Protopterus annectens. The sequence goes on from NC_056737.1 coordinate 1,964,959,775, forward strand.
CCAGGTGCCAGGATACGCCACATAATGCACGCACTCAGGTCACTCTGCAACAGGTACAGATATGACTTGGTCATTGTCCATGTTGGTGTGAATGTCCTGCGACGCACCTCCCTGGACTACATAAAAAGAGACATGGAGGAGCTCTCGGATCATGTAGCCCAGGAGGGTATGACCCTAGCCCTGAGTAGCATCCTACCATCAACAAGAATTATACCACAGTACAAACAAAAAATTATTAACTTCAATAATTGGCTAAGTTTCTGGTGTCATTCTAAGGAGATCCAGTATCTGTCTGCCCGGAATGACATGATTGACAGACCTCGATGACTTGCCAGAGATGGCCTGCATTTGTCACCCCTGGGGATTCTGGATATAGCCAAGGTCCTTGCCACCCCTATAGTGCCTTTTTTAGGCAATGTCCAAAATACCAAATTACCACCGTAACAGCTACAAGCAAATGTAATCTGAGGGTTATGCTACTCAGTGCTAGAAGTCTAAATCTCAAGATGCACTCATTCAAAGCACTCCTTAAAATGGAAAATATTGACATTTTGCAGTAACTGAGACCTGGTTCAAGGCATCTGAAAGCACCCCTGTGATACCAGGCTATAATTCATACCACATCCTTTGGCCCCAAAACATGAACCAAAGCTCTAAAGGTGGTGGTGTCTCCATATTCATAAAGGATATGCACACCTCCCAGGCTAGTAGCTCAACATAACAGATCAGAGATACTCCAGGAACAACTAACACTGGGTAAGACTGCAATCCAGGTTGTTGCCTGCTATAGATCCCCCACCATGTTCCAAGACTCCCGCTTCATATTCCTAAGCACCCTGAAAAATATTAAAGTCCAACCCAACACACTCATACTGGGTGACTTTAACTACCCCTCCATTAACTGGGAAAACTAATTAAGTACCACCACATTTGCTCAACACTTTCTGGAATTCATAAATTCCAGTGCCCTGGACCAGCTCATTCTTACCCCCACTAGGGGTAGTAATATCCTTGATCTGGGTATTACTAATATGGGTGACCATTACTCTACATCAATTGGCAACTCCTCCCTGGTCAGATCTCCATAGCTCTCAACCCTTAATGTCCAAAATGAGGAACACTAGCTCTCATAATGTGGAACAAATGGGCAAAATGTGGAACACATACTAATGGCTTACTAACAACTTCAACTAGGAAGGTCATAGGATTGTTAAAATATGCTGGTTTTACTTATAAAGAAGATCTTTTAATGAATTAATATGATTCATTTCTATTTACAATGGATTTCACTTAAAAAAATTCCTAACACTGAATGTGTGACAGTCTTTCAATGTGGAACTTTGAGGAACTTCGAGGAACAAGAACTTTTTAAGACCCCAAATGAGGTACATTCCTCATAATGAGGTACACTTGAGCGGTATGGATCTGACCACAAGCTAATCACTATGGATATCCACATCCCACTCACACACCCCGCAAAGGTAACCACCATGAAAAGCTTTTCCAAGCTAACTTTGGGCTTCTAAAAACTGAGGTGGCTAACTTCACAATAACCATACAAATGGAGAATAAATGCAAGGCTGCAGAATCATACTCCAATGCACTGTACAAACACGTACACAAATGCATGGAACGGGCCATACCCAATAGAACCAAGATGCTCTCCTCCAAAAAAAGGAAGTCAGTCTGGTGGTCCCCTGCCATAAACAAACTCTACAACAGAAGGAAGAAACTGTTGCAGACTGGAAAAACTGCATTGTTAGCCTCAACAAAAAGCTGAAATCCCTCATCAAATCCTCTAAGGCTAGCTACGGAAACAAAATTGCAGCAGATACTAAAGACAACCACAAGGCCTTCTATAATTATGTCAGAAATCCATAAGGCAATGTTCAGATCTGCTCTGAGCTACTACACAATGGTAAATCCTATACTGAGCCAACAGACATTGCCAATATACTAGTCAACAGATTCAGTGCCAACTTTATCCCCCCCTAACCCCCTAAAAGGCCAATCACAATACCAGAGGAATGCCTGGTATCCACTATTACAGCTGCACAGGTTAAAATCGCACTGTCCAAGGCCAAGAATGCAGCTTCCATGGGATCTGACAATATCCCTAGCTGTGTTCTACATGAATAGCAAAATGAATTGGCACCACACCTGTGTGCCCTGTTCAACCACAGCCTTACTTCAGGCTTTGTCCCCACAAAATGGTGCATTGCTACAGTCATCCCACTCCAGAAAGGGGGTGTGACTATGGACCCTGGGAACTACTGCCCCATTAGCCTGACGGGTCTGGTATGTAAGGTTATGGACCGCATCATCATGGGACATAGAGAATCTCCAGACTCTGGACCCAACACATTTTGGATTTGTGAAGAGTGGATCATGTCTGCTCAACCTGCTGGACTTTTTTGAGTCTGTCACTAGAGCTGTGAACGAAGGCAAGGTAGTTCACACAGCCAACCTCAATCTGGTCAAGGCCTTTGATACAACTCCTCACTCAGGAATCATAGATAAACTTGCCAAACAAGGCATTGACACCTATGTGACAAGGTGGGTTTCAAACTGGCCACTGACAAAACCCACACTGTGAAAGTAGTGGACTCCAAGTCAGACAACAGACCAGTCATGAGTGGAGTCCCACAGGGATCGGTCCTGGGTCCTCTCCTGTTTGGTATCTATTTTTCTGAAGTCCAGGCCAAAACCAAGGGATTCTGGCTGACCAAGTTCGCAGACAATTGCAAACTGGGTGCCATTATTAGCTCTCCAAATGATGCTGACATTCTATAGAAAAGCCTCACAGAGACCAATGACTGGTGTCAGAACCATGGCCTTAAGCTCAGTGTGAAAAATGCATCGTTATCCCCTTTGGGAAGAACACGGTACCCATGAATTACCACATCAGTGGTAGTCCACTGAACACCAACAGTGTCATAAAAGATCTGGGAACACAAGTTGATGGCAACCTCTCCTTTGACGATCACATTGGCACTGTGGTCAGAAAATCCTTCTGTGTGGCACATCTCATTTCAAAGGGTTTTGCATCCAGGAAGAAAGAGGTCATTGTCTCTCTCTGCTCTTCCCTTATTAGACCGGTTATCGAGTACAATGCCCCATTTGGCATGTACCTCACTAGACATATACAACAACTAGAAAGACCACAAAAATACCTCACTAAGAGGATCCTAGGCCTTAAACACTTGCCCTATGTGGAAAGACTAAAAAAACTCCAGCTTTTCTTGGTGTCATATCGCCTCCTTAGAGGCAATCTCTGCTTGACCTACAAAGCCATGTCAGACCCAGCGCTGTTAGATATGCTACATCTAAAGAAATCCCAATCCCTCCATGCCACATGCTCCAGAGACCTCAACCTCATTACCACAATCAACAGAACTTGCTGGAGGGACAGGTTCCTAACCCAGAGACTGCCCGTTCTCTGGAACAGACTTCCCTTACATGTCAAGCAAAGCACCCCACTGGCCCTCTTCAAGAGAAATCTTGGCGAGTGGATGGGAAATAGAAAATTCACCCCAGGGATCATTTCAGTGGCTCTGCTTGACAGAGGCACTGGGAAATAACGTTGGGTAGCACTTTGCCAGTGAATCCTTTGGGCTAGGCTTATAAAGGCTCCTGGGCCATTAGCCTAGTACACACCTATAAACCTATAATGATACTAGGGTGGGAGGGCTATGGTTATAGGTATGAGCATCCCACTACATACCATACATACATACTGATAACATGTTTCATGCATAGGTACATCTATACTGACATGGCCACCCAAGGGAAGTAAAACCTGAAAAAGTTCACTACCTAGGATGACAAAGTGTTGCTGTAGGCCATACACACATGTGGCATGCATCTCATGGCAAAGGTGCTGCAGACAAACACTATCAGTACCAGCTTTGGCATGTCTTGCAAATTGTGAATGCTGTGAGCTGCAATAATATGCCTCTGCATTAGGTTCAACAAAGGTTGCTAATATGATACTGTAGGTAAGCAACAAAGCAGAGGATGTTGTGACAGGTAGTACCACCCCAGAACACAAAAGCAGCTTACTGAGCTCAAGGAGGTCTTGGTGTGACATGCTGACCAGGAGAGGAAGCCTTTCATACCTGGGGGGGTGACTTGGATATAACTGCTGAGATGGCACAAACCATCTTTTTTGTCAGTTTGTGAAAGCACCAGGTTAGTGCAGTTCGTTACAGTACAGTATTTCACTATTTACTGCATGTTTAAAGGGAAGAATTGTGCAAGGTTCACCTGCATATCTCTCCTTCAGGGCACTTCTGATCTGTAACAACAGCAACCTGCTTGACAAAGTATGTCTATCAAAGTAAATTATCGCTATACTTTCATGCTTAGCAATACGCATGCCGCAGTAGATTACAGTGACATATGTGTGTGTGGCAAACAATGATGTTATGTTTGTTTCTGTTTCTGCAGATTCCACTGGCAGAGTATCTAGCAAAACAGGTCAGCAAAGGAGTGACATCAGCTGTGCTACTTTCTGCCACACTACGCACAAACACACACGTACTGTATATATATATTATATATTATATATATGTAGTTATATATATGTAGTTATATATAGCATATTTATATATGTGTGTGTGTGAGTGTGTGTGTGTGTGTGTGTGTGTGTGTGTGTGTGTGTGTGTGTGTGTGTGTGTGTGTGTGTGTGTGTGTGTGTGTGTGTATCACTTAACTCTTTCAGCATTAATTTCTTGGAATCCATTTCTTGAACCCCTAATAATCTGGTTCTGATTAACAAGTCAATCATAGTTCATAGGTTCATAGATTCACAGAAGGTTACTAGGCTAACAGCTCTAGAGCCCTTACAAGCCTAGCCATTCTTATCCTGAGTTGTCCCAGTTGTCCTTGTTTAGTTGAGCAACATTCATTACTCACTACCAAACTTCACATGTAACATAATCCCTGTACCCCCTCCAGCACTATAAGCTACCACCTGCCAACTCACATCTATCTATACTCCCCCTATCTACAGAGACCTCAGAAAGACTGTAGAAAACTCACCAACTTTAGCCCAGATACTCTGAATAATTATTTTTCCTCTATCAACTGGTCTTTCCTGTACTCTCTGCCCATTAATGAAGCTGTACTTAAATTTAACCACATCTTTCTTGACATCCTGAACTCCGTGGCTCCCTTAAGGAAAATCAGGGTCAAATCCAACTATGCCCCCTGGCTCACTAGAAATACTCTCCCCCTCATGGCAAAAAGAGATAAGGCTTAGAAACTTTGGAGACAATTTAAATCACCCTCACAATTACAAGACTACAAAGAACTTAGGAAGTTAACCAAAAAAAATCCACCATGATAAGAAAAACTACTACATCCAAGCTCAAACTAACCACTACACCAACCCTAAAAGATTTTGGACTATTATTAACAAAATTCTCCATCCAGGTACCCCCTCTACCCTGAACCCCTTCCCTAACACCCCAACAGAGACTGCAACACTTAACAAATACTTCATAGAAACTATTGCCAAGCTCATTCCCAATAACTCCTCTTCTACTACAGATGCCTGTAACACAAAGCACTCTACCCCTCTCATTCAGACTGCCAGTGCCAGCACTTTCTCATTCAAACCTGTCTCTATTTCCTACACCAGAAAACTACTCCTGAAACTTAAACCCTGCTCTCCCTCTACTGACAACCTTCCTCCTCACTTCTTTAAAATAGCTGCTGACTCTATTGCTTTTCCTGTCTCTATTTTAATTAATAGATCCATTCAAGAATCCATATTTCTTGATCGCTGGAAATCTTTCTACACTATACCTCTACACAAGGGTGGTAATTCAGCTGAACCTAGCAACTTCAGACCCATTGCTATCCTCTCTCCTCTGTCTAAAATCCTTGAAAAATGTATCCACTCTCAACTAATTACATATCTTATCCAAGGAAATCTCCTCACTCCTACACAACACAGGTTTTGCCCTAAACACAACACCTCCACTGCCCTTATTTCCCTCTCTGAAACTGTTGCTATGGCTTCAGACAACAACAAACTTGTATCTTGCCTATTCCTTGATCTATCTAAAGCCTTCAACAATGTTTCTCACTCTCTACTCCTCTCCAAACTATCCCATCTCAACCTCTCACACTGCCCTCAACTGGTTCTCCAGCTAGTGCTCTAACAGACAGCAATCAGTTAGATGGCTTAACTCTTGCTCCCCATTCATCTCTATCCAAACTGGGGTAGCCCATGGCTTAATCCTTGGCCCTCTGCTATTCAACATGTTTACCAATAACCTCCATACTTCTTGTGGCCACTCGTCTATCATCCAATGTGCAGATGACTCCACATTGATATCTGTCTCTGAAAACTTGACCTGTTAACTACTACATAAAACTCCTTTTCTTCTGTAGAAAGATGGCTCAATGACAATCAGCTTATCCTCAATCCCAATAAAACAAAGCCCATCCTTTTTCTGCCTAACTCCCACTGTAAATTTACCTTTTGAATCTCTTCTCTCAACAACACTATTATAAAAGTTGAAACACAAACTAAACTCCTCAGCACCATTATGGATGACCAACTAAAATTTGACCTACATGTCCAACAAAGTATCAGAAAAAACACCAAAAATTAGATCTACTTTACAGAAATAAAAAAAATACTTTAGTGCAGAATTCAAACATGCCCTTGCTGGAACTTTCTTAATACCCACCCTATTGTATGCCTCCCCTATCCTGACTAAACTGCAATCTTCCCTTATTCACAAACTCAAATCAACATACAATAAAGTTGCTAGATTTTCTGTAAATCATCCCTACTCCTCCCACCACTGCCTGGCCATACAGAAACTTCACTGGCTTGAACTCCAACATTAACTTACTCTCGCTCAACTCCAAATTGCTCACTCCTTTCTCAATAACCCCACTACCTGCCCATCACTTTCCAAACTTCTGTTCAACTACACCCCCAATCGTCCTCTTCATAGTTCCAACCAACTCTTACTACTGACCTATAAGCCCTGTAAAAATATAGGAAAAAAACTTTATAAATACTGTCTCTCTCATAGCTGTGGCTAACTCCCATTACATATCAGAAGTATAACTCATACCAACAACTTTAAAAAAACACTAAAAGATCACCTGCTTAACTCCAAGATCTGTCACTGCAATCACCCCACTTAACTTCCCATATACCTCTGTCTAGTCACATTCTACAACCCCTACTTAGGAAGTGTCTTGGCATTGTAAATATTAGAACATGCTAGTTTTTCAGCACTGTGTGACTAAATGTTTTTTGTATGTTTATATTTTTTGTACTCACACTTTATGTGACAACTATAATTTGTTCTGTATACCAGCATTTTGAGTTTGTACTCTTATGCATAATGTCTCTTTTACTTTTTATTGTTGTAAACATTATTGGAGCTTTCCACCTTATATCTCCACTGTAAATGGGTTTTTTGTAACTCAGCTGGACAAACCCAGTTAACAAATGTGAAATAAAGTAAAATTCATAGAAAGATTCTATGGTCAATACCAACTTCCCTTGTCCATGAGGGACATGGGCGCCACCTCCGGAGTGAAGTTGCGGTCACCCATCCATTTATCTAGGTTACGTTTGAATATGGTCAGGGAGGAGCTCTGTTTAATGTGAACTGGGAGTTTATTCCAGAAGAGTGGCAGTCTCTCGGAGATGTATCTGTCTCTCCAGCATGTTCTTTTCATTTCACAGGCCAGGTTAATATCCCTAGAGTGAGTGACTCTTGTGCCATTTGATTTGTGAATATGCAGCACTTTAATTTGGGTAGGGTCAGAGTCTGCCCTGTAGGCCAGGTACAAGTCACCTCTTAGCAGCCTATAGCATACAAAGTACAGTGACAGTGCTTTCAGTCATTCCATGTAGGTCTTGGTTTTGAAGCCCTGTATTTTCTTGGTGAGTAACCTCTCGTGTCTTTCCAGTTGTTGCAGGTGTCTGGTAAGGTACATGCAAAAAGGAGCATTGTACTCAATTATTGGTCTGGTGAGGGTTATTTATAGTTGAGTTATAACATCCCTAGACCTGGATGCGATGCCTTTGTTTTGAGATGTGCTACATAGAAGGCTTTCCTCACTACTGTGGAAACTTTCTGGTGGAAATTCAGATTGCTATTAACTTGTGTACCCAGATCTCATACCAGTGAGTTGGAACTTATAGAGGTGCCATCAATAGTGTAATTAGCAGGGAATTCAGCTTTTCCAAAGGGAATAGTAATGTATTTTTGTGTTTAGCTTTAATCTGTGCCTTTGGCAACAGTCATTTGTCTGCATTAGCCCCTTCTACATTATGTTAACGTCACTGGCGGACTCAGTGATAGCACCCAATTTACAATCATTATCAAACTTGTTCTGCAGTAGCCTGGACTTCCAGGAAATAAATTCCAAACAGTAATGGACCCAGAACAGATCCCTGTGGTCTACTGCTAGAGGTGGAGTCACCAACCTTGACAGTATGTGTTCTGTTAGTGAGCCATTTGGCTACCCATCTAGTGATGTAAGGGTTAATTCCTATTTGGGAGAGTTTCTCTATAATACCTGAGTGGAGGTTTGTGTCAAATGCCTTGGCTAGGTCAAGGTAGGCTGTATACACTGTCTTTCCATCATCCAGGGTTTTGGTGACTTTTTTGAAGAAGTCTACCAGGTTTAAAAAGCATGATCTATCCTTAACAAATCCAAACTGGTCTAGGCCAGTTTGAAGATCGCCTATGTTCTTGTTGATAAAGTTCATAATGATTCTTTCCATGGCCTTGCAGATGAGGCTAGTTAGGTTTATGGGTCTATAGTTCCCAGGGTTGGTTGATGACCCCCCTTTGTGCAGGGGGATTGCTGTTGCTGTTCTCCATTCTGCTGGAACATATCCAGTTCTCAGGCTGTGGTTAAACAGGGCACCAAGTGGGTCTGCTAGGTCCTGTTTAAGATTGTTTAGTATGCAACCTGGGATGTTATCTGGTCCCATTGAAGCCATGTTTTTGACTTTAGAGAGTGCAGGTACAAACTGTTCTCCACAAATAACAGACTGAGGAACAGTGGCAGGTATAATTTGGGATATGGCTGATGGGGACAGGGTGTGAAGTTTTCACTAAATCTGTCTTCTAGCAGGTTGGCAAGTTCCTCCAGTATAGTATGAGTGGTACCATCCTCTACCAGTTCAGCACATAGCTGGGTATTCCCTTTCAGATTTCAGATGTAGTTAAAAAACACTTTGTGATTACCCTTTGCTAGTAATGCTATTTTAGCTTCATAATACCTTTGGAGGACTTGATAAGATTTCTGATTTGTTTGTTTAAACTGTGGAAGGAATTCTTCCTCTGCTGGGTCAGTTCTTAGATGTCAGTTTCTTCCTCTTGTTATATAACCTATTTATACTTGAGGTCCACCAAGGTGGCTTGTTTTTTCGGGAAGACCTGGTTTCGAACCAGTCAGGTACCGCTGAGTCTGTACAGCTGCTTAAGTTGTTATATAGGGCATTTGCATACACCTCTGCATAGGAGTCATTATTGTCTGAGATTGAGGGGGGTGCGAAACTTTTTCTACCATCGCTTAGTAGGCGGTAGTTTGTTTTGGAAAAAAATGTTTAGTTTTTTTGTTCCTGGAGTGGTGTCAGGTCTCAGTTAGTTGAATGAGACTGATTTATGGCCCAGTCATACCAGGGAGGGCATCATACAGAGGGGAGAGCAGTTTTCCTCCATGTTGGTGAGCACTATATCTAGGAGATTTGAGACCCTTGTGGTGGTACTGACTATCTGTTCCAGAGTATTAGTATTGACAAAGTCCAAGAAACTCTGGGCAAGCATGTTTGTGGTTGAGTATGTTTCCCAGCCAATGGAATGGATAGTTAAATTCACCCATGACTAAGATGTTTGGCGGTATGGCAAGTGACTCTAATAGATCCAGGTATGCAGTATGCTTTTCTTGGTTCATGGTGGATCATAATCCCCTTTATTGTACAGACTAAGTACATTTATTAATCTGACACTCACCACAACCTTCAGTCATCCCATTAGTAGCACCCATTTAATTAATTATATGTTTGTGAAACATTAGATATATTCTGAAGCTCTTCTGAAGTGTATTTTGTAACTATACCAGTGCTCACTGGCTTGTATGCCTTGTGTAACAGATAAAGCCTTAGGCTGTGCTTTGTTTTGTACTCAGGAATTCCAGGTATCTTGCTACTTGCTTTTTAACATTGTCAGGAATTCCACCAAAGTCTGTAAGGTATACTGGCCATGAACAATTTATTTTGCTTGCCTATCATAATTTCTTTCTGTAGCATAAATTTCATCATGTGGTTTGATAACCTTCCAGCTATCTTATTACAACAGATGTGCAGAGACTGACAATAAGCCAGTCAATTGCTGTAGTCCAGATTTCATTCCCACAGTACAAAGTGCCTCAAAACCAATCTTACTTCTTTATCAGATATGCTTTTTGTTCATACATACACGCGCACACTCACGCACGTGCACGCGCGCGCACACACATATCAGATATGCTTTTTGTTCATACATACACGCGTGCACGCACGCACGCACACACACACACACACACACACACACACACACACACACACACACACACACACTTCCATTTACTTCATATTAAATACTCATACCACAGGGTGATACACCAGTTAACATCCCCACAAAAACAATTGCTCCTTTCAAATACTTTCACCAGCAAAACATATATTCTAAGTCAGTTAAGTCCCACAGATAGAAGAAGAAATGAAACCCTTCTCTTCTACCTTATCCTGCTTTCTTACACATCCACAGACATGCAGACTTTCACAAAAAGCTCCCTTCCTCTACCAAAGGACTAAAATACTTAGCCAAAGCTCATTCAGTTCAATGATCAGTATTTTTCCATTTGTGCAGCGGCCTCCTGTGAGTCAGCAATTCAATTCCCAGTTTCACATTTTAGTTTCCAGCAGTATAATTTCTTCAAAATCTGCAATTGTTCTCACTAGAAACATTTTCCTCTACCAAGAGTGCCAACATATATCATAAAACATTTTAAATTGGTTTCTTGATGTGTCTCTGGCAATATGTCAGTTATTTTTCATTATTTTGTATCTTTGTACTCATATCAGTGCAGAATATTTTAAATGAGATTATAGCTGAAAGTAATGAATACAAATGCAGTTAAAAACATGTAAACATCTGGTCATCTGGATGAGTTAGTAGGAAAGAGGTGAAATAATGCTCCTTGAAACTGAAATGGCCAATTTCAGCCAGATAGTTTTGTGCTGTTCAGATTTGTTTCTTTTCATGCCCTTTTAATCATTAATAAGTGACAGGCAGTGTGTTTAAGAAGGGAAAACATGTAAACTGAGACAGAGAGAGAGAGAGACAGAGATGTGGGTGAGTACCATCAGCAGTTGGCATTTCTTTTTCCAAGCTACATAACGTTGCATAGATTAACCTTGACTATTTAAACCTTTCAAAGGATTCTGTGTGAATACAAATACATTAGTTAAAGTGGAAAATACATGTGTCTTATTTAACCTTTTTATACAATTCTTGAAAATATTAATTTACTGTTGTCATTTTTTTCAGGCTCTCATGAACATTTTAACTTATGGCCTTTAGTAAAACATTGATGTGCAGATATAACCTTTGAAAACACAGTTCCCAACTAGTTAAATTATGAACTGGGGCCAAAGCTGAAAGCAATGAAGTACAAGGCCCCCAAATCAGAGGTATATTGTAAATATTAGTATGAGCAGCTTACAAAGATGATGGAACAAAAATGATTTGTATTAATATGCATTTTCTAAAACTTAAAAAATATGCGGCTATAATATTTAGCATTATACAACGACCCCCCCATTAATATTCCAAAACATGCATGCTGATTGGTCAGCGTGCACATTGTAAATCAGAGTTATAATAATGGAAAAAGGTCCGGTCGCCCAGACTTTTTCCATTAGTATAACTCTTTTTTTACACCAATGGAGAATGCAAGATCTCCGTTGCTTTTTACACACTGTCTCACTATGTTAAACGAGTTTAACATAGCAAGACAGCTTTAAAAAAGTAACGGAGATCTTCCTATCTCCGTTGCTTTTTTTAAAGGTGTCTCGCTATGTTAAATGAGTTTAACATAGCGAGACAGCTTTAAAAAAATCAACGGAGATTCTCCGTTGCTTTTTTTAAAGCTGTCTCGCTATGTTAAACTCAACATAGCGAGACAGTGTGTAAAAAGCAACGGAAATCTTGCTTTCTCCGTTGCTTTTTTTCAAAACTATCTCGCTATGTTAAATGGGTTTAACATAGCAAGACAGCTTTAAAAAAGCAACTTTTTTTAAAGCTGTCTCACTATGTTAAACTCCTTTAACATAGCGAGACAGTTTGCAAAAAGCAACGGAGATCTTGCTTTCTCTGTTGCTTTCGCCCACAGTTCTGATGTACTGCGTAAGCATTCGCATGTGCAGTACATCAGAACTGCCGCAGAATACCAGACAGCTGCGGAAGGGCAGTAAGGAGGCATTATATAATGCCATTATTTAAGAAAAGTAATTATTTTTTTCCTTAAATAATGTCATTGTATAAGAGCAATAACTCGCTTCTGGGTGTGGGTAATGCTGGATTTACCCACGGTTGTCTTTGTTTGGCCACTCGGGCTTCGCCCTTGTGACCAAAACACACCAACCATGGGTAAATCAAGCATTACTCACACCCAGGCGTGGGTTATTGTTATATTATTTAGTAGTTGTGATGCACAGAAGATTTTGTGAGAAAAGTTCTAATTTTGTTTTTAAGGGCAGGAAAAGTTTGAAGGAAAAATTGGATAACTGAGTGATACATCTGACAGTAGAAAAAGTTCAGTGGTACACTGCTGCAGATGTCTATACTGACTGCTTCTCTATTGTATGCATTTGGGCTACATTTGTTGAAACTCAGGCATAAGGTGCAAAACGGGATTGATTTTAATATGTTATCACAATTAGTTTGCTTCATAGGTTGGTGTTATTGGATATTAACTTTTGTAACTGTACATTATTCTGTTCTAGTCTCAATATGTTCTTTCTTTCATTTCTTGATACTTAATTTCAAAGTATGAGTTGAGAATGTGTTTTAAATAAAAAAAAAAAAAAATCACAGAGAACCACTCAGATCATAAGAGATTCTATAGCCCAATAGAAAATGTTGGTTACAACATGAAATGTTTTAAACATTTAAGCCAGGAGTGGTTTAACATTAACTTAATTAAATATTAAGGTTGACATAAAGAAACAGGAAAAGTCTGCAACCACATCAATTTAGCATATTTCTGTAACAGTCTGAATGCCATGTACTTCTATTTAATATTAATGTAATTTCAAACAGCCTGCTACCAAGGTCTGTGATATTTATACCTCTTCTTAAATGACATTTTTAACTCTCATTTTATAGTGATCTTATAATGCTCTGCAATGTCAACATTAACAATAGCAGTACATTTAACTGGCAGGACTAGGTTAATGGTTAAAACAGTAACTGTGCATCTTTAATTTAAGAGTTTTTGCCATTTGCTGATACAGCCTGCTGGTATACCTTTTAGCAGTTTAACCAGTCAGTAAATTCTGATGTGTTCATGAGGAATCATGTCAATGACATGTAATTGCTTTCCATGCCAGGCCTGCCCTTAGATGGGATCTTCTTAACATGTTTCCCCAGACTGGCTGAGCTGATAGCCGAGAGAAATATTGAAAAAATATTTTGACAATAGATAGGAATCGGCTACCCCATCTATTCTGCCCATTTCCATACCTGCAGTATAAGTTGCTGGTCCTATTTAATGACCAGTCCTTTTTTGTCCTGTCCCTTGATAGTATATCTGTGAAGCCAAAATTTCCAATACTGCAGGTCCTGACTGTGCAAAAACTAAACTGTAATTTATGCAGAAAACAAGTTTTGAAACTCGCTGCTATACCTGTAAATCATTTTCTCATGTGGGATTCACCTCTCTGTATCCTTGATCATTGCTCCTTCTCTATCCTAACTCTGAGATAATGGTAGGCTGGAGTAAGGAGAATACTTGCAGGCACTTTAGCATGGACATTTGCACTTATAGTCCACTGTGATAGGAATCACAGTAACTGTCCTGAGAATTTCAACAGGTACCCTTATCCTGACCCTTGTATATATCTCCAGCATTTTTCAATTCTGTTACTGTTTTTGTTTGTATTATTTCTGCACGTGAAGTGCAATATAATACTATAATTATCTACTACCATTTAAAGAAAACAACAAGCTTCATGTTCTCCCTGTGCTTTCATTCTTATATTGTTAAATCTTAATGCTCTTATATACTTTTTTTTTTTTAAAAAAAGGTAGCCATTTTGAGTATAGTGAAACATGTGAGGTACTTAAATGTTCTGTCAATACCCCTCTGTCTTCATTCTTTCTTTTGTTTCTTACTTCCTACCCATCATTGAATGCAGAATACCCTTTAGTGTATACGAACCCAAGCATATAGCTCAGCTGGAAGGTTCCCAAAGATTTCTAACAAAGAAAATTATAGGACTTAAATCCTTTAACTCTTCCAGTAGATTATCAGAATTCTCCTTGTACTCAGTAGCCTATTGGCTGCTTTAATTGAGCTGTCTCTCTCATTTTGGGTTCATAAAAGACCCAATCTTATTCAACCTCATATTTCTTCTGAAAACAAATTACTGTAGAAACAGCCACGCTATGGATCTAAATCTACATTAACAAATAAACATTGACTGGATGGGTAAGTTCTTAACCCAATATATTCCCAGTTTATGGAATAAGTATTCACTACAGGTCAAACAAAGCACTTCTTCGGCTACCTTCAAGGCTAGTCTTGATGACTGGATGGGCAAGCACAAATTTACATCAGGGTTGTCATATATGGCCCTGTTTGAATTAGAAGGTAAACACTATTAAGTGCTTGAAAAAGATGATAAGCACTTTTAATTGTGTCTGCTTAAAGATACATACAGATAGGCTTTTTATACTCCCCACAATCATTTGCCTAATACTGTTTCTGTTTCCAGGATGCATTTTATCCTCATGTGGCTCAAAGTGCAGATACTACACCATTGTTATGCTCCTCTTGACAACCTTAATACAGTTTATAGCATTAGATTGGCAGTATCTCCTCATGCTGCACAGAATAGTTCCAAACGTGTCCTACCATCTTTCTATAAAGAGTGACAATAATTTGTTGATATCTAACAGTGGTGTCTTTTCCTGTATATCCCAACAGTCTGAAATTCTTCTATGGAAATCTTAAAATGCTTACTTACTTTTAACCCCCTTGGGCTCCTTACTAAAATTGTGTCCTATAACTGATCATTTTTTGCTAACTTAACTTGCTGTCTAGAAAGTATGGGGTCTCCCAAGGGAATTGACATGAGATTTTTCAAGGAATTATGCTGGGATACTTTCCCATAAAATTGCCTTGTACACTTTTCTTTGTTTCAAAGGGAATGTGCTACTTTTATCTTGAACTTCAATGAAAAAAATATATAATGTCATTTTTTGCCACAGTTTAAAGTTATAGAAACAGCCTTTTTAGAAATGCTATTAAAGCAGTACTTAAGTTTATGTTCTGAGTGATTTTATACCCCTAAATTAAAAATATGGCACCTACACTTTTTCCACTAAACTTTATATTTTAAAAATGTTGACTAATGTCAAATTTTAAAGGCAATGTATATCTTGCTTTGACTGCTATACACAAATGGCATTACAGGAGCTAGTCTTCTCTCCATCAATAATCTAAGTATACGTTGATACTATGAATCCAGTATGCTGAAAAGCATATTCAGTCATTACTGAGTTTGTCATTTTTACTGGTGTGTGACTATGAAGCTAGTATATGTATATATATATATATATATATATATATATATATATATATATATATATATGTGTGTGTGTGGGTTCCGTTCAGAAGCTCTAAATACTGAAATCTCAAATTTCAGTATTTCTAGCCCAAGAAGCCGACTCCACATAATAGCGAAAGTTTAGAAGCGCAAAATTCAAAACCTCGAATACTGGAGGTTTTGAATTTTGCGCTTCTAAGGTTCCACTATGGTCATGTATTCAGGTGTGTGTGTGTGTTTGTGTTAAGGAATTTGGGTAGAGGCTGTGGTGTGTATTTTGTTGCTGTGATGTGTGTGTGCGAAGAGAAAGTAGCTTGTGTGGTGGTGTTTTGTATGTGTTTGTATGTAGTGCGACCTCCGAGTGAAAATATTTAAGTAGGGGGGGTGTGGGGGGTGCAGGGGTGCTTGCCCCCCTGCTTTCATGTAGTAGAGTGATGTGTGTGTGTGTGTGTGTGTGTGTGTGTGTGTGTGTGTGTGTGTGTGTGTGTGTGTGTGTAGTACAACTGTGACATTCCAGTATTCAAGGTTTTGAATTTCCCGGTTTTTAGTTCACATTGTTTTGTAGATTCCACGTCTTGGGCTCGAGATACTGAAATTCGAGATTTCAGTATTTCAAGCTTCTGAAGTGAATCTATATATATATATATATATATATATATATATATATATATATATATAGGGATATATATTGGGGTGTCGGCTCTCCCTCACCAGAACAAGTGCATTTATCCCCCTGCAAAAAAACTTGTTTGCTTATCACTGAAAGTGCTTCTCAGCAATTTGGATTCATATCAGCTCTAGCTAAGATTACCTTCACTGAGCTGACAGGAATCCACCATTATCTCATTAATGTTTTCAGATTTTCTTTTTTTAAACACCTTTATTGAATTATCAGTCATGACACAGGCACATTTACATTCATATAAAAGTAATCAGACTACAATTAACTTAACAACCATCATACGTCACATATATTGCTATATGTCATATCACCTAAGCAACATCACATAAATAATTCAATTACAGCCTTTTTTAAACTACAAACATCTTTAATAAACCATCACTTATTGCATAGGCAATCATACATTTATATAAATGAAACCAAACCACACTGACAGAACCCTAGTTGCAAGCATTTTACATCATAAACCATACTGTCAACACTCCCAGTTGCAAACATTATACATCACTTATAATCCAACCAATCATTTTCAGTCAAACATTACATAGCTCATTTAAGTCCTGCTGGCTTTTATAACTCATTCCTCCCTTGTATGTTTTGTTTCCACAATTCCCATTTTTCCTATGTAGTTTGCTCCTACCCTTATCTAAAGATCCTATTTCCAGTTGTTTTATCTCTGTTTCTATATTCACTACTTCTAGTACAGTTGGTTTAGATTTTGATTTCCATTTTCTAGTAACTGCTTTTTTGGCAGCCACTAATATTAGACACAACAAGGCCTTACCATGTTTAGGGAATTCCAGTTCTGTATCATAGCTCAGAAAAATCATCTCCATCGATTTATTTATGCAAATCTTTTAAAATAGGACACCTGAAAACTTATCCTTGTGGTATGCATTGTGTGAGATGATAGCTCTAACTGCAGTGAATGACAGCATCTCAAATGTATGAACATCAAAATGTATTCACGGAAAATGAGATTTTCTACAACTCCATTTTTTTACCTTAAAAAAAGATTATTCCTCAGTCAGACTTTCCCAGCAAACAAATCTCATTAAATAAATGCATCTTGAAATATGTGCAGTTCTGAATTTTCATAGTAGTTACATTTTTTGCAACAACATAATATAAGTAATATATTTGTTATCCGTTAAGTATTGCTATTGAGTCACTTTCAGGATGAAGTTAGTATGTCAAGAAAGACAAAGGTCAGCAACTTTGTTTATAAAAATACTTAATATTTATAATGAGAATATGTTGCTAAATGTATTATAAGAACATTGAATAAGTTTGCTGGATAAAAATGTTAAGAAAATGTTGTACTTGTTTTATTGTTTATTGTTATTGCTGAGTAATACTAATGAGTCACTAGTCATATGACTGGGTTTGTTTATTTAAAGCTAAGACTGTTATTTGCTCAGAATATCAGCACAATCAAAAACTGATACCCAGGTTTGTTATGGGGTTGATCCATGAACCAGTTGTAACTTGATTTTGATAGTGATGCTAGATAATTTTTAGTGATATATATAAATATACGTGTATATATATATATATATATATATATATATATATATATATATATATATATATATATATATATATATATATGGGTCTACTTTGAAACATCTAAAACCCATAACATCTAATTTCATAACATTGAGACCAGAATATCTAAAACCCATAACATCTAACACTACAAATCACAAGAAAATAACATCCCCTCCACATATAACTACACCAAACTACCAAACATACTTTTTACTACGTTTCTGCAGGGTGGCAAGCACCCCCCATAAATTAAATATACTAACTCCAAGATTGCAATACAGTGGAAAAAAGTTAATTTCCTAACCCCACTGTATCAAGCCCCCCCTGCAAAAACGTAGTAAAAAGTGTGTTTGGTATCATTATATGTCGTTATATGTGGAAGGGATGTTATTTTCATGTGATTTGTACTGTTAGATGTTATGAAATTCAATGGTATGGGTTTTAGATGTTTTGGGTTTTAGATGTTCTCGTTTCAATGTTACGAAATTAGATGTTATAGGTTTTAGACGTTTTGAAGGGGACCCATATATATATATATATATATATATATATATATATATATATATATATATATATATATATATATATGTATATATATATATATATATATATATATATATATATATATATATATATATAGTTGTACATGCCCACACACACACACACACACACACACACATCAACACTGACCACCACTACTCAGCCTACAATGGCTCACGCACTGACACACAGCAATAATGCACAACTTCACTCCCACCACCATGCACGGATCATTATTGATACTTGCCACTGTGAACCTTCCCACCTGTGTATATGATGACAACTATACTCTACCCTCAGTATTTTGTTACTTGTGTAGCCTGTGTCTGATCTATATCATGGTCAGTCCATATATAATTTAGCACAGCTTCAGCATTTGCTGCATGTTTTATTTTTATTGTTGTATTTTATGCTTATTCTGGCCGATAGTTATAAACCAAGCACTGCTTCTTAGCCAGTGCTGTAGCATACAGCACCTGCCACCACCTCACACAGTTATCCTTTGCAGCTTTCTCCTCCACAGGTGCATCATCAGACACCTCCTCTGCTGTTGAATCCAGGAAATCCTCCTCCCAAATGTCACTCTTCCTGCTATATGTGCTTCTGTAGCAACATGTTGTGTAATATCACACACACTGAAAAGATTTTACTGCATGTTCCAGGGTGATGCTGCAGGGCACCAGCAGTGACATCTAAACAGCCATAAATTCTTTGCCATGGTCTGTGGGTTTCTAATAGATGTCATCAATCATGGCTTCAGGTCATTCCAATAAGATGGTCCTATGTAAAATTACCCTACATATACCGCTGATATAGATTACATGTATGCCACTAGTGGGAATCATGGGCATTGCCTGGGTGGCCTGTAGACTCATTGTATATTAAACCCTGTGCATTACACACCACCTGGCAATTTATGGAATGGAGCCTCTTATGGTTGATATACCATTGCCCATGCTCCCCAGGTGAGGCCTTCATTGTAATATGGGTGCAGCCATTGGCTCTCAGTACCTCAGGGAAGCAGGCTACATCATAAAATGCCTACATGGTGTTGTTTGTCTCTGCTGTGATGCAGCAGAACCACATTTGCTTTCCCACAGCATGGCATCAAGAAATTGGTCTTTGAGGCAGATATCTGGGATACACCCACTGTTTGCCTCATTAGATGGTGGAAATTTCCTATGACAAAAATCCCCAAAAGCACATATACCTTGGTGTCCTCAGAAATGAGTACTGTATGCAAGCCATGGACGTGCATATAAGGGTAATGTATATCAACCAGCTCCTGTATGGTGCCTCTGTCCACATTGCAGTGGTTCACTATTTCTTTGTCATAGGGGGCATGATGTGTTAAGTGCAGAGGGGTGACTCATCAGTGACAAGCACAGCCACACACACCTCTATGATAACCAACAACCACTTGCACATACATATTTATTAATGTGTCATGTACCTTATACATGCAGATCTCTCTCTCCCTATAACTCCAAAATTTTACTGCAGTCAGCAGCTCTGGCACTTGTGTCTTATCTCATGAAATATATTAATTGCTGAACTGTGTCTCCATATTGTTTCCCTTCATTTGCATCTACCATTGCCCTCATTTAATAATGTTGCTCATTTACATGTCATTATACCATCATTTGAATATTATGCCATCAACAGACTGCTACAATTGTGCTCAGTGTGTCTCTGAATTTCCCCAGCATGATACATGGTTGATGTTCACACAAATTCAACCACAGTGATCACAAAATGCTCCTAAATCCCAGAAGTGTTGTAGTGTGCTTTCTTTTGAGTGTGCTTGTTTGACATTAGGTGGCAGCTTATGTTTTAGTGAGGACATGTGTTTCAGTGTAAGTAGTGTCATGGTGGTTTCTTTTGGTGAATGAAATGTATTAAGTTATCTGTTGATTTTGTGACTGGATGCTTTTAATTTTTAAGAAGAGGTAGAAGGAAGGCAGCTTAGTTTTGGGATGAGTAGAGTCTCATTGTTACTTTACTGAGGACAAAAAGAAGCGTGTTTGGCTTGTTTTTCTGATCAGTGATGATCTAATGTATTGATTGTTCAATAAGTTTTGTAATAAATAACATTTGATTGATGAAGTGAAGGTCAAAAGTTTGTTTCTACTGACAGTTGCTCACATACATGTGTGTGTGTGTGTGTGTGTGTGTGTGTGTGTGTGTGTGTGTGTGTGTGTGTGTGTGTGTGTGTGTGTATGTGTATGCATAAACTTACAATGAGTTAAACAGCTGCATATACCAGGAAACTACAAACTTTGTATGTTTAGCATTGCATTAAGGATATGCATAGCATGTTTGCAGCAACCACTGTAGGTGGTGATTCTGTATAACATGCCACGCATGTAGAAGGCATCCCTCTGTATAGTGGCAGAATTGCAGTTATGTATATGTATACATGAGAAATGCCACTAGTTAATAAATACACATGAAGTACTGTACAATTAGCAGATATACTTCACTCTTTTTAATTTCTCCATGTCTTTTGGGTTTCCACTACTGTGATGGGAATGGATGCCTTTCGAAAGTCAAAATGTTTATAAGTTCATAGGTGTGTATTAGACTAATGGGCCTAGAGCCTTAAAAAGCCTAGCCCAAAAAAATTGCCCAGGCACTGTGCCACCTGATGTTAGTTCACAGTAGCCCTATCCAGTAGGGCAACTAGAGTGATCTCTGGGGTGAATATTCTGTTACCTGTCCACTTGTCAAGATTTCTGTTGAAGAGGGCCAGCAAGGGGCTCTGCTTGACATGAATGGGAAGCTTATTCCAGAGTATGGGCACTCTTTGGGAAATAAACCTGTCCCTCCAGCATGTTCTGCTAATTGTGGTAATGAGGTTGTGATCTCTGGAGTGTGTGGCACGGGGGGATTGGGATTTCTTTAGGTGTAGCATTTCAAGTAGGGCTGGGTCAGACATGGCTTTGTAAGTCAAGGAGAGATCACCTCTAAGTAGACGATAAGAGACTGAGAACAGCTGAATTTTCTGGAGTCTGCCCATGTAGGACATTTGTTTAAGATCTAGGATCTTTTTTGTGAGGTACTTTTGTGGCCTCTCCAGCTATTGTAGGTGTCTGGTCAGGTACATGCCATACTGGGCATTATATTCAATGATTGGCCTAATAAAGGATGAGTAGAGAGGGATGATGACCTCCTTCTTCCTGGATGTGAAACCTTTATGTGATTAAAGTTTGTTAAATTAGTATTGTTTTGATCTCTAATGTTAGCCAAAAGTGCTATTTGCAGCCGCCGCAATATGCCCAGAATTCACTCCTCCTGAAATTCATATGGAGTTACATGTATCAATAACATATCTAAATAAGACTGTAAATTCTTTTTTTATGAGACCAATTACTCCTACTTCTATTGAAGCTCTCTGGGTATCCTTCTTCCACATTGCCTGCATTTCTGCCTGCAAATCCTTGTATTTTATGATTTTGTCTCTCTCTGTATGTAAGACACTATAATCACTCATTGTAGCAATTTCAATGATCAATGTTAAGTTTGTCTTCTTTTCATGGACTACTATATCTGTTTTTCTCTCATCTGTTTTTTGAACCATTGGTAATGGATGATCTCATGTAATATACACTTTATCATTCTCTGTAATGCTTTGTGGCTCATGTTTCTAAGCTGCTTTAATATTGTAATGTTTGCACAATCCCCAATGCAACAGTCTTCTCTTGCCACATTATTATGCCTTCAGTATACAGGTTCTCTGCCATTAGTGTATCACACTCAGCAACAAGATCTACAACTGTTTCCAGTTGTGTTTTACAAAACCTGCACTTGTCTGTTTCTCAGACATGTTCAATGGACTTTGTAAACCAACATGTAAGTAGTCCTCTATCCTTGGCCGTTAATATTAACCTTTCATCTTTTGGTTTAAATTCACTTCTCCTTAACCATTCCTGTGTCAAATCCTGATTGACACAAGGTTGTGCCAGGAGTTTTCTGTACTTGCAACTGTATTTACGCCGTGGTGATGCTGCGGTAGCATTGTCGCCTCATAGCAAGACGTTGTCCCGTTCAATTCTCAGCTAGACCGTCTTCTGTGTGGAGGCATACATGAATGGAGCGTGCCTTCGTTGAAGGTTGTGCATCAGGGCTGGTAACCCGGTACGTAAAAATCCACTACCAATCATTAGCGGACCGGAGTTCCGCTCTTGCGACCCCTAACCGGGAAAAGCCGAAAGACACAAACAAACATATTTCTTGCCTTCTCATCTGATCCTTCTCCTTATATTCTTTCTTTTGTTTTTTGGCACATTCAGTTGCTGCCTAACTTTTGTCTACTTCTGGTTTGGTTTTCATTCCCACTTGACACTGATATGCTTCTGCTAAACCAAACAGGGAAGTCATCTTAGATTTTTTTCTCTTCATGTTTCAAAACTTTCACTATGTTTGGATCTGATGAGGTCAGTAGATCTGTATGCACTCCTGCAATTACACATTTATACATGTAATCAACTTTGAGGAGGCCCATACCTCCTTCAGAATGAGGGATATATAATATTGATATACATTGATTTTTATATATCATCTGATAAGTGTGAAGCATTTTTCATGTTTTCCTGACCAACTTGTCCAATAACTTTTAGGACCAGTCAGTCACCACAAAACTGTAAATTAGAACAGGAAAAGCAAATTGGTTACTATCTTTGACTTTGTTCCTAGATGTCAGGGCTGTTTTCAGTATTAATTTTAGTCTTCCAAAATATTCTTTACTGAGTTTTGTTTGCATTTGTTCATGTTTTATGGTCGATCCGTCATCAATTCCGAGATATTTAAATATTCCTCCTGCTCAAGTTCCTTTATATCACAGTCCTGTCCCAGACTGATATTTTCTTGGCACTGTAGCTTTCCTGCTTTAAAGGTTGCTTTTGCACTTTTATCAAGACCAAATGACATTCTTATATCATCTGAAAAAGTTTTGACCACTTCCACTTGTGCTTTTAGCTCCTCATCACATGAACTGCGCAGTTCTAAATCATTCACAAAAAAGATGAAAAGGCTTTACACTTTACTGTTGTCTGGGAGCCAAATTTTACCCATGACCTAGTCTAAGTAGATAGCTTAATGAGTTAAGTGCAAGATAAAAGGGAGGTGGTGACAAAGAATCACTCTGGAAAACTCCCCTTTGAGCTTTTATACCAGGAATAACAATTTGTCCTTTATCTTGGCTTAGTTGCAAAATGGTGTATGGTGTATCTTATATATCTGTAAGCACTCCTTTATCCATGAATATGGGATGCTATCAAATGCTTTTTTGTAATCTATCCATGCCATACTTATATTCTTCCCTTTTCACAATTCTTCACTATGACTTTATTTAACAACAAATGAACCTTTGTTCCATATGACTTTCTTTTGTTACCCTTTTGTTTATTGCCATAGTTGTTTTTTTCTTCTAAATGACTATAAACTCTGTTGGCATCAATTCCAGTATATAGTTTATACATCATTGGAAGGCAAGTTAAAAGTCTACAGTTTTTAGGATAGCTTGCAGGTTCACCCATAAGGAGGAGTATCATTTTTCATGTGGTTAACCAGGTTGGTGTCTGGTTCATAGGTGTTTACTAGGCTAATGACCACAAGGTCCTTTCTAAGCCTAGCCATGCATCCCAAATCTCTGATGAGTTCTGATACCCTTGATAAGTGTAAGCATGGGCCTTGGAGTCTGTTTGGGGTGTGCATGTAAGTAATTCTTGCTCAGGGCTAAACCTTTGCATAAAGTGAAAGTAACCCTTGGGATTCTCCCAATGCATTCACAAATATCATTGTCATATGCAAAAATAGTCCAATTCTTCCTCAGACCATCAAGCATAGCATACCTATCACCTGAAAAGGTTGTAATAAAAGAACTTGTATGATCGACGTGTAGGTCATTCTTCAACTCATGTACTACCTGGTATACAGAATTGGAGAGAATAGGAACAAAATATTTTATTTCCTGTTTGTTCAGAACTTCCATCGTGATTTCATTAAGGAAGGCTTTTGATTGTATTGACTAGAAGTTCCATATACTCACATCCGTGCTGTTTGAACATGGCGATGAGTTCAGAAAGCAGCTTAGAATTGGCCACCAAGCCTGTTGGAAAGTGTCACATTCTGAGACCCTTAGGGACAAGGTTCACTTGGTTACTCTTAATGAAGTACGTGTTATCCATTTGTAACTTTTTTTTAATTTTTAGTAGGTTATGGTCAAAATCAGCCAATCTATCAGCCAGGTTCGATGCACTTGAACCAGTTGTTTCATTGAGGCTGATAGTGTTACTTAAACATTCATCACATTTTGGTATATTTACAGTAGAATATACATTGTTAGGTAAATGGAGACACACTAACCCAGATCCTAGAGCCAAACTGTTCAATCTTACAGAGATATCAGGTCTAGTAGCAATATGCTACAAATTACTAGGAGTGATTTAAATTAAATGGGATCCAACTAATGTTGAAGGGGTCCTTTAATTGCAAATCTAGTAAGGTGGTCTGTCATGCTGTATGTATGATCTGCCAATGCTTTTATGTAGGAAAAACAGAGAGAAGACTGTGAGACAGGATCTATGGACACTTACATGATATAAAGAAACAGAAATTGCAGAATGCCCTGGCTAAACATATTATGCATTTTCCTAACCATACTTGTTATTGATTGTATTTTATTGGATGGAAGAAATGGACCACGAGCTTTATATTTAGAAAAAAATGGAATTGCGGAGGCAATTGAGACTTAATGCATCTGTTCTGCCAGGTTTGAATGATCAAGTCTCAAATGCCTGTGTTTTAAAACTTAAAGCATTGGAAGAATAAAGTTCAACATCTTTATACAATGTAAAAGGCGGCCTTGACGGGAGTGGCCCCTTAAATCTTCAATGTAAGTTGGGAGGCTTGCCTATCATGTGACCTATTCCACACCCCTGGTCTGCCTATATATTGTGCATTTACTTTATACTTAGTTATCTGAAGAAGTTTTCTATAAAGATGAAAAAAGCGCCTATCAAGTCTGTTCATAGTATTCTGTCAGCACTTTTGATGACTTTTGGATTCATTACTAAGAATGTTTATAGTATTTTGTTGACAGTTTTAAGAAGATTGGATTTATTTAAATTTTGAGGTATCTACCTCATTATTAAAAGAAGTTTATAGCCATTCCCAGTTGTTCCTGGTCACAGTTTTACATAGTTTTGTGCTGGTTTTTATTTGAAGGTTTCCAGTTAGGAGCTTTTTTTTAATTATGTTTCAGTTTCTCTGGCTGTTACTTCATCCTATTTCATATCCTGCACATTTGAATTTATTACTGTTTCTTTTAATTCTTCCATCCATTCAGCATCTTTGTTATGTTCCACAGGGTCTTCATAAATATTTCTCCAAAATATGTCTGGTTTTGGTGGTGTTATCATTCCTTTTGCTTTGTTTCACAATTTTTTATAAAACTTTTTGGGTCATCAATAAATTGCTTATTTTGTACTTTTCCGTTATATTTATCTGCATATCGTCTACGTTTTTCTGCCTATGCTGATATTTTCAGTTTATTATTTCCAATAGTGTACAATAAATATATCCTGGTCTGTTCTAATACTGTGCATTGCTTTTATCATGTCTGTCTGTATTTTTGTTGATCTGTATCCTATTCTGTACTCTTCTAACAGTGACACTTTATCTTAATTGCTCTATAGTTTTCTCTATTCGATAATTCCATGATGGTATTTGATTTCTTCCCTTCCTTTCCCTTACTGCCCTGTATTTTTGTGGTAAGACTTTATCTGTTAGTAATTTTGTTGCAGAGTAATATATCCTATTTACTTCTGTTATATCACATGAATTTCTGTTAATAGTCTTGATTACTGTGTTCATTTATTTTATTAGCCTTCTAACATTTTGGGTCTTATTGCCTTTCTGTAATCTATTTCTTTATTTGATCTTAAAATGTCTCTCCATCTCTATTAAATCAAGCAACTCTTCCCTTAGATCGTTTTCTTCTAATGTAAGGGCACATTTCTATTCCCCATTTATAGCAGGCATTCTACAGAAAGTTCCAGATCATCTTCCTGTGACATATTCTCTCCAGCTGCATCCTGTTCCATCTACTGCTCTCACCACTCCACAGGAACTCACCAGCTTGACACTCAGTAACATTGATTGCATCAGAGTTGCCACTGTTTCCTGTTCCTTCCCTTGCTGTGTAACTCCAAATGAACTTTTTAACTGGTTTCCTACTGAAAGCTGCAGAGTATCTTCATGTGGCAACTGATCAGATGCTTCCCATTCCAACTGTTTCTCCTAAATTTGGGGATTCATCATTCCATCATGCTGTGACGTTACCAGAATTGGATTTTCTACACTAAATCCTTCACTTCACTTCACTTCACAGGTAATCCCTAACTTCATTTTTTTTCTTAATCTTCCTTTCTACTTTCCCCTTTGTTTTCTTATTTTTGTATTGTAAAATGTTCCATGTCTGGATGACTTTGCTTGCATTTCTCTTCAAATATCTTTGGTGCTGCTTTTTTTTATATTGATTAGTTTTTCTTTCTCCTTTGCATAAATATTGCACCATATTATTATTTTTTTTCATTTCCATGTCCATATTTCCTCTTCAGATGTCTCCTGCTCCACATTTTTTCCTTATTTTGGGGATTCATTGTTTCATCATGCTGTGACATAACCTGAGTTGGACCTTCTATACCAAATCCTTCACTTTGTAGGTATTCAATTGCTTCATCTTCTATTTGTTTAACTTTTAGTTTGATAATCTCTCTGTTCTACATTCCCCTTTTTATATAACTGTACATAGCAATATTTCACTTTAATTTATTCATGTTTGACTGCATAAGTGGGCTGTTCTAAAGGCTATTTTCAGCAATAATCCAGTATATAAGGCATAACATAGCATTTAATAAAGACCATAGATGTTGTCACCATTCATATATACTGAGGTAATAGTTGCAAGTGCATATGCAAACACTACAGTGGTTGTATGAATGCCATATAACAACTTAATATCCCTGGAATAGTTTTTGCACAAAGTAACATTCAGGAGTTGTTCCGTACATATTCCAAAAAAAAAATATATGAAAGAAATCAAGAAAAAAAATACAAGAATTGTTATATAAGCAAACATTCTTTTTTACAAGGAAGAAGAGAAAAAGTATCAAGTTAAACAGATTAGTAAAGGAAGATGGTAGTGTAATGACAGAAATAAAAAATGTAAAAGAACTCAGGAAATTATAATGAACAGTTTAGAACAAAGTATAAAAGAAATTTTTAAAGAAAAAAGAAGGTATAAAAATAAATATGGAAAGTAAAAAAAAGTTAACAGAAAAAGAGAATAAAGAGTTAGAAAATGAGATTTCTTTAAATGAGATAAAGTATCAATACAAGTAAATATAGATTCAACTACAGGACCAGATGGAATAGGGTATGAAATGTGTAAACATTTATGGGATTGGCAAAAATATTTTTAAAGATTTTGATTGAATGGTTAAATGATGGTTTTATGTAAAAAAAATGTAGTGGAATACTTACATTCATATGAAAGAAGGAAGATAGAAGGCAATTAAGAACCTGGAGACAGATAGTACTGAATAATAATGATTATAAGATTATTCGGAAAATAATACAAAAGAATTTGAAACTAAAATGGAAAATATTATGGAAGATAGTATATATAGTATGAAGGGGGAGAGCTGTCATGAATTATTAATGATAGCTAGAGAAATTGTGGATGATAGCATGACTTGAAAAGAACCAAAAATCATGATAGGAAACCTTAATAAGGCATTTGACATGACTGGGCAAGTTAGGAAATGATGTATGTCAGCATGTAGTAATAGCACAGAGGTAGACATGAAGAGTGGTGTAAGACAAGAATGTCCAATGAGTTGTATATGCTTTACATTAGTTATGAATTTGATAGTATGTGACATAAATTACAAAATGAAGGAGGTGGGGTATATAATATAATATAATATAATATAATATAATATAATATAAAATACCTAAAGGGTTAAGAATTCCAGTTCTTTTAACATATACAAATAAAATTATAATAATTGCAAAAAAAAAACAAAATTTGGGTAAAAGAAGTAATAATTTGCACAAATGAATGTCTAGAGGTGCTAGGGATAGCTTTCAATAACAAGAAAAGTAAAGGTTTCGATAATGTAATAAAGACAGGGGGTGTATATTTTACAATTAATGAAATGTATGTTTTAGGTATAAAATTTGGGAAAAAAAGATGTAAGTAGAGCTCAATGGGAAAAAACAGTAAAAGAAAAAACTGTCTTTTCTGGAGAACATATAAATTATACAGAAAAAAAGGCTTATCTGATAAATTCAGTACTGATGGGAAAATAGCATACCTTAATAAGTGTATTTATATTGCCAACAGTATTTGAAAAAGGAATTATTGCAGTTTTTTTTTTTCATTTATATGGGGTTCTAGATTAAACTCAGTAAAAAGAAGCATTTTGTATGTAAATAAAAAAGGAGAAGGTTTAGGGTTAATTAATCCAGTGGTATATGCTGCTTCATTTATTTTGTATAAAGTGTTAAAGTGGATAAATGACAAAGATGAGAGATTAGTAGTAAAATTGTATAACTATAAGTATGATACATTTTACGGTTTGGTAAAAAAGAGTAAAAGAGAAAAAAGAGTTTATAAATGAAGACATAAAATGTTACCAACAAAAATATTTTCATGGAAAATAAAAATTGATGATATAGAAAAAGATAGAAAAATGTTGTATAAGAATGTAATGATAAAACATTACTATGTAAAACTATTGGAAAAACTAGCAGATGAAAATATTAAAGCTATAAAATAAGCAAATGGTGTAATCAGAAAGTAGAATGTCAAGATTTTTGTGCAGACTGGAAATAGATAAATTGCCAGTAAAAGGAAATCTGCCATATAAGAAGAAAAGTGATAGAATATGCTTACATTGTCAAGAAGTTACGGAACATGTGGTTTTGAAATTTGAGAGAGTAAAAAAGTTATGAGGAACACTATGTAAAGAAGATTTTTTTCAAAGATATAGAAGAAGTGGATAAAATAAACATGGATAAGGTCAAATATGGGTATTATAAGAATAGAAGTAAAAATATGTTAAAAGAATAGATAAATTATTATTTTATGTTATATGAGTTACATGGAATGAAAGAATAAATTAAATTATGTTTAATAGTAAATGGATTTTAACAACAGTATTAATTAAAATTGGATGGTGGTTATTAAAAAAGGAGTGTAGTTCTAATAAAGATGAAAATTTAGTATGATTGTGTGAACAAATGTGTATATCTATATATTTGTACATTTATAAATACATGTAAATATGTAAATATTTTGTAAATAATTTATTTTTGTATACATAAAAAATCCGTACTCTTTTCGATAAGTGTCTTGGGATCTTTTAAATCTACTTGAGCTACCACCAACTGAAACAGATGGGGCCTCATTTTTAACAACTCATCCAAAGGATGGTACACTCAGGAGTGCAGTACCCCTTTATTCTGAACCGCAGTTTCGGTAATCCATCTACCTGGTGTGAGACTAGAACTCTCAGCCTTCTGAACCGAAGGCAAATGTGCTACCTGTTACACTCCTAACAGTGCTGAGATATTATTATGTGTATGGTCCTAACTGCTGCTGGTGGGTAGAGCATTATATCTGTATGCTCCTGAGTGATGAGGACCAAATTCACTTGCTATGGCAGGAAGACCAGGACACACATTTATAAGTCATGTGATCATGCTGGAACAATCATGTACTGATCAATGAGTATTTAATTTGCCAGTAACTCAGATTCACCTAAAGCCACCCAATTAAGCTAAACTGCATCTAGCTTTATTAAAGACAGAGAGAGAGAGATATAATGTTGGATGTTATTTTCAGTCCAAGTGCAGAGTTTTGTAAGGTAAAGTTTTCTGTTTTCTTTAGAATTCATTTGCAAAATAGCATTTTTATTTTGTTTCTGATCTCCAGACTTCTCAAGGATCCTTCTAACTCTTTATTTCTTTCTTCTTTTCATTACTTCTTTTGTGAATAACTCTTACAAAATAATCTCATCCATTAGAAATTAATCTGACATATTTACTTTGATTTTTTTATTATGGCCACCTTGTTTTGCATGTTTTGGGGATCTAGGACTAAATAGCATGACCTCTTCTAAATATTTAATGAGATGCATTTAATCTATAAGATTACTTTTATTTCTGTTTGCTCAAGGATTTTAGAGGTTTAACTACTGGCAAAACACATTTGCAATGTCCCACAGCAGTGCTGTTATGAATTTCAGATATATTTAGCTTAAATGAAAAAGTCATTGTATGCTTTGTATAGTGTTTGTACTATCAGCAGCTTATGTATTACACACAATGTGGTCACATGACATAAAAATGGCATAATAGTAGTCATTTTGTACCGTCTCACTTGTCACAATGTTTCCTGCTGGTAATACCACTCTGGCATTAAATGCCATCTATGCACAGTAAAATAAATACAAATGCCATGTTTATGACTATACCAAGCACAAGGTAGCACTTATTGGTTACACACAGTAAGTGTTTTTATCTATCAAAGACTTATTTAAACTGTGATTGTTTAAATGGGTTTAAATATACATAAATTAAGAGTCACATGAAGATTAAAATTTATTAGGCATCATTGCTTAAGAGCACTCTTTCAAAATTAATGTTTTCATTCATTACTGGGCCATGGCAGACATTTAATGGCACCTGCCATTTATATTCTTTTAAGACCAAACTATTTTCCTTACCTCTTCCACTAAGTCCCAAATCTGCACAATCCATAACTAAGAATATGATCATTCTATAGTTAACAAAGAACACAGAATGCCTATAAAAGCAGTTTTAGCATTCTTAGTTCTGGTTGCATAATGAAGCCCATATATCCTGCACTATAATCTGTGTGTTGTGAACTCTGTATAGAATGCATCAAGGAAAGGGCATTTAACAGCATAAACTGCAGTCATTAGACCAATGAATGACAACAATGCTCTTTATATGCATTCTACATCCTAGACTCACTATAAGAAGGTCATATTCTCAGTTATGGATTATGTAGATTTGGGACGAATTGCAGAGGTAGAGAAAATACTTTAGGTATAAATTAATATAAATAGCAGGTGATATTAAATGTGTGACATGTCTTTGAAGATGGACTTATTAAGAACTGTCTTCAAAAACATTTTTTTTTAAACTAAACGATTTGATTTAAACCTGAGTTCATCTGCAAACCATTATGAGATATTAGTTGATTTAATCTTAAGAAATGATCAGTTACAACATATATAATTGCTGTGATATCTTGTAAGTTAATTATTGTTGATATTTTCATGACTTAGGATGTTCTTGTTCTGATGTAGTATCTTAAATTTGTTGTTCCTGTTGTGGTTATGTTCAATGAAAAAGAGAGCTATGAAGCATTCATGCTTGATTTATGTCCAACAGACCTTTCAACATTTTATGATTTCTAATTTATACATTTAAACCTATTTTAACCAGTGTCAAGAGTCTGAAAAAGTCTTTGATGGATGAAAATGTTCCGGCTGAGTAACAAATAAAGTGTATATTGTGTTTGGTAGTTATACATTAGATTTTTATGAATTTGTATTTGTTTTATTTTTAACATTGAAGTTCTGACTTGGTTCTGATTGTTTTCAGCCTTTATCCTTTGTGTTTTGTGTGTGTATACAAATGACAGTTCATCAAACAGCAGGACACACTGTGATGAAAGAATGTGACTTACATTGTACTCTACAGAGTGTTAAAAAATAGCTGATATCAGTCACCTGCCACACTTTGTATCTCTAAAGATTTATGTTTGTCATGTTAAGAAACATAAATGGTGGCAGAAGTCTTTTTTTCTGGAGTGTTAAAATATTTGGATTTTGATCAGTTGCTGTCATCTCCCCAGATCACAGTACACAATGCATTTTTTTTCTGTAGTGAATTTTTTGATGTATTGCGCTCTCACAGTGTGATGCAATAAAAAGATATTCATTTGTACTGCAAACATTATCTCAGTCACCAGGGGCTTATAAACATTTTCATATTTCTGGCATGTTGTTATTTTACAGGTTTATAGCTGCAAGCATTTGCACACAGAAACTCTAAGCAGAGGTCTCTCTCTTACTGAGGATTTGCTCCAACCATTTGTCTTAATAAGAATTACTGCCACAATAAAGAAACGACATATCATTTTAAATATAAAAATTGCACATCTTTCTATAAACTAGATCTCACTGCCAAATAAGTTACTTCACTCACTGTAGGTTTTCTGTGTGGTATGAAGCAGAATATTTGCAGTTATTTAGCTAGCTTAGCAGGCATTAAATCAGATGAGGTTTGGCATAACATTTATGTAAAGTAAGTTTTCTAAATATATGAGATCATTTAGGAAAGAGCTAATCATGTGTCAGCCACAAAAATATTTATCTTATTTATCTAAAGTAAAAAAAAAAAAAAAAGTATGCTGCCTGATAAGAAAAAAAAAGAATTATTATGTCTCTACAAAAACAGTCTGATTTACTGGTGAGTTGAGAAGTGTCTGTTGCAATTCTGACTGTGGTGAGAATTGCATCAGGAATAATTATAAACCTCAAGCTATATAAAACCAGGGGAAAAAAAAGATTTATAAAAAACAAGTCCTGTTTTCAAGGCAAGCATGATCTGATTTATTGACTGAGGAGAAACAGTTATCACTTTGAATTTTAGGCTGAGATTAGAAGGTCCTTTACAGTGACTGGTTAATATGAATATTATAGCAATAATTAACAACTGCATGTGGAAAAGTCAGGATTTACCCACAGTTGACGTGGTTTGATCACAAGGGTGAAACTGCTAGTCAGTCTAAAGATGTCACTGTGAAGGACATCATTTTAAGCACACTGTCTTGATAGATACTTTGGGTAGAAAAGGTCACAGTATGAGCTGCAGCTTTGCAAGAAATATGTTTATCTCATATATTTTACAACTTATATATAAAATTCTGATCAATCCATGCAGAATTATTACAGACATGCTCTCCATTAATCATAATGGGCTATCAAGTATGATATTTTCTAGGGAATGCAGATTCACGGTCTTATGTCACTTTGCTGTTTCATGTCCAATCATGAGGGAACCAAACAGGTAAAATGAGACAGAATGCACAGGCTCTATACATGTGGAGAAGGAATATGACAAGAGGTTAGAGGAGCTAATCCCCGTCTTATCAGAATACAGGGGCATGATATTGGTGCAAAATATCATATCAAGGAGATGTGAAGGAGTCATTCAATCTGAACAGTAAGGACGGGAGGCGAGAGGGCACATATAGCAGATTACAGGGGCTATCTACTCCAAGGATCCTGAAAACATTTTCCAGAATGAGGGTTGGGGTCCCATGAGAGGGACTGCTGGAATTGAGGATGGAGAGGGAACCTAAATAGGCATTCAAGAGAACATGGGACAGGTGAAAGACCATAACATAAAAAGCAGAGTTGATTGGAACGTGGTATGTCCTTCAAAAAGTAGACTAAAAAGCAGACTAAGGCATTTTGTCGCCTTGTACCATTAGTCAAATGAAATTTGCACTATCCCAGATTGACAGGGCCAAACTGAGTGATTTTGCTTTAAAGTCAAAACTGTTGCTTCTTCAAATGATGCACTCTGTGCAGCAGTTTTTAATGTTCTACCAGAAAGAGTTATTTGCTTTTGCTAAACATTTACATTATGCTGCTGTGTCATCTGGCATATCACTCATCTTCTACTACTCATATGTAACATCCAACTCACTCTTAAAGATTAACTTGGTAACAGTCCCAGAAAGCTTGTGTATAGATTTAGTGTCCTAAATGGTCTTTTATCAACATCTCAAATGTTCAGAATTTCACATAATGTAAAGATTTTTACCTAATATTTTTGGTCTGTTCCTCATAAAAACTGTGATTTTCTGGCAGATCATCAAGGACTAAAGTCACTAAATCATAACACACATTTAAGTTCCAGAATTCATATCCTTCAGAAAATGCATACTTATGGAAAAAATATTTAAATTTTCTCCCTGATTTTCAGCCTTTATCTCCCAATTATGTTTGCCTTTGTCTATATTTCTTGCAGTTAAGATGTTGACAGGTGTGGCTTTTGTTGACACATTTTTGCTACTGAAATCATTTTTTTTTATTTAGTTTACTTTGCTAAGCTTGTAAGTATCCTAGATGTAGTTAGTTACTCAGTGGTTGTCAATTTCCCCTTATAACTTTATTATTTTTTTTATTTATTTATTTATTTATTTTTATACAGAACTACAATGAAATACAAAGATAACACTGGCTTAGATACAGACATAAACAAAGAGTCAGATAAATATTTTTTTCATTATAAATGGCACTTTGGGGCATTCTTTGACTAGACTAACAATAATACTTTGATGTGAAAAAATACATTTCAGTGGCCTGATGTTTTATAGGTAATCTGTTAATCATCAAAGATGTTGTTAACCTTTAGAATTTAAGATTAGTGGTAGTGCAGCAATTTATTTGTGGCCTAAACATACCCAACTAA
The DNA here is from genome assembly GCF_019279795.1 of Protopterus annectens. Taxonomy (NCBI): domain Eukaryota; kingdom Metazoa; phylum Chordata; order Ceratodontiformes; family Protopteridae; genus Protopterus; species Protopterus annectens. The sequence continues at coordinate 1,964,995,003 of NC_056737.1, forward strand.
GTGTTTCAGGGGCCCAAAACTTGTGTCATCCTCATTAAAAAGACAAATTATCCATGTTTCATCCTCTTTGGTTGTGTTTCTATCTTAGTTTATTTATATTCAATATGCATGTATTTGCATTTGCACGTTCCAAAGACATGCATCTGGAGCATTTCTCCCCGGGCCTCCGCTGAAAACAGGCTCTGTGAAACCTAGTCGGACTTTCCCGGTCAACAAATGATAAATAAATAAATAAATAAATAAATAAATGTATTTGCATAATTTGCATGTTACATGAGTATAATGCTTGTTGCTCCATTCCACAGTGAATTATTTTCAAAGGGTGGCTGGGTTGGTGCAGCGGTTAGCGTTGCCACCTCACAGCAAGAGGTTCTCTGGTTTGATCCTCGGCTGGGGTGCCTTCTGTGCAGAGTCTGCATGTCCTCCCTGTGGTTGCATGGGTTACCTCCGGGTGCTCCGGTTTCCTCCCATATCTCAAAGACATGATGTAGGTGGATTGGACACTCTAAATTGGCCCTAGGTGTGAGCGTGTGCATGTGTGTGTCTTCTGTGGAAGGTTGGGCGCTGGGCTGGCAACTCGACACCGTAAAACTCCACTGCCAATCATGAGCTGACAGGTGATCCGCTGTGGTGACCCCTAACCAGGAAAAGCCAGAAGAAGAAGTAAGTGATCTGTTCAAATACTGAAGCCATTAACAGTCTGCATTGCATACCCATCATCATTGTTTCATTACTAAATTTAGTTTTGTCTGCTTGGGTCTGAGGAGTTTTTTTTTTTGTTTTGTTTTGTTTTTTGGGTGGGGGGACCTGCACTGTGCTTAGTGGTTTATGTATCTTATTTATTCTTTCAGGATTTATCTGTCTTCCAGCAAATTCCATGCCCTTACAACAAAATGATTTTAAACACAAACATTAAGTTGCTTCTGCAGCTGTTTGACTAATTTTACTTTTCAAGTTTTTATTGTTTGTCTTCTTGTTTTAATTTTGTTGACTTAGTAGATCACATTAAACCTATATCCCTTTACAGGATAAAACCAAGCAGCTTCACCACCAGAAACATTTAACTGAAAATATAGTTTTAATGTATTATACACAACATTTCAAAATCTATCAGAAATCTGTTTCTGCACTGCACAATGATATGTTTATATAATATGCATGCTAATAGTTCAACAGAATGCAGCAACTCTATTTAAACTCTCTAACTGCAATAAATGATTGTATATGTATGATCTTTAAGTGCTTAACAAAAGAATAGGAACAGAATAGTAGGCACTTATAGTTAGAGATCAGAAAGTTGATGAAAATGTAGAAAGTACTACTTCACAGAATCATAACATTTCTTTTATATGAATGGCAGCTAACAGTGAACTAGCCATAGCAGAGAATGACCACATTATAAGCAATGTAGCAAAAATATACTAGCTCAGAAGTGCAATATACATGCATCAGAGAGACAGAGACTAATATGCATGCATGGCTTTTCCTACCTCCAAAACCCATGCAGGTATGTAGAAACTAAGAGGTAAAATGTTATTATTCTGCCTTGTTTAGTAGTGATACAATCAAAAATATGTATGCTTGCTTTTAGGCTCTCGCCAGCAGAAGGCTGCTGGATCCGTGTATGATTGTTTTGCTAGCTGGGCTACTGCCTTAGATGGCTGAAACTAGAAAAGAGGAGGACCTAACAACATTAAGGGGAACCCTTCAACCTTAAAGTATGAAAAAGTGTTAAGAACAGTTCCAAGTACCCGTCCCTTCCAACAGTCAAATGTAATCAGTATTTGGACTTTTGCAGCAAAAAAAAAAAACAGAAATAAATAAATAAATACAATCTGTTGAACGGATTAACTGCACAGTACTACAAAATAAACATCCTAAGAAATGGTCATCATTTGGAACCTGAACCTTAGAACAGGGTTGATGCTTATTTCAAGAGTCCAACATGGCTGGACGTAGTTAATCCTTAAACTCAGACTTGGTTTGCTACTTACCTGCAAAGCTTAGTTCGCACAGCCTTCTACAAGTCACTGCTGTTTTCCCTTTGTACGTCTGGTGCTTGTCATACATCTCCAGCTCTAAGTTAGAGCTTTTCATTCTGATACTGACCTGTAGAGCTGAAAAGATCGACTGTCATGCTGAGGTTTGGGGTTTGCACCACAGACAGTAGAATGTGTATTCAGTCTTGACTTCTAAGCACTATGTCAAAGAGCCAATCAGTTTAATACGTAATGAAGTCCTGAACAGATTATCCAAGCACTCCTAGAAAAGTACCTTGTTTGATGTGTTGAATTTGCTGCAGATCTCAGCCTTCTGCCAGCATCTTCACCATTAAGTAGGATGGTGATATCTTTGTGCAAATCACATATGAATATTCATACTCACATACTTCTCAAAGGTTTAAACCCACTGCAGCACTGACCTAATTTCTTACTTAACTATCACAACAATGCACCACTGACACAGTGTAATTTATGGTAACCATTTGAAATGATTACACCAGCTACAGCAAGTCCCAAAATACTGAGACTGAATGGGCGAAAGACTGGACTTGTATATACCAAGTCTAAGATGCCATTTCTTGGAATATTCCCTTTCTCCACGGTATGGCAATCTCAGAGTTGGTTTATATAAGTTGCGAGGTACAGGGGAGCTTGCATCCCCTAAAAAACAAGTTTTAAGGAGAAGAGCGATCTTCAAGATTCACTCTTTGCCTATATTTTCAGTCTTTTTTTTCTGCATGTCGGCACTCAGCATTTTCAGTGCCAACATTTCAGTAGGGAGCCCTAATTTCTTATCTGGTTGATGAATGCAGCACTGATCTAGTTACTCACCTAATCTGGTTCAACAGTGTAGCACTGAGACAGTTACTTACCTAATTTGACTGACTACTGCAACACTAACCCAGTTACACAATTCATCACACTCATCAGTGCAGCATTGATCCAGTTACATATTTAAAGTATGACAGCTAGTGCAGAGGAATAAAATTCTGAGCTGTTAATAAGCTGTTTTCAATAATAAAGAGTGGATGGTTTGATTTCTTCTACCTGGATTTGTCAGACAGTGCTCCAAAGTAACCTTTTAAAAGATAAACTGTTGTCAATTGGTCTTATCTGATTAACAAATAAAAAATCTGTCTCATCAATGCATCAGTGACACAAATATTTAACTAATCAGACTCACCAGCTCAGCTCTGACCCAGTTACTTACTTAATATGTCTCACCAATGCAGTGATGACCCATTTGTTACTTAATCTGGCTCAAGAATTCAGTACAGACACCATTATTTACATAGCCTGGCTCATCAGTGCCACACTAACCCTGCTATGTACCGAATCTGAGTCACCAATGCAACACACACTGGCTCAGTTATTTACTTAATCTGAGTCAACAGTGCAGCACTGATGCAGTAATTTACTTAATCTGACTCACTACTGCAATGATAATCCAGTTACAACACTAACCCAGTTACTTAGTTAATGTGGCTCACCAATACAGCAGTGATACAGTCACATATTTGGTATATTTGGTATATCACAAAAGCAGCAGTAACCCACTTATTTACTCTGGTTTACCAATACAGTTCTGATCCAATTATTTACATATTCTGATTCACCAATGCAGCACAGAGCTAGTTACTTACATTATCTGACTCAATAATGTAGCACTGATCTAGTTATTTACCTAATCTGACTCAACAATGCAGCACTTATCTAGTTATGTACCTAATCTGACTCAACAATGCAGCACTGACCCAGTTAGTTACCTAATCTGACTCAACAATGCAGCACTGACCCAGTTAGTTACCTAATCTGACTCAACAATGCAGCACTTATCTAGTTATGTACCTAATCTGATTCACCTATGCAGCACAGACCTAGTTGTTTACCTAATCTGACTGAATAATGCAGCACTTATCTAGTTATTTACCTAATCTGACTCAACAATGCAGCACTGACCCAGTTAGTTACCTAATCTGACTCAACAATGCAGCACTTATCTAGTTATGTACCTAATCTGATTCACCAATGCAGCACAGACCTAGTTGTTTACCTAATCTGACTGAATAATGCAGCACTTATCTAGTTATGTACCTAATCTGACTCAACAATGCAGCACTGACCCAGTTAGTTACCTAATCTGACTCAACAATGCAGCACTTATCTAGTTATGTACCTAATCTGATTCACCCATGCAGCACAGACCTAGTTGTTTACCTAATCTGACTGAATAATGCAGCACTGATCTAGTTATTTACCTAATCTGACTCAACAATGCAGCAGTTATCTAGTTATGCACCTAATCTGACTCAACAATGCAGCACTGACCCAGTTAGTTACCTAAAATCTGACTCTACATAGCAGTACTGACCCAGTTACTTACATATTCTGACTCAATAATGCAGCATTGATGTAGTTTCATACCTAATCTAACTCAAGAATGCAACATCTTTACTTATTTAACAAGACTAACAAATGTAGCACTGATGCAGTTATGTATTTGGTCTTGCTCAACAAACAACACTGACCATGTTGCCGACTTGCTTGGTCTGACAAATTCATAATATTTATAGGATTTATACACGTTTTACAGCTATTTTATTATAGTCACCATGCATGCCTTACCAATACCCACTCTCAGGCTTTTCCTCCTTTCAAGGAGGGAGAAACCAGTTAGTCACAGCAGAAATTTGAGAGAACCCATCCACTTGTCTACATTTATTTTGAAAAAAAAAAAACATATTGAATTGCATTGCTTAGCAGGCAGATGAGGTTTATTCCAGAGAATAGGGAGGCAATGGGTGATAAATCTATTTCTCCATCACATTCTGGTTATCTGCTGATGAAGGTTCAGTTCTTTGGTTGCAGTGTTAGCTGCACTGTTTGATTTACTGAGATAGATCAGATCATGGACCTCTGGATCTCTAAGGGTGTGATAAACAATGCACAAACAGCCTCCCAGGAGTGTATGCAAAGCAGATTACAAGGATGGTGCTTCTGATGTCTGATCTCTCCTTATAACTGAGGTTCTTAAGACCAGAGATCATTTTGGTTAGGAATCTGTGGGACTTTTCAAGTTTGTTGATATTTTGAGTGAAGTACATCCCAATGGGAGCTCTTTATTCTGTAATGGGTCTGATTAGTGTTGAACATAGGTGAATGATAAAATCTTTAGATGAAATACCTTTGGCTATTAGTTGTGTTAAGTATGATTTTCTGTCTACATCAAAAGAGAAAAAACTATCAACCCAAGTGCCCAGGTCCCTGACTATTTTTTTGTTTAGTTAGGAACTTTTATTTATACTATGTGCTGTGAGTAATTGCTGTTTTGTGAAATAAATCATGCAACATTTTCACCAGTCAATTTAGACCTGTTATCTCTGCACCATATATTAACTAGGGTAACCTCTTTCTGAAGGGCTGAGATCAAAGAAGTAGATACTGAACAGAAGAGGACCCAGTACACATTCCTAGGAGACTTCATGAGTTACCTTAGTACGATGTGCATTCTGTCTTTCAGCCACTTGACTATCCATCTTAAGCCATAAGGATCTTTGTTTAAGGTCGATAGTTTCTTTACAATTCCAACCTAAAGTATAGTACTGAATGCTTCTACCAGATCAAAATAACCTCTAACATGCATGACCACTTTTGGCAGCTTGTGTGACCCTCTCATGAAAGTAACAAGATTTAATAGGCATGCACTCCCACTTTTGAAGTCAAGCCTAATGAGAGTCTCATTATAGTAATTAATGAGTCATACCTCAGAATTACTGTTATTAATTATAATGCACACCATAGCTTTACAGATCAGACTTGTAAGGCTAATTGGTCTATAATTTCTCGGGTCAGTGGTAGCGCCACCCTTTAAAAGGGGCATCACCACAGAAGTGCACTAGGGTTTGAGAACATAGACTCTGGCTAAGCTTAGGTTAAGCAATTCAAGGACAGATTCAGTGAGAGCAATGACCCTGTTACTTACGTATTTGGACTCTCCAATGCAACATTGACCCAGTTAGTTAATTAGTCTGACTCACCAACACAGCGGTGACACAGTTACTTACATAATCTGGCTCTGTGATTATTTTACAGACACATTTACTAACAGATGTAACTAATCTATGTCAGCATTTTATTAAAAAGTATGCTGCTTGTTGACTTTGTAATTCTGATTTTAGTAAAGCTGCAGGCCACTGACTTTTCATGCCTCTTCAGGTATATGTACACCAAAGAGCACGATCAGAGCCATTTCTGTTACCTGCATAAACTGACAATCATTCAGGCATTCATTTGTTTATTGGCCAGTACCTACTTTATCCTACTGATTGCTGTAGAGAAGCCAGAACCTTTTCTGCAGAAAATGAACATAAAATGCAAAACCATTTCTGGGCATGACATATCATTACATGATGCAGAAACACTCAAACATTTGTTTTACTGCACCACCATCATGTAACTTTTCCTAGCCAGTGGCCAGTGAGCATAATATCATTATTTGTCCTACCATCTTTTAGTCTGTTCATTACATTTACTTGCCAATCATTGAACTTGGTAATTTATACGTAGGAGCTACTAAAATACATGCTGCGGCTAAATTTGTTTACTTGCATAGCTACTTACTGGTATTTATCTTCATTTTTGTATGGAAAAAATAAACATATAACAGTAAATGATAGGTCAAGCATAATAACATGAAAATGATAGCACTGTGAAATAAATAGCTTACTGCTTTAGTGATAAAGAACATAAAAGTATAATGACTTTTCATGTAAGAACACTTCCTCGGGTTTAAAAATTACGTATTTCCATTGGTATAAATACCTCTGGTAGGCAATTAAATCACTTTAATTATATTAATTATATACAACTGGATCTCCTAATATAGTAAATCTCTTAACCTTAATAGGAGCTTAATGGTAACCATTTAATTTAATGCTGCATTAGCAAAGAGGTACATCTGTGTTTGCTAATGATATGGCATTCCAGTTGGTGGCTTCTTATTACACATTCTGAATATGCCTTATGTCATCCCAAGTACTTGAAATCTGTGCCATAAATCTTTATTTGTTGATCTCTAGCAAACTTTGAATGCCCCACCCCATGTTTATAGTTCCAGTCTTGAGTTTTCTTCTTAGTTTGGTTATATCAGAGATACTGGAAGATGCACAGAACGACCTATGGTAAAAATCTTTAGAGTGATCTTTACCAAACTATGAATGTCCCCCTGATGTTCATGTTTCTAGTCTTGAGTTTTCTACTTGTTTTACCTGTATCAGAAGTATTGGAAGCAGTGCCACAGGATGGTAACCATTTGAAATATTGTGACCCTGCTACAGCGAGTCCCAAAATGCAGTGACTGAAAGGCTGAAAGATTAACTTCCATATACTAAGTCTGAGATCACTGAATATTCCCTTTTCTCCAAGGTATGGTGATCTCAGAGTTGGTATATATAAGCTCAGGGGTGTGGGGGTGCAGGCGGAGCACCCCCACCTCTCAAAAAGAAGTTTTAAGAAGAAGAAGTGCAATTTTTGAAATTTGCTCTTCTCCTGTGTTTTTGGTCTTTTTTTCTTTCAGCTTGATGGCAGCTTCGAGAGACAGAATTTCAATATGGAGCTGTACAGGGCAGTATATAAACAATATACTTGTGCTCGCAATGTGCATATCTATACACATCAAATTTAACACTGTTTAAAGAATGTATGAATATAATATAAGTATTTTTATGTACAGCCTATGCAATTATTGCACTTGAAAGATTCCTATTTTTCTATCATTCAATACTTGATGATACTGCCCTGTTTTCAGTACTTGGTTTACATTTTTTTTCTCACAGTGTAAACTTTAGTAAAAAGCTGTGTAGCTTTTGGTTGGGCAATCCTTCCATCTTGTTGCACTAAAATATACTTTGTTTTATTCAGAGTATAGGATTAAGAAGGCTACAATCCCAGGGAACAGCACAAAAGAAAGAAAGAAACCAATTGAAAATAATCAAAGTCAAAGAGCGCTTTACAGTATGCAAAACAAGCTGTTTATACTGTGCAGAGTATAAAATGAAGTTATCAGACAAATGTAGAATTGTTCTTTCATCTGGCAATAGCTGCTGTGTGCTTCTGTTTAATGCTGTAAATTGCAGAACTTGTGCCTTAGCAATCAGAGGATATCAGCTAAAAGCATGCTCTCTTATTATACGTCTGTCAGAGGAAAAAGCATTGCTCTGTACCAAACAAACACATATCAAGAAACGTGTCACCAAACATTACAAAGCTAAAATGAAGACTTGAATTGAACTGGGTCCAACAAACCTGCAAAATCAACAAAAAAGTATTTTAATGAAGCTTCCCATGTCTCTACAAAAATAGTCTACTGCATATTAGCCTTTTACAGTATTACAAACAAGCCATACAATGATAGAAGCCTTATAAAATAAAATCAATAAAGAATAAGATTCAGTAACTGGATTATCTGGTATAAGCACTTGCAGCTGATTCATGATAAGTAACCTGCCTTATCTTGTATTTGTAACTAATAGATGTATCATTTTATACACAATAGCATATTGTGTTCACTGAACCAGTAAAATGGCACATTAATCATTGCTTTGCTTAATTTAGTTTTCACAAAGCAATATCTCAATATTTACTTAAGAAGAAAGTATGACACATGACTACTGCAATTAAACTGCTGTACTGTAATTCAATACATCACACAATAATGAAACTGTGCACGACACTGAGGACTTTTATAGCAAAATCCACAAATATCTGATACTCTTTTGTGCTTTCTCCATGACAAGCATGTCTTTGCTTAAGGATGTAAGTTGCTTTGACTTGTTCTTATCTTACCAAAATAATTGCAGGTTACATGGCTTCATCATCAGGACAATATATTGTATAAATCAAAGATATCTAGTGTTTTTCCACATCAGATTTGCTCTTTCACTCTGCATTTTGTGACTAATCGGTGGGTTTTATCAAGCACAATATATAAAGGTATATGAACCTCACACACCTTCATTTCCCAGCATCAGTTCCCTTCACTGAACTTGCTGAACTGCCTACTTCACAGCAAGATACTATTAGTTACTACAGCTACCTGCTGCAATTGACCTAGCAGTTGTTTCTTCCTGGGAAGTCTTATGCAGGCATTTTGATATGTATGTTCTTGCTTAGATTTGGCATCCTGTCCAGTTAGCACCACTGTCTTCTTCCTCTCCTACCCTCTACTCTCCTCATAGTTACATGTGAATGTATGGGCCGCTTCATGTTATTATTTATACCACCAATGAAAAAACATGTCATTTGGTTTGGTTAGTTTAAGTTATTAAGTAATTCCAAGTGACAAAGCTGCCACATTCTTTATCACATAACTAGACATTCACAGATTCATAGATTGTTACTAGGCTAACCACACAGGGAGGCCTTTCTAAACCTAGCCAACTTTTTCCGAAATAATGATGTCCTGTATTCGAATAGGACATTGAGACCCAGGCATTTATATGCTACCTATGTCCATAAGGTACATGTGTGCCAGGCCCGGTGTAAATTTCCTGTTCCCCATTAACTTGTCTAGGTTACTGCTAAACTAGATAATAGGACTCAGCTTCGCATGGATGGGAAGCCTGTTCCACAGGAAGGGCAGTCTCTGGAATACATATCTGTCTCTCCAGCATGTTCTGTTTAAGTCATAGACAAAATTCAGGTCATTAGACCTTGTATTTCTGGTATTCTTTGACTTTTGTCTATGTAGGAGATTTCTAAGTGTGGGGTTTTTTGATGCCTTGTGAGCCAGGCATAGTTCACCCATCACCAATATAAATGACACTGAGTAGAAGGAAAAGGTTTTAGGGCACTCTGCATAAGGCAGGTTTATTCCGCCTTGTTCCATTTCCCATCGTGGTGTACACAGATGTGCCGTTATATCTTGTTAAATGTATTCAGTAGTAACATGTTGCACAGCTGCTATACCATTTTGTTCATGAACAGACAAATATTGTCACCAGCGCAATAGCCTTTATCAGTGATTGTATGCAACTATCTTACTGCCTGCTTCCCTCCTATCTCTTTTGAAGCGCCAACACAGACACACACACATACACACACATAAATATATAGAGAGACAGAGAGATAAGTAGTACACAATGACATATTTTTAACATGATTTAGCATTCAAAACTTTTTCTGCCATATGTGTTTTAACTGCCGTATTTATTTTCCTTAAAACAGTTAAAGCTGCTCCTCATCTCCATCGCTTCTCATTAAATAATTACCTGCTTCCCCTCTACAACTTCAAAGTTGTTCACATTACTTTACCATATCAGTTATTCCTTCTTTACCACAATCAACTTTCATTCCTCATCCTACACAGTAAAAAAAGAAGGGTAATAAAATGAAGAAAAAATTGCTGGCATGTTTTCAAAGACATGGAATTTATGTGTCAACTTAAGTCTCCATGATGACTCAACTACTGTTCTTCATCTGATATTGGGAAGCAAAGATATACTTTGGATTTTTAAACTGCATGAGAAAAATGCATGGAAGGAAAATATTTTCTTGTAAGGTAAGATCTGGTGTATCAGAACAAACTTATTTTTTCATTCATTGTCAGTATTGATTATGTGTATGTACAGCCTACTGTCAAACATGTTTTCTTACAAGCAGAACACATTTATAACTATCCTCTGTATATTTTTCAGTAAACAATATTTTCCTTATGGTACCACTTTATGGACCACTCTACATATGTCTGATTTTTTATGACAACTGCTCTGTTTGTGGCCAAAATAATCTTATTAAAGTTTTCTGACATGACATTTTTTTTTAAATCCATGTTACCTTCTCCTAGTTCCCCCTCTATTTTCCATATACTAAAACATTTTTTATTTCAACAGGAATTACATGATTTTTCCTACAATAAGGTCTGATAACCTAATTGTCTTCCATCTCTATTCAAGTCTTTAAAGTGTTTGGAAACCCTGTCTCTTTCCCATTATTTGACAAAATGTTTGATGACTGATATACCTCTCATCATGCCTCATTGTCTTGGAAATGTTTAGTTAGTTCTTTCACTAATCGTTTCTTCTGTTAAAGGTCTAGGATCAGCTATTTATCCATGGTAATTCTAATTGTTTATGCTAATTCTTCCCTCTATTCTTTGTCATTACTGAAGGAAAATATCTCTACAACATCTCTACTTTTCTTCCCCCATCCATTTGCCTTTTACCCATTGCTCCCTTTAGCAGATTGAAATGTTTCATTGCCATTCTTGATTGAAATTGCAGTCTCGTTTCCATTTTTGACCTTCGCCTTTCTAACTGCCTTTCTATTTTCCTTCTGTCTTTGAAATGTAATTGTTTGTTAACTGTGTGCGTGAGCTGGAGCAAATGCCCTAACTGGTACTGAAGTCTGCTTTCCTCTTACTTTTATTTCCATAATGACAGGCCTTTCTTTAAATTACACAACCTGATTTTTTTTAATTTATTTTCACATTAGTTTTACAGAAAAACTTGCTGCTTCTGCGGTGGTAGTTTTATGTATTCCAGTGGTTCATTTATTCTAACTGCATATAAGACCTTTCCTTGGATACTTCCTCATTATGTCAGTATCTGCCATCTTAAAGCCTAGAACATGTATACTAAAGATATATAAAATGCTGGTATAGTGTTACCCTTCACAATGATCATTTATTACATTTTGGTATTTGATCAAGGAACTTACTAAAGCCTCTGCCCCCATTCCTTTCCTTTAGACTGCACTTTCGCTTTCAATAGAATGATAATGCTCAGAACTTCTACTTATTTTCACAGTCTGTGAACAGAGTGGCAGTAACGTTTTCCCAGAGATACTGTTTGTTTTCTTGTTTTTGGTATCCTGTAAACACATTATATTGAGTTGTTTTCTTCAGAAGCACATGCCGATTAAAGGGGTTTGTTTTCGTGAAAGTTAAAAATAGCTACATGGATTCCTCCCTCCACGCAATTCCTTTTTTTGCTAAAGGTACACTTTCTGAAACCCCATCCTCATCTGTTCAATTTTATACATTTATTTATTTAATTCTCTTTGTTGAATGGAAATGAATACTGACTCAGAGGGATCTTTTCAAACTCAGCCTGGGATCACTGTCCGGTTAAGCCTTTACTTTTTTGAATTGTTCAAAAACTGAGTTTTGAATTGAATGTGATATCCTCTTCATGTAGGCTGTCGCAAGTTAAATCTGGTTTGGTTTGGTTTAGGATAGCTCTCAAGAACTTTCCGTCAGCAAAGAAAGCGAGAGTTGAGTAGTAATGTAGCTTCTTGGCCTCCATAATTTCAGATGTTGACTGTGACACTGGTTAAATGGACTTTATGGTGAGGATTATTCTTGTTCAATGACTTTCTGACATTTTATTTACTACCATATTTAAATCTATAGACAGATCACATTAGGTATTATATGAATGGTTCATATATAGAGATAACTGTATATAATTTAGTATCCCATTTTATCAGTAGAATCCTGTCTTTATTTTTTTAATATTGTTGCAGCAGTTTAATATTGTATGGCATAACCAAAACAATTATAGCATCTCACTGCATCTGCACGGTTAGAGCAATAGCCCTTTATATATTTTGAATTTTTCTGCTTTCATATATTTTGACATTATGCTTGGTTACTTTATTATTTCTTCAGGTATATAGCAAATGCTGTAGATGTAAAGGAAGAGAGAGAGACAACTTGGAATATGTTTTTGGAAGTGTAATGAGTTGGCAGTTTTTTTTTTTTTTAATTCCTGCAGAGTATTCTGTCAGAACTACTGTGGGAGCAAATGGCCGTAACTATGAACATGATTCTCTTGAGCTGGGACACAGAATCTGAATTGTCTAAATATATTAAGGCTTTATTAAATTTAATTCTGTTTTTTGCAAGAAAGCAATTACTAGAAAATAGAAATCAAAATATAAGCCAGCTGTATTTGAAGTACTGAATATGGTAAAAAAAAGAAGATAAAAGAACTGGAAGATGGATCTTTAAAAAAAGGAAGGAGTAAATTATATAGAAATAAATAGAATTTGTGAAAAACATTTCTTGCAAAATAATGCTCAGGAGGAGTGAAGTGTAAGAGAAGGCAGGAACTGAATGATTTATGTGATACTGGATGGAAAAACACTTGTTATAAAGAAAAAAAACAAGTATAATGTGTGCAAATGGAAAAAATGTTAATGTGTTTTTTCTTTCTCTTAATATATGTGTGCCTATGTCTTAAGTAATTATTTAATAAACATGTTTTAAAAGTAAGACAGTTATTTACCATTAGATAAAATAGAGAGCAGATGTTTTACCTTATACTATGAAATAAATAGTTTGCTTTTGATATTCAGTAAAACACAATTTCATTGTTGCAGCTTTATGAAATGTTATTTAATTGTGGGAAAATAATTAAGTGCACTATTCTTTAGTGATATACTAAGTATGAGGTTGCTAAACACTGGAGTAAGGGAGAATTCTTTTGTTGGCAGAAATTAAGTGACCTCAGGTTTAGCATATTTAAAGATACAAGAGCATGGAGGAACAAGTGGGCTTATTCCATGCAAAATATTTTTGTCGAGTGACATTTTGCTACTGTCAATCTTAGTTTTGGTTGTGACTGTCATGACCGTGGAGTGTGATGTCAGTGCATTCAGTCCTATGACATGAATCTTTGAAATTCTTTGTAATAATGAAAACCAGAGTGTTGCTTCTAACAAAAGAAGATGAGTTTCAGGGTTGTTATGTCCCCTCTGGCATTCATTCCTGGAGAAAGTATTATCTTTCTGAAGGTCTGGGTCGTTACTGATTTTTTTTGTTGTTGTTGTTTGTTTTAGACAACAATTTGTTTCCATTTTTTTCCATTGGATCTTTATATTAACTAGTAAAACTGTTCCCTCTTTGAATGAATGACATGGGAAAATAGTTATTCTGAAGTCACAGTGAAGTTTTTGTTGTTGTTGTTGTGTGTGTGTGTATGTGTGGGGACTGAATGAGGTAGTCATCAAGTTGCATGGTGTCCTGTCTCTGTTTCAGTTTCTGCTAGGATTTGATAGCTTAAATAAAAGTGAAAGTTCAAAAACATTTTTGAAATTGCAAGTACTTCTACCTCCACCTTACAGTAAGCTATGATGGAATAATGATCATTTAGCATGAATTAGTGTACCAAGTTGCTGTGAGTCAAAGACTTTCCTATGTTCAGTTGACATATCCACACTCAGGTCGCACTTCGACAATTTTCCATTGTCAAGAAATGTAACTTTAAAAACCTATATGTTTGTGTGTGTGTGTGTGTGTGTGTGTGTGTGTGTGTGTGTGTGTGTGTGTGTGTGTGTGTGTGTGTGTGTGTGTGTGTGTCTGTGTATTTTTCAAGGAAGCAAGACTCCCTGCATTCCTTGCACTCCCTGTGTGAGGTATTACCCACCCACACTCCCTTAACTTATATGGGAAAAACAAATAAATGCTAATGCTCTGCACTGATGGCTCCTTCCATACAACTACAGCTCTGATAAACCTCTAAAAACAAAATCATATTAAAGCTGCTCGATGGGAAAAGCCTCACCCACGTATAGGTAAGCCTAAGTTAAAGATCATGTTTAAAGTGTGAAACAAATTGTTCTTTTCAAACAAAAAGACATTCACATGCATCTTTATGCATGCAAATAATTTTTTGTAAGACTAGAAAAGTGCATTTTGCAACCTTTAAACAAATATAAAGTTTAAAAGATTGCTTCTAAACATAGAAGGCAAACTGTACAGAGCCCTGTTTGCAGCATGGGTATTCATGGTCAGGCAGGTAGTATTTACATCACATTGGGTTCTAGCTCTAATATGTTGTGTGACAAAAGGAAATACTGCCAGTCCAGCTAGCTGGAAATTTGTAAGTGGTTATGTGTCATTTGTGAATATCAACATGTCAACATGCTTCATGTAAGATGCTTGTGCTACAACTGTGTTAGAGCTGTATGTTATGCACTAAGCTGAAATGTAACCACAGCATGCCCTGCTGGCTTAGAACAGAAATGTATATAAACTATTGCAATGTATATGTTTTAACAGTGGGAACTAGAACATGGAGGGTTAACTTGCAAAACTTCAAGAAAGTAGTTGAAATTAAATTGTTTTATGATTGTACTATAAAAGTTATCTTTCAGTTTCAGTCAACAGGAGACAGGATGTCTATGCCAGGGAACTCTGTGTTGTTTTGTAAGTGTTTTATTGTTTTATGTCAGCAGTTACAAAACATCTGAAGGCTATGTATTTTCACAGAGAGATGTTAAATGTTGGTAGTTTCTGACACTGAAGGTTTAGTTTGAGAACTAAAGTCATGTTACAAAAAGTGATGTTGTCCAAGCTAACCCAGCAGTAATATTTGATATTAATTTAAAAACTCTCTGAGAGAGAAAGAAACAGACCATTTTGCATTTGTCTTTGACCTGCCAACATCCTGACAACATCTACTCATCATCACTTCTGCCTCCTTGTTGTTCTGTAAGTAAGTTTTTAGGGCATAGTAACTCTTTTAGATTCAGATAGGAACATAGTAAAGTATAGCTTAGATGTTTTCTTTATTTATTTGAGACTGTCCTGCAATGTTGTTTTAAATATTTCCTGTGATTTTGAACTCTGATATAATATATTACTTATTTAGTATTGTCTTGTTCTTTAATTATTTCTTATTAAATATATTTAAACCTATCATTGTGGCTGACATTTGTGAGACATAGTTAAGCTCTTAGCGTACTTGCATGTCTATTTGGTGACACTGTACAGGCCACTCCTAAATAGCTTTTCTGTTGGTCAAAGTACCATTTGGATTAATAGTAACATTACACAATAAGAATGGACACCTTTTGCTAGGACCCTTAAAGTAGCTGATAAAGAGTGGCTGGTGGCAGTCAGAACTACCTTATATTCTGGGCAGAAGGGACATAGCTACTAAACCTGTGCCAGCCTTTCCCAGGAGAGTGTGTCTGTGTGTGTGTGTGTGTGTGTGTGTGTGTGTGTGTGTGTGTGTGTGTGTGTGTGTATATATATATAAATGAAATCTCAGTGTCAGCTACTTGGGCACGGACACGAAGCACTGGTTGGATGGAGAGGATACTGGAGATCTTGGTTTGGCCACTCAGCTGAGATCTTAACCCTATAGCTGTGCCATTGGGGAGTTGTACATAGGGAGAAACTAGCCCCAGACTGACTGTGATCTCTGTGTGCTATTAAGGAAAATTGGAATTTACTGTGTGTGTACTTGTCATTCTCCCAGTGTGTACATTCCCCACTGTTGCCAGTAGTGAGAATTGAGGCTCCTTGATTACTGGGCCAGTGTTGGGGCATCACATGTTGGATTAGCATATGTAGGTAATTGTAAATCAGTTATGTAATTGCCAAGCTGTTAAATTAACAGTTTGGCAAAAAAAAAAATATTTTTTTATTGCCAAACTGTTAATTTGACAATTTGGCAATTACATGACTAATTTGCAATTTGTTGTATACACTAATCCAATATAATTACATCTGGAACCCAAAGAGATGTAAGCACCACCTGCCTACCAATGAGTATTCATGCTGTAAACGCAGCTCGGTACATTTTGCCTTCCACATTTGGAAGCAAATTTTAAAAAGGTTTTCTTTATAAATATGTGCAAAATGACCTTTTTGTATACAAAAACAAAAGGTCATTTTGTACCTTTTAGACATGATCTTTAAGCCATAAATGTTTCAATTATCTAGTCTAGAGTTATGTGGTTACCACTAATTATGTCTAGTTGAACTGGGTCACTTATGAACTTTGCTAGGCACCCATTGTTAAGAAATTTGGTCAAAGACATAAAATGTTTTCCAATTCATTCAATATTAATGTATCCCAATAGACTTATTGTCATTTGTCTAGAAGAGGAAGACCTTAAGTGCAGATAGAATGTTGATGGAAGAACTTATATAAACGTGGACTGCAATTGTCTCTGAATTCTGGTAAGTCCAACCTCTACAAATTCTTTATAATGATCTGTGTCAATAAAATAGGAGGATTCATAGAATGAAGGAGCATTGAAGACATTTATATCCCAGTAAAGATTATCATCATTATTTCCTTGCTGCTCCTAAGGCATAGGAATGAATCAACAATCATGGAAGATGAAAGATGGTCTGGTTAGTGTAGATCTCCAAGAGTTCAAAGATAACTAGTTTATTTTCAAAGGTTCTTATAACTCAAGGGAATCAGTTTTGCTGCTGAAGCCTTTCATGATAAAGTGAATTATTATAAAATTCCTTTGGCTAGGTCAAGGGAAATATGATTTATTTAGGCTGCAGTTTGGAAGAGTGTATGTTTTATTTGAATAGGGATGCCATAATTTGATACAGTAATGTTAGAGCTTGTACACAGGGTGCTTCCAGCGTTCAAGGTTTGGTTAAATATCACCACAGTAAGGAAGTAATTATGCAATAAATATATAGCAAGTTTATAAAGCTGGCAAGGCTGCAAACAGTCTTCTCTAGCAACTGTTTAGAGGACAGAAAAAGTGGAGGGAAAAGTACCACCAAAACTGAGGTCTATAGGAAGTGAGCAGAATCAGTGAGCCACTGAGGGAAGTTAATGAGAGGACTGGGAGAGTGAAGAAGAGAAAGGTGAAGAAAGGAGTATAGAGTTGCATACTTACTGTGTGATAAATATTAAGAAGGCAGTGGTATGATATATAAAAATAAAGCCAGGGGCAATAAATAAGAATATGTTCAGTAAGGTAAGGAAATGGTGTACTCTTTTAGGGGTACCTGTTATGATTTGAAAGAAAAAGATAGGAAGACTGTTGGGAGGGTTTGATAGGAACATTTTGTGCATTTGGGTGGAATTGTTAGAGGGAAGAGCAGTTAGTATAAGTTAATGTTGCCAAAACTACAGCAATAATTTGAATATAAAGGTGCAAAAAATCAGGTCTATGTTTACGCATAAAAAAAAATTACAGCAAACGGCTAACAATCAAAATTTAAACAGTGAAAGTTTAGCATACTGAACATGCCTAACAATGAAAAATAAGTCATCAGATGTCCATAGCTGGCCAACAACCAAGAAGTGTTGTGATGCATAAGGTAAGTGAAGGAAATCTTTTTTTTTTAATTTGCCTTATTCCCCACTGTAGAGCAATCTTGGAGTTGGTATATATAGTTGGGGGGTGGGGGCACAGCCGCCTACCTTGGTTAGTTGCATTCACAATGTTGGCCAACTGTGGCCATTCGATGAATTATTTTTCACTGTTAAGCTTTTTCAGTACATTAAACTTAAACTGTTTAACGTTTGATTATTAGCCATTCGCTGTAATTTTTTTTTGGATTTCTGAACATAGACCCACAAAAATTTGAGGGGTTAATTGGTGTGAGAAAAAGAAGGTGGACCAAACTTATCTCTGTAGAACAGAGAAAAATGCACAGGCCTGCTAACAGGTAATGTTGGTCTAAATGGTATGTGCAGGAGGAGAGATAAGATATTTAAAGAGGAAGGTAGTGATGCCAGAAGCTGTGATGAATAGAATGCTGTTCTGTGTGTAAAGAGACTTGTATGGGAAAAGCTTAAATGGTGGATAAGTACAGGAAGTGCAGAATAGGTCAAGAAGTAAAGTAGGTGAAGGGTTAGGACTGAGTAGTAATATTAAGGGCTGGGTAGGTTACAGAGGAATAAAGTACAAAAATATACTCTGAAAAGGTAAGGAAGACTTTGTAGGACAGGCATACCTCTTATATCAAACTAAGAAAGAAAGAACCTGGTCTGCGAAAGCTGGTTAGAAAACCAGGGTAGAGAAGGGAATGCATCATAGTCTACATGGCCACTGGAGGGAATAGTTTCCGAAAATGAATATTCTTAAAACCAGACAAGAAATGAAGACATGATGGTCCTCATGCCCTACTGAAGACATCAGTTTATCAGTGGAGTTATAAGGTGGTGAGTGGAAAATATCTCATGAATCAAGCTCTTACAGAAAATAAATGCACTCTGCATTTGACCTTTTTCTGTTGTCCTTCAGCTATCTCAGCACACTTGGTAGCCTTGGAATTCTGGTTGTCTCACAATAGCCTAATCTTTTGTGTTAAAAAAAGAATTTTCATTCTCTACTCACCTGTTGAAGCTACTGTGGATCAAAAACCCATAGTGTTAGAACATACTGCTTCATCATGGTTATGAGATCCATATTCAGAATTCTGAAACAGATGATACCCCTTGTATACCATATCTTACTCTCATAGGTTTGTATATTTTTTTACTACTCAAAACTGGTTGTTTTATTCAGTAGGGAAGCTCTTAACATTAGCTAACCAAACCTGAATCTTTTGTATGTTTCTCCATTAAAGTATGCTGGCTGCACCAGCATCTTCATTATTTTTACGTTTTATACTGTAAATGAAAGACAAATGACAATCTGTGCTGAATAAAACAAGGAACTAAAATTGTAGCACAGTCAGGCACCCTTCAAAATTGCCAGAACCAACAAAATCCATAGCCAGAGAAATGTAATTAAAACCAAATTTATTTAGCACCTAAAAAGAAAACTATGACAAAAGTTGAGCTTTTGTCCTAGTTTTTACAAATAATGGACTTCATCAGAGCTAGCATGAACCGCCCTCTACCATTTTTATATATACACACATCATATGATGAATTACTTCGCTTTGATAACACAAAATTAACTTCATTAGTGGTTAGGATAGCCTTGAAATATTGCTATTGAAGTAGCAAGACTCTTAATGTGCTAATTGTATAAAATTGCTTGAGGATTCAATGTATCTCTAACATTGTATAACAGTATGTAATATTGAATTTCTTCCTTTCTGTGTGTGTGTGTATATATATATATATATATATATATATATATTGTAAATATATTAAATTAATAAAAATTTGCATAAAAAGTCCATGTTCCATGTTTGTAGAAAATGCATACGTACATACATGTGTATATATATATATATATATATATATATATATATATATATATATATATATATATATATATATATATGCTGTATATATATATATATATATATATATATATATATATATATATATATATGTAAACACACATACATATATATCTATGAAATACTTTAGAACATAAATTACAGCTCATGTTAAAACCTGGAATTTGTAAAACACTGCTTGGGCCCCACATTCTAGGGGACCATGTTTTTTTTTTAGGGATCATTTCTGAGTAGAAAATAAGCTTACGCCATCCACTTTGGAAAGGCCCCTGGTATTACTATCTGTAAGCATATTTTAAAAATTAGACATCATTCTAAAAGACATACACACTTTTTAGTCATTGCTACGTGATATAGCTAGTGATGTGGAATAAAAGTTTACAACTGCGCAATTTATTACATTCTGTATTGTTTTTTACTACTGTTGTAGTTTTATTTAGTGTGTTCTACTGCTCTAGAGCAACAGCGCTGGATTATCATACTTTATATTTTTGCATCAGCTGAGGAGCAGTACAAAAGTATCCATCTGTTTAAAAGGAGTATGACAAAATGTTTATATGTGAACATGTCTTTGCATAATACATCTGGGGGAAATCAGTAAAGCCTACATGTTGTGATTTTCTATGTAGGCAGAGTGGCACAGCCCCAACAAGGAAACCAGCAGCCGTGCGATCCAGTAAACAGATCAGAGGAGTGTGCACAATCCTCTGGACATGAAAGTGTCCACGGAATGCAAATCACCTCATAAGGAGGTAAATTTCATACAAATGAGGTCAAACAAGGGTGCTGGAGCAATCCAGCAAACAGATAGGTATTCGTGTAGACCCCGTGTTGGTGTCTGAAGTGTACACGGAAAATTACCATGTACTAGAAAGCAAAAATTGAACATGGGCTGTAAAAGCCCATTTAGAAGGTCAGGGATTGCATATTAGGAACAGATATGTGCAAAACTATGCCCTATATGTGCAAAAAAAATGCAAAATAATAAAAAATAATTTTTTTAATAGCCATGCCCAGCACACAAACATGCCATTATGCAAAAAATTATTAAAAATTGTAAAATCCAAAAACAAAACATATGTGAGAATAATGCATTCTAGGGCCCTACAAGCAATATGTACAATGGTAGATTTCAGTGGTTGCTAAGGAGGAAGGCCCTGTAATAGTGAAGTATCCATGTTGTGTGCATGGATCAGTATGCAAATGAGCTGGGGGTACTGAATAGCAAAAATGGGCTACTGTGATCGCAGATAAAACTGGTGCAGCCCCTGAACTGTGTTGGCATCCACAGAAGAGGTAGCTGACATCAAAAAGGGGTGTGTCACATTATGTTTAAGCAGATTGGAGCTCAGTGACACCCATTTGCATGCCACTCAGCTCATCTAAGTAGGAGGGGGGTGTCCAGTGCTGCTAAGCAGTGTTTACACTAGCGGCTTCAGTTTGCGAGCTGCACCACAGTGCTTAGTAGGAAAGGTATTTTAAAAAAAAGGTAATTGCCTGGGAAAGCCAATCATGTATAAATCACTGTTAAGCCCTGTTCCACAGACACTGGGCCATTAAAACCCCTCAATGATATACCTGACAGGTGGAATGCATCATAGTTAGCCAGTCACACAGGCTGCATCTGTAGCACACCACTAAAAAGTATGCATACACCCTACAATCTGATTTTTCCCACATAATCTGCACCATTGGAGTACACACTTGGCATTTTAATTGACAGAATGCTAGGGGCTACTGCTGCTCTGCTACATCTGTATGTGCTAGAGACTGAGGCCAGTGCTGATTCTGCTGCTGACAAAAGGCCTAGACTGACAAGGAGAATAGTGTTCAGGCCCAGAGTATCCTTCCAGGGGTTACATGAGCTGGTGATTGTAGAGCACTACAGGGTGGACAGGGACATACTACAAGAACCCATTGAGCTTTACCACCCTCAACTCAGACCCAGAGCCAACAGATGGGAGCCCATCCCAGTGGAAACAAAGGCATGTGTAACCCTTAGAATATTAGCTGCAGGTACTTTTCAAAGACCAACTGGGGACATGATGGAGGTCTCACAGTTAACTGCATCCAGGGCACTCTACCAGTTTTTGGCTGCCATGCAAACACATGCCAGTGAGCACATTTATTTACTCCACACCCCTGAAGACAGGGTCAGCAGTATGCATCTCTTCCCCCATGTAGGAGACTACCCTGAGGTACTGGGTGCCATAGACTACACTAATGTGCACATCAAAGCACCACCCAGTGAGGAGGGTAGAGTCTACGTCAAGCCAAAAGGGGTAACACTCCATCAACTGCCAAGTCATGTGCAATGTCCAGAGAATGATCATGAATGTGCGTGCTGGCAGCCCTAGCAGTTATCATGACTCCCATATCTGGCATACATCACAACTGTACCAGACATTTGCCATCGGAGACATCCCATATGGCCAGCTACTGGGGGATGCTGGCTACACAATGGAACCATGGATGATGACACCCATCAGAAATTCACACACACACCTACCAAAGAACACCATAATGAGGCACATGCACTAACTAGGAACATCATAGAGCATGTGTTTGGGCTGCTCAAGTCATGGTTCATCTGCCTCAAAATATCTGGTTGAGCCCTGCAGTACTCTCCAGCCACATGTGCACAGATGTTCACAGTATGCGCCATGATACACAATATAATCATGTGGAAACAGCTGCAGCAGGAATATCACAAGGAAGGGACACACAGCCCCCCACCAGTGCCAAGGTCCCCACAACTACAGCCACAGGGGTCTAGGAGGAGGATCCCCCTGAGCCTTTCCTTGTAAGCAGATGTAGAAGTGCCCATTATGCCGTGGCCTTGGAAAAGAGGCAATGCATAGCACATGCACTGACAACCTAGGGCCCTAGGGACTGACATTTCACTCCAACTCATATACATAGTAAAAAGGATGCCAGCCACACCACACAACCTGTACCTTACCATGTACTGGCTGTGTACTGTGTGCATCCAACAGAGTCAGCCCTGAAGCACTGTTATCTCAACTGCTGCAGGCACAAGGTAAATCACTCTTCTTTACAACAAATGTATGGGGTACTAGACTATGGTAGCATATTTATGGACCTGCTGCATGTATGCGAGGGAATAGAGTGGACTGCTGGGCTAACTGCAGAGAACTAACAGCTATGTGGGACAACTAGACCTCTGTGCAGTACTGGCTACCCCATAATATGCAGTAGGCCACAAGGCAGAAAAACTCACTGGACTATGCAAGGGAATTGCCAAACAGTAGGGTCATAGGGTAGACACATGACTGTCAATGCTAGAGTCCCCTACCCCCAACACAACTGTCTTCCCATACAACTGCAGTAACAGTATGTTTGCAAGGTTATAGCAGCAGACCACACAATCCCAGGGCTCCCCCAAACAACCTGGCGACATGTTCATAGGTTTATAGGTTCATAGGTTCGTACTAGGCTATCTGCCCTAAGGCATTTATAAGCCTAGCCAGAGTGTATGTGGCTTACACCACCCCTTAGGATGAGAATACTACGCCCTTTTAGGGTTTAGTTTACTATGCCTCTGTCTAGTAGTGACACAGAGATGACCCCCGGGGTAAACCTACGATCACCCATCCATTCGTCGAGATTTCTCTTGAATAGAGTCAGTGAGGGGCTCTGCCTAACATGGACTGGGATTCTGTTCCAGAGTGTAGGGAGCCTCTGGGTTATGAATCTGTCCCTCCAGCACGTCCTATTTATTTCTGTGTTGAGGTTTAAGTCACTTGTTCTCGTGGCTCTGATGGATTTGGATTTTCTGAGGTGGAGCATGTCCATTAATTCAGGATTGGACATGGCCTTGTACGTCAGGCACAGATCACCTCTGAGTAGGCGGTATGCGACTGAATAGAGCTGGAGTTTTTCAGTCGGGCGCATATGGCATATGTTTAAGACCCTTTATCCTCTTGGTGAGGAACTTTTGGGGTCTTTCCAACTGCTGCAGGTGTCGGGTGAGATACATCCCAAATGGGGCATTGTACTCAATCATTGGCCTGATAAGAGAAGAGTACAGGGGCACAATGACCTCTCTTGATCTAGATGTGAAACCCTTCATGATAAGGTGGGCAATATAGAAGGTCTTCCTAACCACTTTGGCAATGTGAGTGTCAAATGAGAGGTTACTGTCAACCTGGGTCCCTAGGTCCCTGATTACCTCTTCCGTACTTAATGGATTACCGCCTATGTGGTAATTTGTCTGTACCTTGTTTTTCCCAAAGGGTATGACTATACATTTTTTGGCGTTCAGCTTAAGGCCATGGCTCTGGCACCAATTATGCATTTCTATGAGGCCTCTCTGAAGGATGTTTGTGTCCGCTGGAGTATCAGTTATGGCACCCAGTTTGCAGTCATCTGCGAACTTTGTCAGCCACAATCCTCCTATGTTTGCCTGTACCTCGGAAAAATAAATGCCGAACAAGAGGGGTCCCAGGACTGAGCCCTGTGGGACACCGCTTGTGACTGGCTTAGAGTCTGACATAGCTCCAGCAACTCTGACCCTGTGGGTTCTGTCCTTGAGCCAGTTTGCAACCCATCTTGTGACATATGGGTTTACATTTAAGCTGGTGAGTTTGTCTATGATGCCCGAGTGGGGTATTTTGTCAAAGGCTTTTGCAAGGTCAAGGTAGGCTGTGTGAACTGCCTTACCCTCATCAATGGCCTTAGTGACTGTTTCAAAAAAGTCGACCAAGTTCAAAAGGCAGGATCTGCCCTTGACAAAGCCAAATTGGGTAGGATCCAATGTCTGTAGATCCCCAATGTCTTTGTTTATGAGTTCCATAATGATCCTCTCCATAGCTTTGCAGACCAGGCTCGTCAAGCTTATGGGGTGGTAATTTCCAGGGTCCGTAGAAGCACCGCCTTTGTGAAGTGGGACCACTGTTGCCGTACGCCACTCTTTGGGTATGTATCCTGTAGTAAGGCTAAGATTAAACAGCAGCCTTATGTGTGGGTTTAGTTCCTCTTGGAGTTCATGTAGCACACAGCCTGGGACACCATCCGGTCCCATTGATGCTGTGTTTTTAGCTTTAGAGAGGGCGGCTCTCACCTGGACATCTGAGATGTTAGGGAGGCTACACTCTGCTGGGATAGTTTTTTCTCCTTTTGGGGGGGGAGGGGGAGGAGAAATTTGCACTGAACCTGTCTGCCAGAATGTTGGCAATGTCAGTGGGTTCAGTGTATTTTGTGTCATTTTGGACTAACTCAGAGCATATCTGGGAGTTTCCACCCAGGTTTCTAACATAGCTAAAGAAGGCCTTGTGATTGTCTTTTGTGTCTTTTGCGATTTTTCTCTCAAAGATGGCCTTGGATGATTTTATGAGTGATCGTAGCTTTTTGCTAGTACTGATCAGAGACGCCTTCCCTTTTAGGGATTTTGCTCTGTCATGTAGTAGCTTCCTCCTCCTGTTGTAAAGTTTGTTTATGGCTGGGGTCCACCAGACCGGGCGCCTGCCTTTGGGGGAATGGGTCTTGGTTTTATTTGGGATTGCATGATCCATGCATTCTTGAAGGTGCCCATAGAAGGCATTTGCAAAGGATTCAGCAGTGTGGGTTGTGGTTTCCACTGGCCCAGGGGCCTTGAAGGATACCACTTCAGTCTTAAGAAGTGTGAAGTTTGCTTTTGAGAAGTTCTTCACTGTGGTCTTTTGTGCAGGGGGTGGGGGCGGGATGTGGATTTCCAGTGAGATTAATTTATGGTCTGATCTTACCAAAGAGGGATATACTTCCGGTGTGGAGCATTTTGTCCCCATGTTTGTGATGATCAGGTCTAGTATATTGTCTCCTCTTGTGGGAATGGTGACTAGTTGTTCCATTGCATTTGAGTTTATGAATTCTAGGAACCTTTGGGCTAGGGTGTTGGGGCTTGAGTAATGTTCCCAGTCTATGTTTGGGTAGTTGAAGTCTCCTAAAATGATGGTATTTGGAGAGACATTCATACTCTCCAGTGTCTTCAGGAAGGCTGTGTGGGGTTCCTGAGTTTGAGAGGGTGGTCTGTAGCATGCTACAAACTGTAAGGCAGTTTTGCCTATGGTTAGTTGCACCTGGATAGTCTCCGATGCTTCATGCGTTGCCACCAACCTGGAGGTGTGGGTATCTTTAATGAAAATGGATACTCCCCCTCCTTTTGTGGTTCGGTCCAAGTTTTGGGGCCGGAAAGCATGATATGAGGTAAAACCTGATAGTGCTGGGGTGCTCTCAGGAGCCTTGAACCAGGTTTCAGTCACCACACAGACATCGATGTTCTCCATACTGAGGAGGGCTTCGAGGGCGTGCATCTTGAGGTTTAGACTTCTGGCATTGAGCAGCATTACCCTTAGTTTTTTTCCACTTGTGTTTTCTATGTTATATGTCTTCAGTATGCAGGGGTAAAAGTGTATGTCTGTCTGATGTTGATAGTGTCAGGAATGAAACATCACTTTCTGGTGGCCAGTGTGGCTTAGTGGGCTAAGTATATTAGCATGGTTGATGGTGTTCATGGTTCGAAGCCGGCTGAATCTACAATTTTTCATGTGAATTACAACTACGGTAGGCATCCCACCAACTGTCAATATCTCACTATTTATTACTGCAGGAAAGCTGAAACAAGCCAGAGACAATGGAAGTACAGGGGGCCACAGCTATGTACATTACACATGCTCTGAGTAACCTAGAAGGTGGCTAGTATAACAGCAGATTGGAACAAGTCAGAGTAGCAGCAGGATATAAATGCCTTCACATAACTGATGTCAGTACCTACAATAAGTCAGTGGTCACCATGTAGTAATATATTACAAAAAAAACACAACTATCTGGGGAGCAGAGCAGACATATGGGGCAGAATGCTCGACATCCTGCTAAACATGTACAGTCAGAGGTGTGAAACCTGTAACCCTGTGTGTGCTCTTACATCATACACCCCTGTCACAGCATACCTGCAACAACTTAGAGCAGGAAATATGGACACAGCCATGAACAGGAGCAGGACAAAGGCCCACATATAAGGAGAAGGATTAACTACTGGTCAGTCAAATGTAAAAAGTGCAGAGAATAACAGGTTGTGCAGTAGCATGGGTTCCTTGCTGTGTATGCAGTCAGTAACTGAAATGCCTCTCATCAGTTCCTAACATCAGTCTATAATGATTTCCCACTGATGTACCAGAAAATCACAATGCTATGTAATACATACCAGACATATGATGCAAAACCCTCTACAGTGTATTACAATCTGTACACATCCTAGATATGACTCAGTTATTATGTGCAGCTCACAAGTGGGGAATCCCTGAGACATGATATCAGGGATCTGCTGGACTGTTGAATCAGGTACAGCAGCCAATTGGCCGTAGCACACAAAATCCTGGACTGGAGTACAGGTAGGTCTGGCCTGGAGTCACCTTGGACATAGTGACAGTCATACTGGGCATTCTCCTACACTTAGCTAGTGTCGTCCCATGTCTGATGCCTCTGCCTAAAGAACTGAGATGTGAATATATCTCTTGCATACAGGCAGCTATGTATATGTATCTGTCTCTCCCTATCCTCCTCAGACATGATTACCCTACTCTAGCAGTATGTGGCATATATATATATATATATATATATATATATATATATATATATATATATATATATATATATATATATATATATAAACTCCAAAAACGCCAAAGAATAAACCAAGAACAAACTCCAGGAGATCAGCACCGGTCACTTAAACTATTTATTCACCAAATAAAAGCAGTTGTTAAGCACTTTCATAAACCTTCATCAGGACAACATCAGTTAATCAAAAACATTCCCAATATATACCCCTCACTAACTAATCACATGATATATTTAATTAATCATTTAAAGTAAAACCAACATAATTACTAAAAACATTGCTAAAAAAGACAGTGTAAAATCATTTTATACTATATGCCAGTAATTTTAACAGGGGGGTAATAGAACAACTATCATTTAGTCCAGGATAATTACAGGCATCCAATAAAATCTGCCATCTGAGTTCCTGTTTATCTAAATGTTCATTTATTACCCACCCTTGTAAATCATTTTGTATCTGTTCAATGATTAAAAAGTTAAAATTATGATTATCAAATTTTTTAACATGCCTATAAAGTGCATTTCTGCATTTTTTATTTTTAATATCTAAAAGGTGTTCATATATCCACTTTTTAAAGGCTCTACTGGTTTTTCCAATGTAAAATGCTAAACATTGATTACATTGCACAAGATAAACAACATTGGTTGTGTTACATGAAAAATATCCTTTAACTTTGTACTTCCTATTCCTAATACAAAAACTATCCATAGTGTTTATATAAGGACATAAAGAGCAACAACCACATTTTTTGTACCAAGCTGAACTTGTCTCATACCTGTATTATTATAAATCCCCTTTTCCAATCTAACTTTTAAAAGACCTATCCTTTTTATAGACCACAGTTGGTGTAGGTCCCATCTTATCCAGCAAATCATTGTGTTTAAGCATTACATACCAATTTTTCCGAATACTACTGAAAATCAAATCACTATCCAAATTAAAAGTAGTAATGAAACTAAGTACATATTTATTCCCTTTAGTTAATGTGTTAACATTATCATTTTTATCAATCATCTGACGTCCCAATATGGGTAAATATGTACCATATCCCCTTTTAGTAATGACTTTATTGTATACCCTATTTAATAGACGTTCTGGGTAAGCCCTTCTTCAAAACATATCAACTATCTTGAAAAATTATATGGTGCTGCTTACTGTCTTCTTAAGACACTCAGTCTTGCTGGCTGGATTCTGCTAAAATCAAAGTCTGGTTATATTTGCATTCACAGTCTGTCGCATACAGAAACTTGCAGAATATACACTGATGAGGGAATATACTTTGCAGCATCAACTTAGAGCAGTAACAAATAACTTTTTATAATAAACTAAACAGACTAACTTTGCAGCTTAAAGTACTGTTCCACTTTACTTCTCATATAGTACAGATGATGTGAGAGATATAACATTTACCTCAAGACAAATGTGTCTCTACAAATACCTCTAACATAACTGGATTCATACAGCTCTTTATATACAATTTTAGTCATGCACATACATATACATTTCCTCTTGGTATTCTATTTTGGATAATTGCTCATCCTGTAGAAACAGTACTAATTGTTGCAGATGCTGACGCAAATGCTGACTTGATAATATTATTTTTAAGCTTCCTTGTTTAACAATGTCTTGTCACATTTTTGCTGAATTTATAAGAGGCCAGTGTTTCTGACAGTGTGAACATCCTGTTTTTTGTCTTTTGTATAAGAACATCTGTTCTTCTGCCAAGGAAACAGATTGTAACAGTGTCATAAACATGTCCTGTTTAAGGAAACATATTGTGTCCATTCTTTTTATATGCAGAAAAACATGTCAGTGTTCTTTAAAAGCAGATTTTGCATTTTTCCTCTTGCATACATCCTGTTTTTAAGTCTGTAAGGGAAAAATGTCCATTCAGCAAATTCCTTATTTTCCAAGCCATGGTCATTTAGTATGAATGCTGATCACATATTACTAAACTCTATTTCTACATTTAAGCAAGCTTTTTCTTTCAGCATATTCACAACATAATTAATTATATTCATAATATCCAACAATTCCCTCTGTTTTTAAACATACTCAAAACATTTTATATAGAAAACACATTAAGAAACAAACCTTTATTACTACCAAAAATGAATGTATTTAACAACTTTTTATTTTGCAGGCCATTCTGTGAAAATATTTTATCAATTATGAGCTGTGTCTGCTTTAATTCTATTTTTTAATTTAATTAATTTATTATTTAATTTATGACTTAGAACTGTTCCATTAACTCTTTGCAACTGTTGAATTAACTATAAGAGACAAGAACCATGTGCTACTGCAAGCATTTATACACTGCTGAAAATATACAGTTTCAATGTCATTTTAACCATAACATTGTGTTCATGTCTCTGAACTGCTCATTAATATCTTGGTAAAATACTGAACTGGTCTTAGATAATAAATATTTGAATGCAATTATTTTACTGGGGTAAAACCAGTGATATTACAACTTGACAAATTCTTTTGAACGTATTACAGTGTATCCTGTACAGTATGTATTTACACAGACTGTTTGCTATTTATGCATTTCAATCTAGTAGGTACCCTGGACCCATTTTTTTTCTTTAAATATTGTTTTTCACACATACTCATTACTGGACATTAATTTCATTTGTACTGAATTCTTCTGCATTTGTATATACAAAGACTATAATTTGTACTGAATTATTCTGCATTTGTACATACAAAGACTATAAAGTACATTTAGTCTAATCTTACAAATTTAATAACATTAATATTAAGCAAAATCTTGGAAAAACCATATGTCTCTTTAGAAGTATCTAGTGGAATTGACACCAAATGCGTATGTCCTGTTATTTTAAACTACATACTCAGCAATTAGAAACATTCATGCTTTTTTATACCAACATTGTTTTGCCAAATAATATTAAAATAGTGACCATTCTTGCTATTCTAAACATTTATGCATTTTGCATATCTTTATTCTGTCTTGTATAGCTTTAATAAAGCAATTTTAAATCATCTCTTGTTTTTTAAACCATCTCTTGTATAGCTTTACAGTTTAACAGGTTGTAAATACAATTTAATACTAAACAATACAATAATAATTAGCATAAAATATCTTGAACTTTCAGATTTAATCTGTTTACCAGTGTTTCTTATGCACTAATACCTGCTTTTTCCTCCCCCCCCCAAAAAAAAGAGTATTGTCAAGAAGGAATGAAATATTATTTCTTCCTGTAGCTCCATTTCAGACCCTTGTTGTTTATTTTTTCTGTAGCTTTATTTCAGACCCTTGTGCAGTACTGCTTGTACAGTCAGTGTAAAACTGAGAAAGTGCTCCTCCCCCTGTAGTACTGCTGTATTGTTTATCTCCTTTATGCTGTGAGAATAGAATGTATGTCAGCCCAACACTTTGGTTATACATTTATTTTGTTAGGTTACTAAACTATAGACCTTTGTCTGATTTGATCATTTTTTATAAAGCTTTTGCTGTTTACTACCACTAGTAGGCATTTACACCCTCCTGCACAATTGATTTGAACTGTTTGTATACTATAGCCCATTTGCTGGTTGTACTTGATGCAACTGAGTTTTTTTCTTTAGCATTTACTTACAAACAGGTTATCAGTGACGTATATGCACAATTGTGACATTTTATTACAATTACCAAATAGTGTAGTATGCAAACATTTTAACAATTATGTTTTAATAACAATGATGCTTTAGAAAAACTCAAGCTACTTGTCTGGCAATCAGTCTTGTTGTTTATCTTATCTTTCCAACATTTCCTTCAACTATTCATCTAGTCTAGGAAGGTCTGAGCTCACATTTTATACTCTATAAACTATAATTAATTATTTTGGCATTTTTCCTTTAATTTGATTATGATTTGCATAACTATGCATTTATACTACATAAATAGACATTATTTTACAATTAGCTTACATGGATTTCAGTATTTTTTTTTATTTATTTAACTATTTAACTGTCCTGCCAGTAATTTTACAAAAACTGTTTGACTAATACCATCTGTGATTTTCTTTTTAAAATTCAGAACTTTAACTGTTTGGTG
The DNA here is from genome assembly GCF_019279795.1 of Protopterus annectens. NCBI lineage: Eukaryota > Metazoa > Chordata > Ceratodontiformes > Protopteridae > Protopterus > Protopterus annectens. The sequence goes on from NC_056737.1 coordinate 1,965,026,649, forward strand.
TTACTATACAATTATATAAAAATTGTAAAAAACAAAATAGATATTAGCTTAACTAACACATGTTTATATTTACATTATTTATATTTCCTGTTGTCTGCCTTTTGCTTTTGTGCATTGAAAACAAATGTACTCTAGATGAAAAGAAAATGCATGCATGTTTGTCTTGTATCAGTGTATCTTTATACAAGTTTGTCAGTCTTGTGACTACTCTTATTAACTATTTTTATTTCATTTTATGCACTATAGCTGTTTTGTTTACCTTTTGACTATGCTAAGAATGGCAGTCATATGTTCTACTTTACTGTAGTACTGATAAATGTCTTGTTTTAACTGAATGAAAGTAAAACATTTAAAAGTGATTTGTCCCTACCATCCTACCATGTATATTTAACCATTTTCAAAACATAAACATATTATAAAATATATTTCTTTTGCACAGATTAGCTGTGTATGCAGAAAGTTCCCAGTCTCTGTCAGTTCAGCTAATTTATTTCCTTTATCTTGCAACTGCTGTTGAAGAATTTCCTTATATTCTGCCTGATATGTCTCAGGAGCCTGTTCTGTTGAATCTGAAACTCCTAAGCACTTTTGAAAAGATGTATGTATAACTTGTCTAAGCTTCCTGAACTCATTGTGTCTGTCTTTTAAAAGTTTATTACATTTTTTTGTAACAAAATGTACTAGAGGTTCTATCAGTAATTGATTTGACTCACATGTGGTGACAGGACATAACTGTTCAACATCTGAATGTAATGGAAACACTTTACCCTTAGTTAATTCTTTATCATGAACAGATCTGTCTTCACAGTCTATTTTTTAGCAATATGATGCAATACTTTTTATGGCATAATACACAAAATGCAGTTTTTGTTGAAGCACACAATAAACATTTGTCATATTTCACATGGTTTTCTTTGAGATACCAGTCAAATATTGTAATACATTTGCATAATGCCTTACTATCAACCTGCCCTAATAAGGTTTTACATTTTCTAATGTGCTGTGCATACCAACATTGCAATTTACTAAAGTTTGGTTTACTCCTGCATGAATTATAAATAATATCCATACTGTCTAATAACATCCAAACTGTCTAATGATATACAAACTGTTTAATATCATCCACACTAAATATGTGACACAGAAAAAAGTCTTACCAGTTAGCAAGAAAACAGGTGATCAGGCTGTTGTTGCTGATGGTTAGAAATTTTTCAGAGTCACTTGAGAAGCTGGTGAAGCACAACAGGCAGCAGACTGCTGTACAAGTGGATATCCACCTTTTCTTAAAGAATTTATGGCACTGCAACTTTCTTGAAGTAGTCTCACTCCGGATTTTAGACATCTAAAAAAACTTTACTACTGCAAACTGCATAAACTGGAATACTTCTGTTTAGGAATTACACATACGTACAAATGTTAGTTACTGCAATTTGACTGAAGTGACCCTCTGCAGGCCTTATCATCACCCCCCTGTATTTGAATGCAGATATTAGGTTCAAATGCAGGCTAGCTTGCCATTGAAAAATTATAGGGTGCTGCTGACTGTCTTCTTAAGACACTCAGTCTTGCTGGCTGGATTCTGCTAAAATCAAAGTCTGGTTATATTTGCATTCACAGTCTGTTGCATACAGAAACTTGCAGAATATACACTGATGAGAGAATATACTTTGCAGCATCAACTTAGAGCAGTAACAAATAACTTTTTATAATAAACCAAACGGACTAACATTGCAGCTTAAAGTACTGTTCCACTTTACTTCTCATATAGTACAGATGATGTGAGAGATATAACATTTACCTCAAGACAAATTTGTCTCTACAAATACCTCTAACATAACTGGATTCATACAGATCTTTATATACAATTTTAGTCATGCATATACATATACATTTCCTCTTGGTATTCTATTTTGGAGAATTGCTCATCCTGTAGAAACAGTACTAATTGTTGCAGATGCTGATGCAAATGCTGACTTGATAATATTATTTTTAAGCTTCCTTGTTTAATAGTGTCTTGAGACATGTTTGCTGAATTTATAAGAGGCCAGCTTTTCTGACAGTGTGAACATCCGTTTTTTTTTTGTCTTTTGTATAAGAACATCTGTTCTTGTGCCAAGGAAACAGATTGTAACAGTGTCATAAACATGTCCTGTTGTTTAAGGAAACATATTTTGTCCATGTTTTTATATGCAGAAAAACATGTCAGTGTTCTTTAAAAGCAGATTTTGCATTTTTGCTCTTGCATACATCCTGTTTTTAAGTCTGTAAGGGAAAAATGTCCATTCAGCAAATTCTTTATTTTCCAAGCCATGGTCATTTAGTATGAATGCTGATCACATATTACTAAACTCTATTTCTACATTTAAGCAAGCTTTTTCTTTCAGCATATTTACAACATAATTAATTTCAGCCTTATATTCATAATATCCAACATATCTTATTAGCTTCTATAACAAGCTGATCATTGTTGGAAACCATTTTGGCCACCTGAACAAGCTGCCCCTTTACTACTGCTTTTTTTTATGATTGGGGTGCCAACTAGAATAATGTAGATATGTGTTAGAAAAAGTTGGTTTCCTATATAAATTGGAATAAAAACAATGATTTTCAAAATCCTTTCCAACCTCACCATCTAAAAATGAAATAGTATCTGGATGGTAATGGGAGGAGAAACTCAAAAAATCAACAGTGTTGTCTATATATACTAAAAATTCATTCAGTTTATCCGCTGTATCAATCCAATATATAAAAAACATCATCCAAAAATCTAAGATATATAGACCAACATTTAGAATACATACTGTGTAAAATATACTCAGATTCCCAGTGGGCTATAACATAATTTGAAAAACAGGGGGCACATGCCGCCCCCATCACCACACCAGTAGTCTGTTTATAGGTTTGGCCTTCAAAATTACTGGCATATAGTATAAAATGATTTTACATTGTCTTTTTTAGCAATGTTTTTAGTAATTATGTTGGTTTTACTTTAAATGATTAATTAAATATATCATGTGATTAGTTAGTGAGGGGTATATATTGGGAATGTTTTTAATTAATTGATGTTGTTCTGATGAAGGTTTACGAAAGCGCTTAACAAATGCTTTTATTTAGTGAATAAATAGTTTTTAAGTGACTGGTGCTGATCTCCTGGAGTTTATTCTGCAACATTTGTTCTTGGTTTATTCTTTGGCATTTTCTAGTTTATCTGTTGGAAACGTGCTTCTATGGAGAACCAGCAATCCGGTAACACTGCTGATGTTTCCACATTACTTTTACAAGTAAGCCAGCAGCTTACAGACATTGCCCGTCAAGTGGGTGGTAATAAGGTGGCAGCAGCACAAAGTGGTTTCCCTGATTCCTTGGGTTTACCCCTCACCCAGGTTTCTAATAGGGAACAGGCAACTTTAAATGGTACAGTTTAGAGAGAACTTATATACTATTGGAAGGTAAATGAATTTTCCTTTAATATGGATGTTACTCTTGGGTCTAATAGAGCTGAAGATGGAAATGTAAATTTTACTATGGCAGACCACTTGGACTCATTTGAAAAAACTTTGTTTGAGTACAAACATTTGCAGCTTGAAAATAACTATTTGCGGAAAAATATTGAATTACAACAAGTTCCGAAAGGGTTGCACTTATGGAGCTACCCTAATGGGACAGCCAGCAATTTAGACTTTCTTGATGAACTACATGCCCTTTTTGAAAGGGCAGGTTGTGATTTAATGCGATTAATGATTAAGTACAACAATATGCACATTGGAACACTTGACCAGAAGTTGGTGGAACTTAATGAGATCATGCGATCGGATTTGGCTTTTAGTCATTTCAAAAAAGACTAAGATGGTATCTATTCTTCTGTTAATAACTATTGTACGAAGAACTATGAATGCAAAATGAATAAAATTAAAAGAGATATGAATATTTATGTCCAAAAGAAAGTGTATCCAGCACCACCGGGTTCCCTAGGCAACCAACAGCGAAGAGCCAATCAAAGGTTTGATAATACCAGTGATGTCAACACGCAAGTGGATGTGATGGTCCCTTTAGAGGGGGTGGGCGTGCGGCGGTCCGAACGTATTCAAAATCAGAATATGAGGAAGCGGCTTCCTTCGTGGAGACAACAGGATACCAGGGAAGCACATTTCAAGCAAGGAGCCTGACTGAATCAAACCAACAGTTATTACAGGAGATAACTGAACAGTCTGATGTTTTTCTTTATCAAAGCAAACTTGTCCCTGCAATTGAAGAGGAAACTTTGGAGGGCTTTGGGGAGCTGTGTGAGTTGTTGGACTTAAATGAAACTGTAAGTAATGTAATGCCTATGAACTTGGACATTATTGAAAATACCCTGGGTGATTTCAAAATATATAACTATTTAGCAAAAGTTCTCAACACTGGACATGCCGATATTTTGTCAAAGGAATTTACTTTTGCACAAGCCCGATGAGCAAATGTAATTGATGCACTTTGTGATTTAAAATTATTTATGAGAAAACTGAATCTTAAAATGTTATTTAATGAGTCACATGTTAAAAAAATTAATTATATCGGCCCAGTGTATATAATCCACCCCTGAATAACCCCATTTTAAATTTTGAAAAAATGTGTGAATATGATATTCGCAATACTATAAACAACAAGAATTAGTCTAATTTTTCTAATGTAACTGATTATGAGAATGCTTTACTTCATGATTTGGTTGATGATGGTGACATTTGGGTAATGAAACCCATTAAGGGGGGGTGGTTGTTATGAACTCAGTTGATTATCAGTATAAAATCAGTGCTTTGCTTTTTACTGATAAATATTGCAAAGTGTCAAGAAATGAAATTAATGTGGCATTTCAGAGAATTGATTTACTTTTATATGATATGTTTTTGCAATATGAGATTAACAAGGATGATTATGATTTTATGCTGAATGACAAACCAGCTTTAGCTAGTATTTTCAGTATACCAAAAATACATGAATGTCTTGAACACCCACCTTTTAGACCAATAGTTGATAGGTGTAGGTCTAAAACTTACTATATTGCAAAATGGATTGACAACAAGATAAAAAATGGTATATCAAATAATACTAATATATTGAAAGACTCATGGCAGCTTTTGGATAAATTAAATAGTATACCTTGCAGTGGAACTGGATTTTTTGTGACTATGGATTTTCATGATTTATTCTCTGTTATACCCCATGATTTGAGTTTAGTTTGGTTTGAATAGGAATTATATTCTACAAAATTAATAAATAATATGACAGTGAATGCCTGTACAACTCTTATGGAAGTAGTTTTGTAAAATAATTTCATTTATTTTGAAGGCCAAACCTATAAACAGACTACTGGTGTGGTGATGGGGGCGGCATGTGCCCCCAATTTTGCAAATTATGTTATGGCCCACTGGGAATCTGAGTATATTTTACACAGTATGTATTCTAAATGTTGGTCCATATATTTTAGATTTTTGGATGATGTTTTTATATACTGGATTAATACGGAGGATAAACGGAATTAATTTTTAGTATATATAGACAACACTGTTGATTTTTTGAGTTTCTCCTCCCATTACCATCCAGATACTATTTCCTTTTTAGATGTTGAGGTTGGAAAGGATTTTGAAAATCATTGTTTTTATTCCAAGTTATATAGGAAACCAACTTTTTCTAACACATATCTACATTATTCTAGTTGGCACCCCGAACATAAAAAAAAGCAGTAGCAAAGGGGCAGCTTGTTCAGGCAGCCAAAATGGTTTCCAACAATGATCAGTTTGTTAGAGAAGCTAATAAGATAGTTGATATGTTTTGAAGAAATGCTTACCCAGAAGGTCTATTAAATAGGGTATACAATGAAGTCATTACTAAAAGAGGAACTGGTATATATTTACCCATATTGGGACGTCAGCTGATTGATAAAAATGATAATGTTAACACATTAACTAAAGGGAATAAATATGTACTTAGTTTCATTACTACTTTTAATTTGGATAGTGATTTGTTTTTCAGTAGTATTCAGAAAAATTGGTATGTAATGCTTAAACACAATGATTTGGTGGATAAGGTGGGACCTACACCAACTGTGGTCTATAAAAAGAATAGGTCTTTAAAAGTTAGATTGGAAAAGGGGATTTATAATAATACAGGTATGAGACAAGTTCAGCTTGGTACAAAAAAATGTGGTTGTTGCTCTTTATGTCCTTATATAAACACTATGGATAGTTTTTGTATTAGGAATAGGAAGTACAAAGTTAAAGGACATTTTTCATGTAACACAACCAATGTTGTTTATCTTGTCCAATGTAATCAGTGTTTAGCATTTTACAGTGGAAAAAACAGTAGAGCCTTTAAAAAGTGGATATATGAACACGTTTTAGATATTAAAAATAAAAAATGCAGAAATGCACTTTATAGGCATGTTGAAAAATTTGATAATCATAATTTTAACTTTTTAATCATTGAACAGATACAAAAGGATTTACAAGGGTGAGTAATAAATGAACATTTAGATAAACAGAAACTCAGATTTCAGATTTTATTGGATGCCTGTAATTATCCTGGACTAAATGATAGTTGTTCTATTACCGCCCTGTTAAAATTACTGGCATATAGTATAAAATGATTTTACATTGTCTTTTTTAGCAATGTTTTTAGTAATTATGTTGGTTTTACTTTAAATGATTAATTAAATATATCATGTGATTAGTTAGTGAGGGGTATATATTGGGAATGTTTTTGATTAACTGTTGTTCTAATGAACGAAAGTGCTTAACAACTGCTTTTATTTGGTGAATAAATAGTTTAAGTGACTGGTGCTGATCTCCTGGAGTTTGTTCTGCAATGTTTGTTCTACACACACACACACACACACACACACACACATATATATATATATATATATATATATATATATATATATGTGTGTGTGTGTGTGTGTGTGTGTATATATATATATATATATATATATATATATATATATATATATATATATATATATATATCCACATAAAGGTGCAGAGTGATGTAGTGCTTCAGCCACTTACACACCAAATGTAACCGGTGGTGCATGCAACTACTACTGTAAGCTGTAGTTTGTAAAATAGGTAGGGGTTCTAATCTGACATCAGCTACCATGTGTGTGTGTGTGTGTGTGTGTGTGTGTGTGTGTGTGTGTGTGTGTGTGTGTGTGTGTGTGTCTATGTAGCTGGTACCCATGCAGCAGTACAGACATGCCCATCAGGCCTTTGTCTGTGCAATGATCATCTTATGGCCCTGTGATTAACATCCTCCACAACAGTGGCCTCCCTGGCAACAGCTGCTGATGTCACCCACCTTAACAGTAGTGGCAAACACTTCCAAAATACATACGCTCCATGGCACATGCAATAAGTATTTAATGCTATAGTATATACAACTAGATAGGTAGGGGTTCTAATCTCAGACAGGGTGTGTATGTGTGTGTGTGTGTGTGTGTGTGTGTGTGTGTGTGTGTGCGTGTGTGTGTGTGTGTGCGTGTATGTGTGTGTGTGTGTGTGTGTGTGTGTGTGTGTGTGTGTGTGTGTGTGTGTCTGTGTCCCCTTAGACCAGTGGGCATACGTTTGGAGGCCCTGCCAACCCCCTACTGCCCTCCTTTACAGGGCCTGTTGATTGTACCCACCTTAACAACAGTGGCAAACACTTCCAAAACACATAGGCTCCATGGCACATGCGATAAGTACTTAGTGCTATAGTATATACTACTAGGTAGGTAGGGTTCTAATCCTAGAAAGGGCAACTCTGTGATTGTGTGTATGTGTTTGTGTAACTATAACCCCTTACAGCAGTGTGTCTGTCTTGCCTATGTGTGTGCAATGGTTATACATTTTAAGGCCCTGTGAGTACCTGCTGCCCCTAAATAGCCCACATCTACCTAGACATCAATGCTATCTGCCACCACCTACATTTGTAGGTACAGAACACCCAGGTGACACGTATCAAGGGTGCCATGTCTTGTCATGGGGTATGCATGCAGGATTACATTGTCCACCCCATTCCCCCTGACACACTGCTCTAGGCAGATGCACCTAGGTAACCATGCACATATAAAGTCTTACCTTGCTGATGTCATATTTCTGCTTTGCTACCATGCCATCCTGAGCCACTGTATTGCCACCAAGTCTCTACAGCATAGCCACTCAGATCCCTGCAACAGAAACATACAAAGTTCTGAGAGACACCTATCAGACACCTCCACCAATCTAACATCATGCAACAAAGGAACAAGCACATTAATGTGTACTCATGACACATGCCAACACACATCACCTGTCATGGCATAACAGAACCACAGTCAACAATGTCATGTAATGTACTGTAGTCACCCTGTGCATCACAAATGTATTTGCATGTCCCTTCATCAATGGTATTGATGGCAGGGATGTGGCAGAGGTATCATCACATGCATAGGGTGTGGTGTGAGGTGCCAGAGGGCTAGGCTGTGCCAACTAGTTGACATCATGTGTGGGAGTCAGGAAGGGGTGGTGGTAAGCTAGGCCATGGAGTGGTACTGTGAGTGTCTGTTGGTGACCTGCATGTGACACTGATGTATGAGTGTGTGCATGTACACAGTTAAGCCACGGGCGAGCCCTACACATGGGTATGTTGGACAGCAGTGGATTGTACATGGCAGAGTGGACAGTTCACCATCTCTGGCCATGAACACAAGGACTGGTTCTGCCAGAAGTGGCACTGGCACCACCATGCCCAGGGTCAGATTTGGTACTAGTCACTGATGGTGACTGGTGTCTGCTGAGCCTGTGTCCCTCATGGGACTGCCCAGGACCACATGCCCATTGCTGCTACTTCATGATGTGGACAACACCTTCCCTTCTGTAGTGCTGGAGGTACTCCCACTACAGGAGTGTGAGTGTGCACGGCCACATGGATTCTCAGTAGATGTTGCTGCTGACCTACAGCCACATGTCTGATGCCCTACTCCCACCACATGTTCTAGCACAGACAATGTGCGGTCAAGGACTGACAGTGTCTCACCCCAGTGTCTGTCCACTACATCAGTGAAATGATGCATGGCATCACCACTGTTGTGGATGGAGTCACGAATGCCAGACAGTGATGCATCCATGATCCTCAGCATTCATCTGGTGTTGCTTTCGGAATATGCCTGTGCCTCCATGATGGACCAAGACATGCATGGAGTGATTCATGATGTGACGATTGTGACAGGTGGTGAATGTGCAGCAGCCCTCCTTCGGGCACCCCTGTCAGTCTGCCTGTGTGGGACCTCACCAGCTGTTTGGCTATGGCTAGTCAAATAAATAAGGAAGTTTGAGACAAATAAATATGTGTCTACAGTCACTGATGCCATAGTCACCTCACTGTCCTATTTGATGTCACCACACTCTGACTGTCCAATATCTGTGGCCACAGGGGACTGGGTATGTGTGGGCATACTGACTGTGTGTGGAGCCATTGGAGGAGGAAGTGGGATGTCAACCCATGGGACAGATTCAGCCCCCAACAAACCCACCTGTGCCTCACTATTGTCACCTTCATCACCAGAGTCTGATGAGACACTGACATCAGATTGTGAGGGGGACAAACTCCAACCTCCCACAGTCACTTGTGAGGAGGAACATAACTACATTAATACCTGCACTATTATGTCTGCTGATCCACATACACATATACAGGTGAGGTGCCACAACGGCATTATATGTAACACATCTTAATTAGATCCCATGTACAACACACAAGCAGAGTACAACATACGCAGACAAGACAGGCCCTTAATAACATACACTGCAGCTATGTCCAGTTAATGTTGTCAGTATTATACACTTGTGAGATAAGCAATATGTCAGTGTATGTTATGGACCTATACCTAAAACACAGTGCACCCATGTTCACCATACTATTGTCCCCTGTATAGCTGACTGCATAGACCTTCACAAAAATAAGTGCAAATATGTTACAGCTCCTGCAAATACACTACTGTGATTACCAGTTCAATGCACTGTAGTGAACCCCCTTCAAAACTGATCATACTTTTACTCTGGCTAAGTATAACAGTTGCGTCTACAGTCTTAGGGTATATATATATATATTTATTTATATTTATATACATATATATATATATATATATATATATGGTTCTACCTGACTTCGTCGACAGCGCAGAAGACCGACAACGGAATCCGGAGCTCCAGAACATCGACAATGCAGAAGACCGACACGACGGATGACAACACCGACGCCGAGGATGCCGACATGGGAAAAGGCTGTGTGAGTATGCGGTAGTGACGGACGTTAGGGTGCGAGTCAGGTAAGTGTGGATATTGACGGTCTGTGGGGATAGGGGTGGGTTAAGTGAGTTAGGGTTAGGGAGCGATAGGGTGGGTTAAGTGAGTTAGGGTTAGGGAGCGATAGGGTGGGTTAAGTGAGTTAGGGTTAGGGAGCGATAGGGGTGGGTTAAGTGAGTTAGGGTTAGGGAGGCGATAGGGGTGGGTTAAGTGAGTTAGGGTTAGGGAGCGATAGGGGTGGGTTAAGTGAGTTAGGGTTAGGGAGCGGGTTAGGTACGTGTGCGATAGTGACGGACCTTAGGGTTAGGGTAAGGTTTAGTGTGGGTTTGTAAGGATTTTGGTGTGCTTGTGTTGTGTGTGTGGTTTGTGGAATGGGGATGTGTTTTGTTTTATTGTTGTTATTGTGGTGTGTGCAGTGTATGGGGTTTCGTGTTTGTGTACCGTCGGTTATTTCGTTGTCGGGTATGTGAGGTTTCGTGTTAATGGACTGTCGATTATGTGGTGTCGGTGATGTCGTTGTCGGTGTTGTGTGGTTTCGACTATGTCAGGTAGAACCATATATATATATATATATATATATATATATATATATATATATATATATATATATATATATATATATATATATATATATATATATATGTATGTATCTACAGACTTAGGGTATATATATATATATATATATATATATATATATATATATATATATATATATATATATATGTCTACAGTCTTAGGGTATATATGAGCCATTCCAAAACAGTTTCACACTCAACGGCTACAGGATGTTGGACTCCGGCCACAACAGATATACCTATGGAAATGTGAGGGAGAGGTATTGTCAGCAAACACAAATGTGTAATTGTTACAGGATAATATGTGCGTATATCAACATGTATAGTAGGAACTGTGGTACTGCCCATATTGCTGACATTCTGACAGTGTTGTGCTAGTTACTTATAAAAGTAATAAGTTACTATTACTAGTTACTTTTCAGTGAAAGTAATATATTACTATTACTTATTACTTTTCTAAAAAAGTAATATATTGCTATTACTAGTTACTAACCAAAGTAATGCGTTACTTTTACATAAGTGCAGTTTATCAGTTATAATATTGAGATTTACTCACACAAGTAAGCACATGCATATAGGTGTGTTATTAAAGTTGTATACACGATGTTACAATGATGATGAATAGCATTTAACAGATGAAAAGCTCCAGCAGATTACTCCTTATAGCTGGGTGGCACAGTGGTGCAGTGGTTAGTGCTCTTAACTCACAGCAAGAGGGTCTCTCATTTGATTCTCGGCTGGGGTGCCTACTATGCAGAGTCTGCATGTCTTCCCTGTCAGTTATCTTGTATAGTCAAATAAGACGATGGGGCTTGGGTGTTTAATACAAACACATTAGGATGGATAACTAGAACATAAAACTTAAATGAACTAGCTAAATAACTGACTGCTACACACATACATGCTTTCTCTCTGGCTGCTTACACAAAATGGCGCTCTGCTTGCATGTGCTCAGTACTTATATGCATGTGCCCACGAACTACAGTGGCTTTAAAGGTACAACACACACACTATGATCTATATATTTCCTCATTGATAATTTTGTCATGCAAATGAAAAATGACAATCAGATACACATAAAAAGTATATGAACACATAAACAATAAAAATCATGTCCAGGTTGCCATGTATCTCGGATTAGGTCTTGAGATTTGACCTGAACTATTTTTATAATAATCAGTACTGGGCTTAGCAAAAGGGACAGTTACTGGGGAATGCTCTTCATTAGGTACTTCAGGAACACTTTCAGGAACAGGAACAGAAGATGAGTTGTTCTCTGGGACAGAAACATTCAATAGCATACTCTGAGAATTAATCTTAGCTGACCGGAGTACCGCTGTGGCAACCCCTAACCAGGAAAAGCCACAACAACAACAACAGACAAGATGCTGTAACACTGGCTCGGACACCAGCAATAAGTGTTTCCAAATCCACCTAAATTCCATCCCTTGTGACTCAATGTATGATCTTGGTTCGACACATAGATGTTTCACAAGTCCTACTCGATCAAAACCTTTTGCTCTCTGTATTTTCACTATCTCTCCTTCTTTTAATGGTTTGAGAGGTTTGCTGGTTTTGTCATAATGGGATTTCTGTGATAAATGCTTTTTCATGAGTTGAGCGTTTACTGCTTTGTTGTTTTTAGCACTTGGAATAAACAAATTCTTACTAATTGATAGTGTAGTTCTGGTTTGTCTCGACATCAATCTCTGAGCAGATGAGCCAAGTAAATTGTCTCGAGGAATGTTTCTGAGATTAAGCATATTGAGAAAAATATCAGTTTTATCTCTTTTGGATTTCTCCAACAACTGTTTTACACTTTGAACTGCACGTTCAGCCAAGCTATTAGATTGTGGACACTCAGGACTACTAGTAACATGAACAATGACCTATATCTCAGCAAATCTTTTGAACTGCTGAGTTGTAAACTGCACCATTATCAAAATTACTTTTTGCACACTACCATGGACAGAAAAATGTCTCTTTAATTTTGTAATGACAGTACTGGAAGTTAGGTTAGGAAGTCCGACTCTAAACCGGTTACAAGTGGCATCCCACAGGGCTCAGTCGTGGGACCCCTCCTGTTTGGTATATACTTCTCTGAGGTACAGGCAAGCATGGGAGGACTATGGCTGACCAAGTTCGCAGATGATTGCAAACTGGGGGTCATAATCGACTCTCCGGCTGACACAGACATCCTCCAGAAGGGTCTCACGGAGATGAATACCTGTTGTCAGAACCATGGCCTCAAGCTAAATGCCAAAAAGTGCATAGTCATCCCCTTTGGGAAAAACAAAGTGCCCAAGAACTACCACATAGGTGGTAATCCACTAAGTATGGAAGATGTAATTAGGGATCTGGGGACCCAAATAGATAGCAACCTCTCCTTTGATAATCACATTGCCAATGTGGTTAGAAAATCCTTCTATGTAGCCAACCTAATCACGAAAGGGTTCACATCTAGATCAAGAGAAGTCATTGTGGCCCTCTACTCATCGCTCATCAGGCCCATAATAGAGTACAATGCCCCATTTGGGATATACCTTACTCAACACCTGCAACAGCTGGAAAGACCACAGAAGTACCTCACCAAGTGGATCATGGGCCTCAAACAGATGCCCTATGCAGCTCGACTAAAGAAACTCCAGCTCTACTCGGTTGCTTACCACCTACTCAGAGGTGATCTCTGCCTGACATACAAAGCCATATCTAACCCAGAATTAATGGACATGCTCCACCTCAAGAAAACCAAATCTCTTAGATCCACACACTCCAGGGATTTAAACCTCAGCACAACAATAAGTAGGACATGCTGGAGAGATAGATTCCTGTCCCAGAGACTTCCCTCACTGTGGAATAGAATCCCAATCTATGTTAGGCAAAGTCCCTCACTGACTCTCTTCAAGAGAAATCTTGATGAGTGGATGGGAAATAGTAAATTTACCCCTGGGATCACTTCAATGGCCCTGCTGGACAGAGGCTCAGGAAACTAATCTAAAAGGGAGGCGAAAGCCAAAACATTCTGGCTAGGCTTATAAATGCCCTTGGGCCGATAGCCTAGTACCTACCTATGAACCTAAGTAAGTCGATCTCAAACCAATTTGAATAAGAGTCTACTAATACCAAATAATGTTAACTATTGCATTTGAAAATATCCGTGGCTACTGTCGACCAAGGTAGTTCAGGAATCTGGTTCAGCTGAAGTGGTTCTTTTTGTTGGTGTGGTTTAGTACTATTACATATTGAACAAGCTGATATTTCCTTCCCAATATCTTTTGACGTAGAAGGCCAAAGTACTAGTCCTCTTGCCCTTCTTTTGGTAGAATCAGTTCTTAGGTGACCTCAGTGTAAGATTTTAATAAACTCTTGTTGCAAGGATTTTGGAATTACCACTTTTGGACCTTTTATGATGATACCATCTTCCATCAAAATCTTTTCTCAGTATGGAAAATACTGATAAACAAGATTGTTTTTCTGGCCATCCATGACTGATAAAATGGTTCAGCTTCTGGAGAATTGGAACGGAAGCTGTGTGATTTCTAAGCTCATCAAGATGTACGGAAGAAAAATTTCTCACTTCCATAACTTCAAAAATCATCTTTTTCATTGTCATTGGTTTGTCTGGGCAATCTGGATAAAGTATCAGCAAGATACAGAAGTTTGCCATTTTGTGTAAATCATATTGAAATTGTACTTTTGCAGTTTTAACATCATGTGTTGCAATCTAGCTGGATACATTAGTTTTTTCAAAATAGTAACCGGAGGTTGGTGATCAGTTTCAATCTGGATAGGTCGGCTATAAATATAATCACTAAACTTCGAACATGCAAGCACTATTGCCAAAAGCTATTTTTTCAATTTGCCCATACTGCATCTCAGTTTGAGTTAGGGTTCTAGATGTATTGGCTACTGGTCTGCCCTCTTGAAGAATTATTGCACCAAGACCATATTCTGAAGCATCACAGGAAAGATTTGCAGGTTTATGAACATCATGATATCTCAAAGTGGGTGGACTGGCAATTTTCTGTTTCAGGACATCAAGTGTTGTTTGGTGTTGTTCCAACCAGGACCGAGTTATATTTTTGCATGTCACCTCTTGTAGCAGTGCTGAAAACTCACTTAAATCAGGAATGAACTTGCCTAAAGAGTTGACCATGCTAAGAAAATGTTGTAAAGATGTGACATTGTTTGGAGCTGGCATCTCAAGAATTGCAGCTTGCTTGGATGGATCTGGTTGTAAGCCTGAACTGGTAAACAAATGACCCACATAAGTAACTTCCTTTAGCTTGAATTTACATTTCTGTGGATTTAGTTTAAGATTCACGAGCATGATCTAGAACTTTTCTGAGGTTTCTATCATGTTCAACTTCACCATTGCCTCCTACAAGAATATCAGAACAGCACATAGATAACCAGAAAAAAATTGCTCTGTCTCAGGTTGGAAGACTTCATTGGCAGAATTTATCCCAAATGGCATTCTCAAAAATCTGTACCTTCCAAATGGTGTACCGAAAGTGGTTAGCAAGGAAGATTTTCAATCAAGTAAAATCTGGCAAAATGAACTTTCTTCATCTAAGACAGAAAAAAACAGTGGCATTTGGCATGAGAGCAGCAACTTCTTCAACTGTACGCATTGGATGTTCTTTCTTCAAATCTCTTGGATCAATTCATATTCAAATGTCATCTGAACTTTTCTTATGAGCTACTACCATGGAGGATACCCAGTCAGTTGGTTCTTCTATTGGAAAAATTACTCCTAAATGTGCCATTCTGCCTATCTCTCCTTTAACTTTGCCCTGTATTGCTACTGGAACCTTCCATGCTAGTCTGACAACTGGGCTTACCTAGTGGCCTAACTTCATGGAGTACACAACTGGAAGTTTTCCAAGTTTATCATTGAAAATATCAGCATATTCAGAAAAAATATTCTGTGTGAAACCTTCGTTGTTGATGCTTACATGGTGGACTTACTTATTAAATGAAATCAGTCCCATTTTCAAACTATCTTTGAAGTCTAACAATGACTGCGCGAGTCTTTTGACTCTGTAAAACTGCAAGTCATGCCTGTTTCCAGCAGAATAGCATGAAAGCACTACTGAGTCTGCAGTTTGAATCTCTTCACCACAAGCAACAAGCTTTGCACACTTTGCCAAATCAAGTTTTTCACCAGCTTTTACCTTAGCAAATATCTCTGCTGGCATAATATTGCACTTTGAACCAGTGTCAACTTTGAGCTCTACAGGTATCCAATTAATCAGTACAGTACAAAATACTTCATTCTTTGCCAACAAATCTACTACATTATCCTTTTTCTCAAGCACAGAGACACCATCATCATAAAAAGTAAGGTTGCAGCTTTCTACTTGATCAACTTGCCTCTTGGAATGCCCTCTCTTAATAACAGAACGTGCCTCTTTAAATTTACAAAGCTTTCTGAAATGATTCCACTTTTTACATTTGTGGCATTGCTGACCAAAAGCCAAGCACTTTTCTTGATTAGGTTTGTGACTGCCTCCACAATTACAACAGTTGACCATGAGGTTTACCATGGGTTTTGCTAAATCACCCCTAAGTTTTGATGCGTGTGTCCTGGGTTTTACTAAATCTGCCCTGAGTTTCATTGTAGGAGCCACACCCTTTGCCTATACCTCTTAACCTCGTGCTGCATATTATCAACATTCATGCTGGAAGAAGCTGCAAGCATGCTCTTCTCATTCATAAGCATATCCGTGTGCTTTTCTGTAAGCTCATATATATATATATATATATATCTGACAAATCTCTATGGTTTTTGTTTAAATTTAAAAAACTGTCTTGAAGCAAAATCTTTCTCACTGCATCATTATTAGCACCATACACAAGCTTATCTTTTATCAACTCATCTCTTAGATCACCAGGTCTTCACGTTTTTGCCTTGTTTCTCGAGTCATTTATATATGCTGCAAAAGTTTCACAAAGCTTTTGAACTCTTGTGTAAAATATGTGCCTTTCCATTGTAATATTTGTTTGAGGGTTGCACATTTCTCTAAACTTACATTTTAAGCACTCGGGGTCTTCCCACATTTCTGCCTGTACCACAATATGGCAGTCTTTCCCCTCCTCTTCATAAACAGCAGGTGCATACACAAATGAACATTCTCTATCAATGGCTTCTGAATGAGCTAAATTGAGCAGGATAAATGCTTTTGTATATGCATCTTTATCGGAAAAAGCAGCCTTTATGTAAATATATTCTTGCTTAAACACTCTCCAATTTTCAGCAGTATTATTATCAAACACAAGCGGACCAGGTCTGTGAAATCCCTCTGCCATGCCAAATAAGTGTCAACACACACTGGGTACTTGTAATTATATTCATCTGCACAAGAGACTCTTTGAAATACCTGTATTCTTTGTAAAGACTGTACTGTAAAACTACACACACTCCCAACACTGTGCACACTTTAAATACTTTGAAAAGTTTTAGTTAATGTGGAAAAAGTAGTACATTGTGAAAAAATACAGTTGTTTTCTCTTTTTAGAACATTTTATATAATTCAGATATTGTTTCAAATGGTTTCATAATTATTTCAAGTACTTTTTTCAATATGTCACAATTTTGAACATTTTGTTTATTCAGTAATTGGGTTTAGAATACTTTGTTTTATATTCATTGAGGAAAAAATCATTTAAACAAGTTTAAGTACCTGGAAATATTTTCTGACCTGTTTACAAGTCATTTCCAAGTTGTTTGAGCCACTCTTGTATATTCCTCCATTTCTGACTGAGAGCCTCATGGTTTTAAGAAGTTTTGACTTCGGATCCCATTCTGACACAGTGTCACTCATCTTGCTATTCAGATAAGACAATGAAGCTTGGGCGTTTATTGAAGATATTTATTGCACACAAACACATCAGGATGGATGACTGGAACATAAAACTTAAATGAACTAGCTAACTGACTGAGTGCTATACAAATACATGCTTTCAGTCAAGCTGCTTACACAAAATAGCACTCTGCCTGCATGTGTTCACTACTTTTTATGCATGTGCCCATGATCTACAGTGGCTTTAAAAGTACAACACACACACTATGATCTACACTCCCTCTGTTCAAGTGGGTTTCCTCAGAGTGCTCTAGTTTCCTCCCACATTCCCAAGACATTCTGCATGTGTATTAGACATTTTAAATTGGCCTTAGGTGTGAGTGTGTGCATGCGTGTACCTTTTGAAGAAGGTTGGGCACTGGGATGACAACTTGACAATGTAAAACTCCACTGCCATTTGTTCTTCAGACTGATGATCCACCATGGTAATCCCTAACAGGCACAGCTGAAAAAAGAAGACTAGTCTTTAAAGCTAGAGAGCCACAGATAATAATTAAACCAAACCAGTCAGCAGCACAAAACCTATAAAAACCTATCACATTTTGTCTATTTTCAGCAACTAAAAATTGAAACCCAAAAAGAATGTTAAATAGAACATAACAAAACATTGGCAAGACAAAAGTTGGTTGATCATAGATCCACCCGAAGAGTCCTGCTTGGTGAAGTGGGTTGGGGTGTAGGGTGCTCAACTGATGAGTTTGATTCCAATTGACAGTGGTATGGAGAACCAATGCCATTTATTATACTGCAAGATAAGGACATGATCTCTAACAGGCTAGAATTGTACCAGTGTTAGGTGATGTTTTAGTGGGAGAGAGTCCCACAGTACCAGGGCAGGGCCAGAGTCTGGTCATTATTAGCTTACACCTCCTTGCACTGCTAAAAGAAATGAAGTAAATTTTTCTCCAGACTAATTCTAATGCTCTATTATGAATGCTACATCCTGTGAGTTTTGCAAACATTATGTGGTATTTTTTTTATCTAAATTGCTACTTCAAAGTCTTTATTACTCCTAACACGTGATCACTATCCAAACTATATAGGGACCCTGGAAGTTTTCCATCATTCTTTAAGAGGCTATATTTTTCCACATTGAGATCCACTGGTTTAAGCAAAAGTAACTCAAAAATAACTCACTTTTAAGTTATTAGTTACTAAAAAAAGCAATATATTACTATTACTAGTTACAATTTTGAAAATAACTAGTTATATTACTAGTTACTAGAAATTGTAATATATTACAGTAATATTTTACATATTGTAATGTATTATTCCCATCACTGCATTCTGAATATGTGTGCACAAGTGTGTGCTACAAACAACCCCCCCAATACAGATTGACCTGACACCCGTGTACTGGTATGCAGAGGCTGCCACAATGACTGCTACAGTATTACAGTGCTAAACACAGGAGACTTACCTGGATGCTCCTCTGCTGTGGAAGCTGTACCACCCACCTCCATGATGTATGGGGTGCTGGATGCTTGGGAGCTAGTGGTTGATCCCAGGTTTGTCAGGAACTCCGCTGTGGCTGCGAGTGGTTGTTCTGCTGCAGGCCCTCCACCAGTGGCAGTACGGTCCCTGGCCACAGCAGTGGCCCTTTGCCGTGCAGCATTTATCATGTCAGTTGCCCGGTGTCAGACCTGCTTATAGCTTCTTTCCTGTAGCCCTAGTTGGTTTACTGATGTGATGAGGTCAGCCCACAGTGCAGCACATTGCTCCCAATACTGGTGACTCCTAGAAAGCAGTATGTTGTGATGCAGTCTGGGGACATCCAGGATCACATCGTGTTCATCAGCAGAAAAAGGTGGGTGCCTCTGTACATCATTTCTGAAAGCCAAGAAGAGGAGAACACATCACAGGACCACATACATTGCTCTCCACTATGTACACACCCTGCACATCCAAATTGGCCAGCACTATCCTCTGCTAACTCCAACATGATACCCCACCATCTATCAATACAGTATGTATGTGGCTATCAGCAACATAGTGGCAATACATCTTGGATTTTCCTCCTCATCTTGCTTTTTTCCTGCTATTTGCTGGTTGTTTTCTAAAGTGTTCAACTGCATCTTTTCTGTTGCATTTATTACTGCTTGCTTATAGCTTGTCTAAATTGTATTTGTTATTATAAGCCTCTTACCTTTGGTTTAAGCACTTGGGCTTTAGGCCCATCCCTTAGGTCTCCCTGGCCTTTCTCCTCAGATTCTGACAAATATGGATGGACAATGTCCTACAGTTTCTTCTGCCACTCTCATTGATATGGGCATCCTGGCACAGTGTAGCAACTACTCAATGTACATGGACAACCATCTACTACCACCACCTGGAAACTCAATTTGTGAGAGATGCAATTACATTATGAACCTAGAGTCCATGCTCTCTCCCTCTGCAGCCAGTATATTTGGCACCAAAAAGGTTGTCAACACAATCACTACCCCTCAAACACTACCCACACGCACACAACACACACCCACATATACAGAAGTCCTCAACATAAACATACCCAAACAAAGGAGACCTTTGTGGCAAAAGCACACGTGATCTCCACAGCCCTCCACACCACATACCACGCATAGTCCACACACACACCTGTGTCTCACAGCCAGTAAGGCTTCACCATAAGCCCAACATATTATTCATAGGAGACTCCATTTTGAGACACACAGATGTTCCTCTCACCAGGTTGGATAAGGAGAAAGTCACGATTAGTTGTATGTCAGGTGCCAGAATCTGCCATATCACATACGCACTGGTGTCTCTCAACAACGTGTACTGTTATGACTCTGTCATAGTCCATGTTGGCATGAATGACTTGAGACATATCTCCCTAGACTATATGAAGAGAGGCATGATTGAGCTCACTGATTATGTCCCTAGCCTTAAGCAGCATTCTGCCATCACCCAGAATGATGCCTCAATACAAAGAGGAAAAGATTGACTTTAACAATTGGCTTAGTTTCTGGTGCCATTCCACATAGATCCAGTATCTGACAGCCTGGGAAGATATGATTGACAGACAACGATGCTTTGACAGAGATGGCCTGCATCTGCTGTCTCACCTGGGCTTCAGGCTTCTGGCAAAGATTCTTGCCTCGCCCATAGTGCCTTTTTTAGGAAAAGTGATGAGGTTAAAACTACCAACATAAAAATGTCAACAAAACACAAATTAAAGGTCATACTGCTAAACGATAGAAGTCTAAACTTGAAACTGCACTCATTGCAAGCATTCTTAACCCTGGAAAATGCTGACATCTGTGCAGTCACAGAAACCTGGTTCACAGTTGTGGGGAGCACCCCAGTCTTACCTGGTTACCCATCCTATCATACATTCAGACCCCAAACTGTGGGCAGTAATGCCAAAGGAGGTGGAATTCCAACATATATCAAAGACACACACACCTCCAGGCTGGTCAAACAGTATAATGAACAGGAGACATTCCAAGTGCATTTAACCATTAACAAGACCCCTATTCAAATGATAGCTAGCTACCAGCCCCCAAATCTGACTCAAGATGCCCATTCCACCTATATGGACCTATTTGTCTCTATCAGGATTCAACCCTTTACCCTGATCCTGTCTGATTTTAACTACCCAAACATAGATTGGAGGAACTACTCATGCCAGAATACAAATGCCCAGAGATTCATTGATTATTTCAATGCAAACACCTTGGAGCAGCTAGTTGATACCCTCACAAGAGGTGAAAATATCTTGGACTTGTTATTAAATAACATGTGTAACCACTGCAGCATCCCTACAGTATCACCCTCCCTGGTAAGATCTGACCATAAAGTGGTCACTTTCGAAGGCACCATCTCCCACAATACCCATCTAGCTAAGGTCACACATACAAATGTCTCCAAAGTTGATTACAGCCTCCTGAGTGGTGGTATAAGCAGCTTAACAGCCCCTCTCCCTCTGTAGGAACTAGCACCAATATCCAAAACTGCACCAAAGCACTATACGAGCATTTATATGGATGCATGCAATCAGGAATACCCAACAGGACTAAATCATCCTCTGCAAGGATAAGTACACCTGTTTGGTGGACATCTAGAATAAATAAACTCTATAACAAGAGGAAATAATTGCTGTCCAAGACCAAGAAGGAGCAGGTGCCCAATTGAAAACACCATCTCCTTAGCTTAAACAAGCAAATAAGAACACTGCTGAAATCCTCCAAAGCAAACTTCAAGTCCAAATTGGCGGCATCTACTACAGAAAATCATAAGTCCTTCTTCACATATGTCCGCAACCTCAAAGGAAGCACCCAGATCTGTTCAGAAGTGTTGGTCAAGGACACCACATAGGCAAATGCCATAGATATAGCAAACTTGCTGGCTGTCAGAGTCAGTGAAAACTCCATCACTCTGTCCCCCCCCCCCATCAGTAGATCAGAACATCCCCAATACCTACCCCTTTCCCATTATATCTAGGGAACAGGTCATCACTGCTCTCTCAAAGGCAAAAAATGCAGCCTCCATGGGACCCAATAACATCCCAGACTGCATCCTGCATAAACTCAGGCAAGAACTTGCAGCACTATTAGGCACCCTATTGAACCAAAGCCTGAGTACTGGCTTTGTCCCAGCTGAGTGGAGGACAGCCACTGCCATCCATTTGCGCAAAGGTGGAGCATCCACCGATCTGGGAAATTCTGGACCCATTAGCCTAACTAGCCTGACATGCAAGGCCATGGAACTGATTATCATATACCTCATTAACAAGGACATTGGAAACCTCCAAACACTCAATCCCACATAGTTTGGCTTTGTCAAGGGGAGATCATGTCTGTTAAATTTGGTCAACTTCTTTGAGACAGTCACCAAAGCCATGGATGAGGGGAAGACAGTGCAAACTGCCTATTTTGACCTGGCCAAAGCCTTTGACACTATTCCCCACTCAGCCATAATAGATAAACTCTCTCAACTAGGCATCAATCCATATGTTACCAGATGGATAGCAAACTGGTGCACTGATAGAACCCACCTAGTCAAAATAGGGGAAGCCACCTCAAGCAGTAGACCTGTAATAAGCGGTGTACCCCAGGGTTCTGTATTGAGGCCTCTGTTGTTTGTGATATACTTTTCTGAGGTTCAGGGCAAAACCAGTAGGCTATGGCTGACCATGTTTGGAGATGACTGCATGCTGGGTGCTGTTACCAAATCCCCTAGTGATGTGGACATCCTCCAAGAGGGTCTCACTCAGACAAATAACTGGTGCCAGAAACATAGCCTTAAGCTGAATACCACTAAATGCATCATCATCCCCTTGTGCCCCCACAAATTATCACATTAATAACAATGTCCTAAGCACACAATCAGTCGTGAGGGATTTGGGCACACAGGTTGATAGCAACCTGATGTTTGAGAACCATGTTGCTTCCATTGTATGGAAAGCCTTCTACACGGACAACATCATAAGTAAGGGTATCTCATCCAGGGACAAGGAGGTCATAACATCCCTGTATTTTTCCCTTATAAGGCCCATTATTGAGTACTATGCCCCTTTTAGCATGTACCTCACAAAGCACATGCAGCAGCTGGAGAGACCACAGAGGTTCCTCACCAGGAAAATCCAGGCCTTCAAGCATCTACACACACAGGCTAAAAGCCCTATCCATCTACTCGGTTTCATACAGACTCCTCAGAGGTGATCTCTGTCTGGGATACAAGGTGATTATGGACCCCACCTTGATGGGACTACTGCACATCTGCAAGTCAAGTGCCACTTGAGTAACCCACATGCACTCCCTCAACCTGGTCTGTGATATCACCAGGATTGGTGGGACAGTTTTGTGTCCCAGAGACTCCCCCATCTGTAGAATACACTCCCTCTCCATGTCAAGCACAGCACCTCTTTAGCCCTTTTTTAAGCACAACCTGGATAACTGGATGGGAAACAGAAAATATACCTTTGGGATTTCACCTGTGTCCCTGTTGTACTGGAGCATCAGCTGCTGACTTGTATAAACATGGGCTAAACTCTTGGCTAGGCTTATAAGGGCCTCAGGGCCAATAGCCTAGTAACCTCCTATGATCCTATGAATACTGGTTATGGCCCTGTGTCCTATAACAAAGTGTGTTGTTATGTCTCCACTTCAATCAATGCCATCAACTGTGGTGTGTCCCCTATGGACAATGTCCCAGTACCATGTCATACAGCCACCATCCAACAAATAGGTGAGTGTTACTACAAGTATATGAGGACAGTCCAGCAACAACCATGTGATGCAATGATAGACAGCACTGCAAATGTACTATAGGGTATCTTCCCTGTAGGTGTCTGACTTCTACAGTACACAAATATTTGCGGAATGTGTACATGTGCATGATATATGTGGACCCTCTGCCTGACAAACTGTTGGACAGTACATAATGGTTGTTCTCAGACTGTGGGGAATCAGGCTGTCACATGCCAGCACCCTCAGAAAACAGTTATGGTACAGTAATATCTGGTACTGTATTCATTCCCTTACTTTGTATGCTCAATATGCACACTCTGTCACTGAGGTCGGGCCTGTGTACCCCCAGTAATACTGGCTATGATCTGAAGTCCTGCTGTAGGGGGTCACCAGGTATACTAGCCATAGCTCTCAAGTGATGAGATATGGATGTCGAGTACACAGTGACCTAGCCACAGTACAGCAGGGAAAGTCAGGGACATCTGTACAATGTTTGAACTATTCCTGTGTGACATTTACAGACTGAGAGGAGCTGAATAACAGTACATCATATGATATGCCAGCTGTGTCCACCATGACTTAATGTAACTATTGTCTAACACGCAATCCAGTAGCATTCGTACGGGAGCCGACCATTGTAGGATGGACTCAGAGGGCCAGAGCTGTCATCTACATCACAGCAGGCAGAGTTGAAAGGAAAGCCTGTAGGTACTGGACAGATGACTATCAGCAGCATGTCATTCGAGGATATGTACTACAGGCCTACTGTTGTAATCTCTGTTCCCCATAACTGCATCCTCCCATCTGCATGCCATTACATGGGGACTTCTGTTACATACCTGGTAGCATGCTGTACTCCTTTTTGTGCAGAAATCCTGAAGAATAATCCTTGTGATATCACAGTCTGTCTTTGTAAAGCAAGTCACAGACCTGTTTACCATATGCATCCGTTTGCCTTTTGCAGGTAATGCTCATGAACAGGTGATTGCCTGTGCACCAGTCTGTGGCTCAGACTTGCTAATTGCATCCAGAGCAGCTGGGTTGTACTTTCATTAGCCAATGGCATGGCACAACAGTGCTATATATAAGGCCTTGACGTAGGCCTTGGCCCCTTTCTTAGAACATTATGGAAGTGTGGAGACGACAGCATCGCAGAAGGTAGGTAAAAATACTGTCCACTGTTGGGATTTATGTGGTATGTCTGCAGTTTTGCATGCTATGTTTGGCCATTGTGAAAAGACTTTCTGATTACATGGCAGTTTACTGTTAAACAATGTGGGTTAAGGTCAGTAAGGGGGAACACAGATGTGAATGTCATATATCATATTCATCAGAATATGCATGATGCTGCAGTAGCTGCTTTACTATCAGCTGTGTATGTTTGTAGGGGAAGACCGTGATACATGCCCCTGTCTCTTGACCTTTACCCCTATCCCTTTATGTATGGGTGTTGTGTGGCTCCCTTGTTCTAGGTGGTTGTGAGGTATGACAGGTCTGTGGCAGGTAGCTAAACATGCTGCCACATATGTTGCAGGCTCCAGCTGCTGCGTTTTGCCCAGGAGTCATACTGGGGAATGTGAACACATTGGAGGACATTAAGCGGCATGTATCAGTGAGGAAGCAGTGTCTGCTCTGTAATTACAGCATAGCCAAGGTGAGGGTACCCGTAACAGTCCAGATGAGGCATGTGCTTAAGGTACATATGTTATGTAACATGCCAGTCGGAGAGTGGTAGGTGACATATAGGTAGCCTATACATATTTGTGCAGTGTGTTTCTACCTACTGCCTTTGACGTGCTAAGATGTGTAGCAGTGAATGCAGTAGCAGCAACCTGTTTTGGTTAAAATTGCAGGACTCAGTCATTATTTGTTGTATTCACAAGTATGTAATTAAAGTGCAACACATTGGATTTGAACCCAGGACTGTGGGTGGCAAAATCTACAGCATTCAAGGAATTTAACAGACTGAGCTACTGAGTCAATATTGCATTAGGTGTATTTGCAAGATATATGTGCATCCATGCAGTCTGTTTCACAGGATTCACATTAGCATGTGTTTTCAGATGGGTATGATGTGTTACACTGAAGTCTCTCTCATAATTTAGTAACCTCAATCTGTACTGACTTGCCAGTACTTCAACACACAGAATAGGTTTTGTAACAACTATACCAAAAGTAGGTGGCACAACTGTGGATATTCTGCAACAGTCTGTGCAGTTGTCAACTAGGCCTGATATCCTAGGGCTTACATCCATCCATCATTATTTATTTGACTGTGTACTGATTTGGTGTCTGCATCACAGTCCCAAGTACACTGTCAGTTTTCCCATTATATGTACAATCAGTACGTCATTGACAATCAGGATATGTTTACAGAAACACCTGTTTTATTTTAGAGCTGAGTGGCCTAGTGGGTTAATGCACTATGCTGTAGTTGACAGGGTCCCGGAGTTGAGACTTGGCAGCAGTAATTATTTTGCAGATGTGCCTAACAGTGTCAGAAACATAGAAGGTGATTAAGACAGTTTTGAGCAATTTAAGTGGGTTTGAGAGGCACGCCGTGCTGCCTAGCCTCACTTAAACCCGTGCTAATTGCAAAAAAAGAAAAGAAAAATGGAGTGGTAGGAAAGTGGTGAAATGTGGGCAAGCAGGGGGAGAACACTGAAAGGCAGGTAGGGATGTGCAGGATGGGTGTAGGAAAGGATCATAGCTCTCAATTTCTTCTACAGCAACAGCTGTGCAGGTTGTAGACAGTTTAGAATTTGGAGACATTGAGGCCAACATAAATGTGTTGATTGATCCATTTAATGATGAAAGTGTGTCCAGCAGATTTGGGTGTGAAATGGAGAGCTATGTATGCGGCAAAATTTTTTTTTGTGGGACATATTTTTTTTCTTTTTTTTTCTTTTTTAAGGAGAGAGTGGGATATTGGAGAAGGAATATAGGTACATGTGGGGAGGTAAGTTGGGTAGTAGAGGCTGCATTTGCAAACAGACAAGACATCATATGGGGAAATGCATGACACATGAGGGGGTAAACACCTTGGATGGGGAAGGTGTTGTGGAATCGGAGAGCCATGTGCCCCAGATGGCAGCAGTGAGACTGAGCTCTCCACCCATGGGCAGTCAACACTGCTCCTTCACTGCCCCGAAGGTGGCTGTGCTGAGGGCTGGGCAACAGGGCCACCTTGCCCCTCCAGGTTAGATAGTCTGCCTTCAATCACCATCCCTGGTAGCTTTTGCTGGGTGACAACTCAACCTCCATGCCTGTTCTCCAGGAGGGTGGGCCCCATCTCCTAAGGTGGTTCCACCCATAGGTGATGCAGGACCAGCAGAGGAGGCAGCACCAAATTGGGTCCCAGATGTACTGGGACCCAGTGCCATGGCCAACTGAGGTAGAATTGACAGATTTCTAGGAACTGGCCTGCCCAGTCGAGCTATGGTGTTGAGGTTTTTCAAAGTGTATAGGTTAGTAATGAACAGAACATTAAGTTAGTTATAACAGCATGCCAGAACATTACACATAAACCAGTTAAATAACATTGCATACCATATGGAGCACAACAATCAGTGAAATAACAGTCAGTATTGTAACAGCATGCCAATAACAGTTATGGCATAAGGCCAACAACATAGGTAATTCAACAAGGTATGTTAGTATGCAACCATTGTAATACATAACAATAATAAAACACAAGGCCCAACATAACATTTTGAGAAGAAAAACCATACCCGATGTTTATCAATAATAAATTATGATGCAGATAAGGGGTTGGGGGGAATATATTCCATTACTACCAGTATAGGCTAATATTGTTTGCAACAGTACTCTTATATACTCTACAGGCCTGCCCTTACATTATGTATACAAGTGCCCTATAGCTTCTGTAGCACCTACATACCTCTCAAACTATTCACATGGGACAGTATGAGCCAAGCTGTAACACCTACAGGTACACATCTACAGGGGACTATTACATGTTAGGGGGACGTATATGACTACCGAGGTGTACTATGGACTGATGCAGTGTGACTGTGCTGTTGACATAAATCAAGTGGATGATAAATCTGTGTCCAAGGGATTTGGCAATAATGATCACAATCTGTGACAGTGTCACACTCAAGAGACATGTATCGTACACAGTACAGAGAGTTTACTTATCATCCCATCCTTGGCAGATATGGGGATAGACTATCAGCAGGCATTCACAGACACACCAGGCATACATATGTACCAACATTAAACAGTTTTATTTATTTTATTAACTTTTATTACTATTGTACGTCTTGACTTTATTTACTGACGTTTTATCACCTTGCTGAGCAATACTGTTAACACTTTAGTACATCTGAACACAGAAATTATTAACCCATTTGAACAGCTACTACAGCCATTTATTTACCTGTAATTCCTGTGGGGAGAACATCTGTTAACAATACATAACTGTTTCTATAACTATTTAGTAGTACTTGCCCCTGGATTCAAACCGTGGTCTTTGTGTGACAAAATGTACATCACACCTGGCATTTATCAAACTGAGCTACTGAGCCACTGCTGAATATTGATTGACTGATATGTGCCTAGAGCTCAGCTGGTAACAAAATATGAACTGGTAATAGAGGTAGAGTGTTATACAAGATTGCACTGACACTTGAACATACATGCATGAGATTCATTCATGACAGAGATAATAGGTGAATGGGAGATCATGCCTGCTCAACCTGGTTGGCTTCTTTGAGTCAGTCGCCAGGGTTGTGGATGAAGGTAAGGCAGTGCATACAGCCTACCTCGATCTGGCCTAGGCCTTTGATACCAGTTTTCACTCTGGAATTATTGATAAACTCACCAAACTAGGCATCAACCCCTATATCACTAGGTGGGTTGCAAATTGGCTCACAGATAGAACACACAGTGTGAAAGTAGCGAACTCCAAGTCAGACTGCTGAGGGATCGGTCCTAGGTCCTCTCCTGTTCGGCATCTACTTATCAGAAGTCCGACCAACACAAAGGGACTCTGGTTGACCAAGTTCACAGATGACTGCAAGCTGGGAGCCATTATTAACTCCCCAAGTGATGCAGACATCCTACAGAAAGGCTTCACTGAGACCAATGACTGGTGTCAAAACCATGGCCTTAAGCTTAATGCCAAAAAATGCATCATCATCATCCCCTTTGGTAAAAACTCAGTTCCCACTAATTACCACATCAATGGGAGCCCACTGAATACTGAAGGCATTATAAAAGATCTGGGGATGCAGGTTGACAGCAACATCTCCTTCGACCACCACATTGCCACTGTGGTTAGTAGG
The DNA here is from genome assembly GCF_019279795.1 of Protopterus annectens. Lineage (NCBI taxonomy): Eukaryota > Metazoa > Chordata > Ceratodontiformes > Protopteridae > Protopterus > Protopterus annectens. The sequence goes on from NC_056737.1 coordinate 1,965,055,888, forward strand.
TCCTTCTATGTGGCACATCTCATTACCAAGGATTTTTCATCCAGGAAGAAAGGTCATCATCTCTCTCTACTCTTCCCTCATTAGACTATACTTAGATCAAGTATAATGCCCCATTTGGCATGTACCTCACTAGACACCTGCAACAGCTGGAGAGGCCACAGAAGTACCTCATGAAGAGGATCCTAGGCATTAAACACATGTCCTACATGGACAGACTCAAAATACTCCAGCTATTCGCAAGATACATCTGTTTCATATCACCTACTTAGAGGCAATCTCTGCTTGACTTACAAACCCATGTCTGACCCAGCTCTGTTAGAAATGCTACATCTAAAGAAATCCCAATCCATCCACACCACATGCTCCAGAGATGTCAGCCTCATTACTACAATCAACAGAACATGCTGGAGGGACAGGTTCTTCACCCAGAGACTGCCCATGCTTTGGAATACATTTCCCATACATTTCAAGCAGAGCACTTCACTGTCCCTCTTCAAGAGAAATCTTGATGAGTGGATGGTTAATAGAAAGTTCACTCCGGGGATCACTCTAATGCCTCTATTTGATAGAGACACTGGGAACTAAGATCAGGTGGCACAATGCTAGGGCACTTCTATGGGCTAGGCTTGCAAAGGCTCCAGTGCCATTAGCCTAGTACACACCTATAAATCTATGAACTGTGCATTAATACCTGGAATACAGGTATAGACAATTAACCCCTAGTGGGTGGGAATATGTGTGATGTGTACAGACCATATCAGAGTGCTGGATTGGTTACCTGATCCATATACAGTTGCAGATAGTATATTTGCAGTCTACAACTATTGCAGTTTCATATTTGCCTGCAGTAGTGTACCTAAGAGCAGGAATGCATATAGCTGAAATGCAATGGTTAACACAGGACAATCCTGAAATACACAATATAACTTGGGCGTTCCTATTATTGGTTCAGGTCTAATGCAAAACAAATATCATAATGCATTATATTTTGTAGCTCAGCGGCACATCTACTGTATAGTAAAACACTCTTGATTAGCAAACCTTCAGTCATTTAGTGGTATTATTCTCATTTTTACTTCACAGCACTTGTCATACTCATTGTCATGACCAATAGCCCAACATTCACACATATTTGCACAACACAGCTTTATTAGGGGAAACTTCATGCAGTGATTGGTATATGTCTACAGTCTTTCTTGATGAACAGTTCATGTAATGCAGGTGTTGCAATACAGTTGTAATTCCACAATTAATGCAGTAGAAACTTAATTTCCTTAACATTATTAATGCAGTAGAACTGTATTTCCTTAACATTATTAATGCAGTAGAAACTTTATTTCCTTAACATTATCAAGTTTCATGCATTCATCTTTATTGAACTGTACCTGATATTACTCCCTTATATCAGTCCAGGTCTAAGACCACATTCATTGCAGTACAATCAAAACTGAATATACCTACTGGCAGTTACTAATTTACTCTTTTTTGTTTATATGACTATAAATTGCAAGATCTACTCACCACACTCAGGGTGCAACCTGCCCAGATGTCCTGAATGGGACTCCAGATTGCGAGCTCTCTTCTCTGCAGCTGTGAGGAGAGAAACACACCATTATGTATACCTATCACACATTCAGAGTAGAATTTGGTAAAACAATGATAATAATACTTACAAACTGGTGGGACATTTCCATCCCTAGCATCTTGAACCCAGGTGGCCAAGAAATCCCCCTTACTACACTTCAGGTCATCATAATGATAATGCACCTGCTCACTTGAGCGGGAGGTACTGATTGCACTGGTGAGATCATGTGCTAGCCAGTCCCAGCCCTTTGATTTTTACTCCAACCCCTAGTACTGGCCCTACAGCAACCAGACATCATGGTATTTTACAAGGAGTCCAACCATGACCCTGGACTCTAGAATGCCCCACCGCTGCACCCAGAAGCCCACACCCTCTCCAACTCCTGCCATAGTCTCTGCCAAGGTCAAACTTCAACAGGTTATGGCTGTATTCCCACCTGTTGTACTTAAATAAGCCTGTTTTGCCACCCTTTACCACCATTGGGCCATTTTTAAAAATGCAGTACTTAACTTAGCACCTCGCAAACCCGCTGAGCTCAGCTGAGCAGTGCTTAAACTGGCAATGCATAGCAATGCTTAACAGTGCACAAGCCAGCTTAGCTGAGCTGACCAATGCTTAAATGGGCATTGCTTAGCAGTGGTTTGCACTGCTTAGCAAAGCGCAAACCAGCTAAGCACTGCTAAAACGTTCCTTGTTTAAGCAGTGTTTGGATGGGCATAGCTGTGCTTAGCAGAGCTTAGCTAAGCAGGATTTAATAATACATTTTATAATTGTGTAATTGCAAACTAAAATGTTTAATAACATGTCTGTGCATACGTACATTATTCCATCAAGAGTTTACACATACTTCTCATAATTGTGTATTTGCGACATAAATGCTTCATACCCTGTCTGTATATTCATACAAAATTCAATGTTTAATAGTACCACTCATAAATGTGTATTTGCAAACTAAATTTAATAACCTGTCTGTGTAATCAAAAAAAATTTAACTGGGGTTTAAAAGATGTCACATACTGGGTATTTACAAAATAACCTGTGTGTGTATTCGAACTCTGCACGTACTGCACATAAGGTTGTCACTCTAACCATTCGGCTACATGGCCATGTGAAATGTTGCTTAAACTTGACCTTTCCTAAATAATTAAATGTATCCAGTTTCTATTTTTAGATGTCTGGCACATGTCCATTGCTAAGCACAATGCAGTGCAAACCAAAAAAAAAAAAAAATTAAACAAATTAACTTTTTTATTACATATACATACATTGCTATCCAGCACTTTGACAGTCTAGGGGGTGTGTTACTCATCTCTAGATACGGTAACACACTCCCTACACTGATTCACTAACCATGTTACATGGCTGTCCCTCAGTAACGCGCCTTCATTAATATGTAAGGCGTGCTGCCAAAGGGGATCCGCATACACGGTCACGCTACCTTCCGTGTAGGCATTCCACTATTTCTATATGGATTTTATTAAATCCCCAGGCTAGTTTATGTTAAAACAGTCATTGTAAACATGCAGGTGACATGTTAACATGAGTCACCTACATTAATGAATGCAATGTGCTTCACCTGCATTGCTAAAAGCCATAATTACCTGCATTGCTGAAAGAAATATCAGTTGCATTGCTGAAAGTTCATTTACACCACTTACACTGTAGTGTAACTCACAGTATAAAACACAAAACGTATTCCAGGACTGTGGGATGTGCATCACCTACGTTACTGAAGGCACTCTGTATCACTTGCCTTACTGAATGCAATGTGCACTGTTTGAATTAAGGAAGATAATATGATCACATGCATTACTGATGGAGAAATCCATTCTGGGATGAGGATCAGAGAGATTGCATATGACAAACTATTTTTTTTCTGATGACACATCTCCTGTGTGTCACTTGCATTATTAATTATGCTATGCATCACCTGCATTACTGAAGGTAATGTGCATCACCTACCCTACTAAAGATAATGCACATCACTTCCATCATTGAATTAAAGGTGCTATGTATGACCTGCTCTACTGAATGTAATGTATAACACCTATGTTACTCAATGTAATGTGTTCACCTGCATCACTGAAGGTAATACGCATCACCTGCCCTACTGAATATAATGTACATCACTTCCATCAATAAAGGTGATGTGTATCATGTAAGTTACTGAATGTGCTACATATCACCTGTCTTACTGAATGTAATGTGCACCATGTAAATTAATGAAGATAATGTGATCACATGCATTACTGAAGGAGGTATCCATCACTAACATTTCTTAAGCTGATGTGTGTCACATACATTATAAAGGTACGATGAATCACCTATGTTATTGAAGGTGCTATGCATTTCCTGGATTACTGAAGATAATGTGCATCACCTGCTTTATTGAAGACAATACATATTGCTTGCATTAGTCAAGCCAAATTTATCACGGTACATCACTTGCATAAGTCAAGTTTGTTAATCAACCAAATCATTTGTGTGTCATTTACAACTGCCTTTGAGTATACAGCAATAAACAAAAAATTAGGACCAATGCCACACAGAAATTCTCAGCTGTCAAGACCAGACCTCTCAACCAACTGGGAACAAATTTCAACAGAATCAGGGACAAGCCAAGAAAAAATCAGGGACAATCAGGGACAATTTTAAAATATTAGTGCTATTAACCTGAAACATTGACAGAATCAGAGCATATGAATTAATACACATTTTCTGAAGTAAAAGAAGTTTATAACTCTTAATTATTGTCATTATTCATTAAGTGTAATTCACCACCTTTCCTCCAAAAGTCACTAGTTTTAGAAGGGATTAAGAGGGACAGAGTTAAAATCTGAGTCAAAATCAGGGATGTCCTGGAAAATCAGGGACAGTTGAGAGGTATGGTCAAGACACAGTTCTGAAATGACAGCAGACCAACAAAGCAGCATTCAACATATCTTCTTTACCTGGAGCCACAGGGACAGGAACTCAGATGTGTGTTGCACAAATGACAAATCTAAATCCACAAGTGAATAAGAGGGCTAAAGACCTGATGACAGAAATTAGGGCTAGACAACCAATCCCTGCCACTTTGTCCTCCTGCTTCCATTATATTATATCTTGTGCTCTGAAGACAATCAGTGACAGTAGCATGCATCATATGCATTACTGAAGGCAACATGAATCTCCTGCATTACTGAAGACAATGTGCATTGCCAGAGCTGACCTGTAGTAGCACTTGCCTGGTTGTAGACAGTTCCAATTTAGAGAAAAAAAAGGTGATTAATGAGTTTTTGGCAGAGACAGTCAACTCAGACAGGAATGTATAAGACAGTCAGTGCACAGGGTTAAGGCTGTCAGCTGCAGTTCCTGTGATACAGGGTTGGATTCCCTCAGCCCTCATTTGCCCACATGTAACCCTGAGCAAGTCACTTAACCAGGCATTGCTTCCAGGTCACTCCTGAAAACAGAATGTGTGTGCAGTGTGCCTATCTGGTTAACAAATGAGTATTATTATTAATTGACATGGAAGAGAAAGATTTATTCCATTAATGTTACAGAGATGTTTTATTTATTTGTCTGCTTGCCAGGCTTATTTGCATGCTTTGTCTTGCCTGTTTTTTTTTTTTAGTAGGCAAAGGCAAAATGAACTGGTACTGTATCGTAAGAGTAAAATAGGATGCACTTATGCATAAACAATAGTTCTTTTCACTATCACAAATGCTACATCTCTTTAATCACTCAGATACAGTACAATCAAACCTTCATCAGCCAGCAAACCAATTAAAATGCATAGATCTGCAGTGCATCAAACATGTTTGTACTGTGTATATTTCATCTAATGGCTGTGATGAATATTAAGCTGCAGAAGAAACATTGCCATCCCAACCTGAGACTTACTTCGCATGTTGAATATTTTATATTCTTTATAATTACAATTCAACAGTAAATTATTCTATATTGTATTCCCATAACTGTGTTTTAACAAGGCTTTCATTAACCTGAAGTGCATGTTTTCTGATTACATTTCTAGTGGCATTAGCTGGGCTCAGAATAAAGCATTACCTAAACACTGAAGACTGTAGACATAGCTAAAGCAAATGCATTCCAGTCATGTAGGTTATGACCACTTAAGATGACAACTTTAACTGAAGGTGTACATGAAGTGTAAACTAATTCTAGCCATCTGTTTTCTGATAACCCACTTTATCCTTTACTGGGTCACGGAAATGTTGAAGCCTACAGCAGCAGGTAATGGATACAAGTCTCTGAATCTCATTCTGGACAGAGCACTACTCTATCACAGAATGCAGACACACACACACACACACACACACACACACACACACTCTCACATGCATGCACACATACACATATATATGCACAACCTGGCATACACATTGCACAAATACACACACCTACAGACAGTTTGGAAAATCTACAATCAGCTTACTATGTCTTCCAGAGGTGGGGAGAAACTAAGCACCAGGAGAAAATCCACATAGACACAGAAGTACATCCAGACACCACACAAAAAATACACGGAGAAGAATTGTAGAACCATTCAATTCCTTGTAAGCAGTCAATTATGAATACCACCATAAGTTGTGCAATGCATGTCAAACCACTTAGTACAGTTTACATACTTGTTATTTCAGTTTTTAATGTAATTCACAATGCATGTGTTTATCATTCTATCATTTTTTTTCAGATAACTTGTCTGTATCACAGTAAACTGTGAAGGAACCAGATTATTATGTTTTCATTTCTCACATATTTTGTTTAGATACCTTTATTTCCCCCATGTGCATCCCAGTCTTTTTGTGCAACACATAAGAGCACATGTTCATGTCATTTTCAAAATTATGACTTCTGGCAGCAGACAGTGCAGTGACTTGTTTGCCTTATCATTTTTTTCTCAACTAGAGCTGTACTACTTTTGATGTGTAGCCGTTTGTTTCTCTACACAGCAGTCAATAATCACTACTTGCAATGTCTGTCTCCCCATAATCAGTGGTTTATGTACCTCTCTGGCATTCCTGTGCTGTCAGTTTAGCTTTAGCCTTGGTCTGCTTAATGTATTTCTGCTATCCCAGTTTAGCAGCATGTAAGACACTGCATAGTTTAAATGCTTTAACCATTGCCCTATTCTTGCATAGTGTACTCTGTAACTTTCGTAGCTGTGTTACAATTTCACTGCATATTCTAAACACCACTGACTGTACCCCACCTAGCTGAAAATGTTTTGAAGATTTTTTTTTATTGGTTTATATTTTTATGATCTGAACTCTTCTCTGTAAAATGAAACTAGCAGTCTGCTAAAACTGATACAACTGAGTATATGCAGACAACACAAGAGCACAAGTGACACTTTTGTAAGACATGTCATTATCTTACAAAGCTAATAAACTTTTTTGTGAGATTTACATAATACTGGGATTGGGGAGTATGCCCTTTCCCCTGGTATTGTGTGATTTCAAAGTTGTTATATTAAACTATCAAGGGATGTGGACAGTAGTGGTCTTGCTCCCTGCAAAAAACATTGTTTTTAATTTACATTATCCATATTTATGTCTCGGAGCATGGGCACAGGAGTGATAATTGTTCATAAGTTTGTAGGTGCTTACTAGGCCAGTGACCACAAGGGCCTTTTTAAGCCCAGCCATGCATCCCAAATCTCCGACAAGTTCTGATACCCTTAAAAAGTGTAAGCAGGGGCTTGGGATATGAAACATTTACAAGCAGGGGCCTGGAAGATGAACCATTTAGACTGCCCATGTCCATTAGAGACACAAGTGCCAAACTAAAGATGAATTTCCTGCTCCCCATTCAGTTGTCCAAGTTACACTTGAATTGGGTTTTGGAGGAACTCTGCTTCACATGGATGGGTGGCCTGTTCCAGAGATAGGGTAGTCTCTGGGATACACACCTGTCCCTCCAGTAGGTTCTATTTATATCACAGGCAAGGTTTAAGTCTTTAGAATTGGTAATTCTGATGCTGTTTCTTTTGCAGATATGTAGAAGGTCCATCAGGGTGGGGTCTGACAATGCCTTGCATGCCCTGCATAAATCTCTCCTCAACAGCCTGTAGGAGACAGAATACAGGGATAGGGTCTTGAGGTGGTGTCCATAGAACATGTTACTGACACAACACATTATTTTAGTGTGGAACCTCTGTGGATGTCGCAGTTGTTGGATATGCATGGTTAGATACATACCAAAGGGGACATTGTACTCAAAGATAGGTCTCATGAATGCCAAATACAGTGGAACAATGACTTCCTTGGATCTAGATGCCATACCTTTGTTTTTAAGTTGTGTAACATAGAATGATTTCCTCACTACTATAGACACACGATGGCCAAAGGCTAGATTACTGTCTGTGTGTGTCCTTAAGTCCCTGACTACTGAGTCAGCCCTAAGGGCTGTGTTGTCAATATGATAGGTACCAGGGCGGAGGACTTCCTGAAGGGTGCTATTGTGTGTTTATTGGCATTTAGTTTTAGTCCATGGCTCTGACAGCAGTTGTATGTCTGCATCAGCCCTTCCTAGAGAACATTTTTGTTATTGTGGGATTCAATGACAGCGCCTAATTTGCAATCATCTGCAAATTTAGTCAGCCAGAGGCCACTGACACTGGCCCTGACTTCAGAGCAGTAAATGCCAAAAATGAGCAGGCCCAGGACCGATCACTGAGGGACTCCACTTGTGACTGGCCTCCTTGTAGAGATGGACTCACAATTCTAACTTCCAGGGTCCTGTCTGTGAGCCAGTTGGCTATCCACTGAGTAACATAAGGGTTTGTACCTAACTTCTTGAATTTCTCAGCAATACCCAAGTGGGGTATTGTGTCAAATGCCTTGTCAATATTTTTTGCCCGCATTTAGACTGTAAATATAAAATGGTCTGTGATAATAACAATCACAGGCAAACAAAAAAGATGGGTGTTAGTTAAAATTCATACACCAGCCAAGAAAATCCATCCATCCACAGCTCCTTTTTCCCATTTTTGCAAATGGGGTCAGGGTTTCACTTCAACAGTCACAATCATTTTGAGCTGATGTTCACTCTGGCTAACCCTGCCATTTTGTGTGTGTGTGTGTGTGTGTGTGTGTGTGTGTGTGTGTGTGTGTGTGTGTGTGTGTGTGTGTGTGTGTGTGTGTGTGTGTGTGTGTGTGTGTGAGTGTGTGTATATATATATATATATATATATATATATATATATATATATATATATATATGTGTGTGTGTGTGTGTGTGTGTGTGGGGTTCTGTATTTGCATATATGGGAGTCCATTTTTTTGCTGTCCTGACTGTCTTATATTTCCATATCTACTTCATCATCATCATCATCATCATCAGTACTGCTAGGCAATTGTTACAAGCCCAGTAATAGCAATATAATGCTGCTACACGTGTTTTTCCTACCATTAAGTAACTAAAGTAGAATCCATCCCCTGTGTTATTACAGAGTAATTTCTGCCTACTGCTAGGCCTTATATTGGATTAAATTCCTGATGGCAGGATTAGATCCCGTAGAACGATAGTCTGTCTTGCAGATATGATTAATAATCACTACCTATTTGGTGTTTGGAAGGCTCTACATCCTAAAGTGAAGGACTATCCATTTGTCAGTCCAAACAGCATGATACCTGTCATTTAGATCTTTGGCTCACAAGTTCTGATTTTGTCCTGTGTGCCTCAGATTCAAGTGCAGTATTAAATGCATTGTCTGATCACACAATATTACTCTTACCCTACATAATTTATGTCTTTGACCTTCCCCACAGAGACTGGAATCCCTGCTGCTAAAATCAGAACAGGACAAGGGCACATCAGGCCACAGGATGTAGGAGTGTTAGCCGCTTTATCATCACCTTTACAAGTCTTTTGGGAAGTCATCAAAATGTTTGTATAGTGGAGTGCACATAGACTATAAAATCGTTGAGCTGAGCTGGATAATAAAAGATACAAAAAAAGAAGCTTACTATCCTTCATCTAGACAAAGAATTTAAATTAAGGAAATGCCAGCACAAAGGTGAGTAATGGAAGTGTAAAACTCTTAAACAACTATTTTTAAAATCTAAAGTAAGGTGTATCACAGGAAAGTGGAAATGTTTCAAACCTTTCAGTGGGCCAAATAAAACATCTCAACATTTTTGTCTTGAGATATCACCATCATAAAAAGAAACCACTTCTATAATGTTTACAAGACACACAGGACAAGTCCCATGCAGTTCAAGGTAGTCATTCGGACTGTAAGAGACAATAACATTAACAAACCTATGAAACATGTCTGCATTTATCATGCTGCAAATATCTAGAAATATCTAGAAACAAACCTAATGCTCTTAATGGATAATTTAAACAAAATAAAATCAAGGCTGCTGTATTATAGCTTAAGCATGATAAAGCTACTGGACCCTGAAAGCCACACAGCTCAGTTTTAATAAAACACATCAACACATTCTGACGTTCTCATATACCATTCATAGATGCAGGGCAGGTGAAGACAAATTCTTGTCAACAGTAACTGTATTATTTCTATCCTTCAGAATTACAGATCTATATCTCTCCTGCCACTAGAAGTGAAATACCTTGGCAAAGTTTTTGCTAGGATGTTAGAGATTTTCCTTCCCACATTAATCCTTCTCATTCAGTAAGTTTTATCAAGAGTCATTTGGGGGATCCAAGACTAATATGTTCAGGGCTAAATGTGTATCTGGCCCCTGTCAAAATCCCATGAGCCCCCCTATTAATTTCCATAATACCTCTGACAGCTTGGAATTAACATTTCTATGCATAGTTCTAGACAAATGTAGTATTAAACAAATAACATCAGATGGGTGCAGTTACTGCATGAAGACGCTAAAGCTCACATACTTAGTAGCAGTACTACATCCTTACCCTTTGAACTGTCCAGGAGTACCAAGCAATGATGCCCCTTCCCCCATTCTTGTTGCCATAGGAGTAGAAACATTTAATGCTCATTATATACCTAACATAACCTTGTGATGCAGTAATGTAACCAGAATCAAGAACCTCTGACCACTAAATAATCCAAAAGAGAATATGTTACCTGGTTTTTGAGGATACATGATAGATAGGAACTGCTAACACATCTGCTGAATAACTTTGGTTACTATCCAAGCTTAGGAGCTAAATGGAGTAAATTTTCTCTGCTCCCCCTTAAAGCAGCATGTAAATCCCTGAGATCTGATCTATATTTATTTATTTTATTTATTTTACATTTGTTGACCGGGAAAGTCCGACTAGGTTCCACAGATCCTATTTTCAGCGGAGGCCCGGGGAGAAATGCTCCAGATGCATGTTTTTAGAATGTGGGAGGAAACCGGAGTACCCGGAGGAAACCCACACGAATGCAGGGAGAACATGCAAACTCCACACAGAAGGCACCCCAGCCGAGAATCGAACCGGAGAACCTCTTGCTGTGAGGTGACAGTGTTAACCACTGCACCACTGCGCCACTGCGCCGCCCAATATGCTCTGCCATTTAACTTTGTGTCCAAACTGAGCTAACTTGGCATCAGTTTAAGAAAGAATAAAGACTGAATGATAAGTAAAAACTCGATCCTCTTTATTTTCACACACAGTGAAAACTTTAACCATATAAATCAGTGAGAATCCTTTTCTTAGGCAGAGTTAAGGCAATATACATGATGCTACTGTTAAAGCTTTATTCTTAACAAGCAAGGAGCTTTACTTGGGAGTCAAAAATCACCAAGACTGTCCAGACAAATGCTTTATTTATTTATTTATTTATTTATTTTTATTTTACATTTGTTAACCGGGAGAGTCCGACTGGATACATGTCCATTTTCAGCGGAGGCCCGGGGAGAAAAGCTCCAAGTACATAACAGACATATGAACATTGTTAATGCAAAAAAAGGAAGATAGTTGAGTTCTAAATACAATATAAAGATACATCACATCTTGGGAAAAAAAAAAACAACAGCAGCATATAAAAAAAAACATAGGTCAGTTACAAAGGCGAGGCGCCTTGTTAAAAAGCGGTTAAGGATAGTGAGGTAAGAGAAGGTTAAATGATAGTGGTTAATCAGGTTTGGAACAGGGACATTGCCAGAGAGTATTGAGATGGGGTTTAAGCTTTTTTTTGAATTGTAGGAGTGAGGGTTCTGAGGTGAGCATGGTCGGTAGGGAGTTCCACATTTTACCTACAAAGTTTGAGAATAGAGAATCCCCAGCAGAATTATTGGCTTTGGTAGTTTGAGCTAAGATCTTATTGGAGGAGCGTAAAGATTGCAGGTTAATATAGGGGTTAATGATGTTTTTCAGAGCTGGTGTTTTCTCTGGGTGATACAGTATCTGGTGAGCCGCTTTGAGTTGGTTGAAATGGAGTTGGCTGGAAAACTCTAACCACCCTAGTTGCTTCAAGTTAGTGCAGTGGTGCATTCTAAAGGTGGAATTTGTGGCAAATCTAGCTATGTGATTGTAACAAGAAGCAAGTTTGTTAAGGGTTGTCTTGTTTAGGTTTGTAAAGAGGGGAGGCATAGAAAAGAGTTGATAGTAGGTGTGTGCTGGCAATTGTAATTTTAGCGTGAGGAGTGAGAAAGTGTTTTACTTTATAGAGAGAGCCAAGCTTTCTATTGACGGTTTTGATGGTAAGATTGAAATGGGTGTCAAATTTAAGGGAGTTATCAATGGTAACACCTAATAGCTTTGTGTGAGCTTCTGGTGATATAGTGATTCCATTGGAGGATGTAATAGAGAAGGTGGGGGGAAGAGTCTTGTTAGTGGGTGAGAAAGTAAGTAGTTTTGTTTTGTTGGGGTTGAGAACTAGTTGTCGACTTGAGAACCATTTTTCTATTAGGTTGAAGGTGTCTTGGGTTGAAGCAGTGAGGTCTTTATTTATTTATTCATTTATTTATTTATTCATTCATTCATTTTTATTTATTTATGCCTTGACATTTGTTGACAGGGAAAGTCCACTGGGTCAGAAACCCATTTTCAGTGGAGGCCCAAGGAGAAAAGCTCCAAAATGAGTAAAATAACAACATTAGATTATAGCAGATAGGAAGTTATACAATTTTAGAAAGAAAGACTTTAAACTATATTAAAAAATATAGACAAGAATTATCACATCATAGCAAACATTTTTACAGATACTATAGCATTAGCATATAGAAGACATGCTTAAGGCTACCTACTTTCAGAATGTATAGCCTACTCTGTTACTTGGAAGTCAAAAATCACCAAAACTGTCCATGAAAAAGCTTTATATTTTGACCTAGAGAAGAAAGGCCTAAGAGTGCTGAGTTTCAAGATGTATACTCTGTCTCTAAGAGTTAAATGTAATCCTAGGCCTGTTTGGTTGCTAAGAGATCTTCAGGTTCTTAAACAGGTTTTCTGTCACACGTGTGTGATGGAATGAGCAAACTTTGGGAACATAGATGGTTAGAATATAGGGATGTGTAGGTTACAGTGAGTTATACTGGATGATGGGGTATCAGTTATTACAGTGAATATGAAGCTCAAGGCAGGTTAAGTAATTTACAATACACCAGTTGGATCAATTTGACATACTTTTTCTTGGGGCCTTAGTCTGAAGTAAACAATGACTTTCTGTCTTTCCAAGGTCTTCAAGCATTAGACGACTCAAGTTCTAGGGTACAAGATCTGTAATACTTGCAAATTTGTTTTATTCTCTATATCTAAGGCTTTTTGTAGGTTTCACATCATGCTGCTTCACATCAAATACTTGGACAATTTTAACCAGTATGGACCTAGACAACAATATCTCATCCACTGGAGACTTATATAAGCAAGTTTATGGCAAAAAATGCACAGTTTCTCCTACACGACTATATTGGCAAAAAAGATCTAGATGTTTCTATAGCTGATGGCCAATGAAATTATTTGCTCACTGGGTGAATAGCTATGTTAGACTTAACATCCATTTATTTTACCTTTTCAAAGTTGTCCTTCTCCAGATAGTATATTATTCAAGTAAAACAGAAAATACTAGGTTTTAACCTGCAAGATAGGAGGAGCATATGATAAGTCACACAGCTGCACAGTATTATTGTATGTTTGGGACTGACCAGAATGGTGGTATTTTTAGTTAAACTTAGAGAAAAGCTGGATATGAGCCTGCAAGTCTCATTTTGTACCCATAGGGGACTGGGCTTTTTTGATTTTCATTGTCCCTGCTAGGTGTTGTAATATAGATAAAAATGTCTGGCAAAATATAAGACTTATACATCTTAACATAGTTGTTCTTTTCACATGATGAAAGTGAATTCATGTCAGGCCTCTAAAACAATCCATCTTTACTTACACAAGATACATAAAGCAAAAGCTTCAAAATTAGATTGTCCGTCCCCTCACATTAATTCTAATGCATTATGGTCTATTTTCTTACTTTGTTTTGATCATAATGGGCCCAATTCCAAAGGACTAACTATCAATGTAAGTGACCAGTTACACCGAGAGCAGGCTGAGAACAGTTTTTTTTGTAGTATGACCCCTGTTGTAAGCCTGCTTATATATAAGCTTTACACCAAATTAAGTCACTTACACTGAGAGTAGGTCTTTTAGAATCAGGACAGACATACACTAAGAGGAATGATTTTGGGATCTGGCTCAAAGTGATATAGATGGGTATATGATTGTTATATTTTAGTAGTATGCTAAATGTTTCACGCAGATGTATGACAGAATTGACTTACTTATTAGTGTTTTATTTTTCTAAGACAAATACATTAGGTTTTATGCCGTGTTTTATACTGAATGTTGTGTATGATATTCTATGGGGAAATGGAACTGTTTTTGTTTTTTCCTCTTTCTCCTTGTTTTGTAATTGAAATAAAGAATCAATATTAAAAATAAGCTATGTACTTCACAGATGGTCAGCACAGAAATGATCACTGTCTTAACAACACAGCCCCCCTGCAGTTGCAGCATAATACCCTACAGTATTCTCCTTATCAAAAACTCTATTATAGCAGCTCAATTACCATTATCTATGATCAGACAACAGATGGGGTCATTCATTTTCACCCACAAACTGCCTCAGTATGTCCCCTCTCACTAAAGCCACTTCACCTACTATATACATCTCATGTCTGACTTCAGTCAGCAAGGCCAGGTAAACAGGGGCCCCTGTTACACACTAATCCCCCCCCCCTGCACTGCCCCATTGCCCCTCCCCAACTTTCTTCTCATCCTGACAACATACTGTTCAGACAGATTACTTCTTTCTTGTTTTTTCACAGACTGTGTCATACTTTTTCTCTCCCCACCATGCTTTTAACTCCCTAACTGGCCAAGATTCTACTGCAATATGTCTAAAGGAAACAACTGAATTTAGCTGCTGATGTGGGTCCAAGAAGTAATGGGATTCTAGATGTTTTGTGCTGTACCCTAAAGCTCTTTTTTTTACAACTTTTTGATTTAATAATGGACAGAATGAAAAAAAATCATGAGTAAGTGAATACATTCAGTCATATTTTTCCTTGAAAGGAGCATAAGTTTTGCATGAAGCTTAATATTCAAAGATAACAAAAGAGTAGTTCCCCAATAATATGAGAAGACAAATGTTAGGATATATAAATCCTGCCTAAGAATACTGCCTGCTTTCCTGCCTCTCCAAAAAGAGTTAGATACATTCCATGTATCCCTTTGATATTAGAATGAGATGAAAGTAAAAGTATAACTGGCCTGAGGCATATATTATACAGCTGAGGGTCTGGGAGAAGAAACCAAAGAACTTCGCTAAAAGCCACCCAGAGACAGGGAGTACATGCAGACTGCATGCAGAAGGCATCACAGCCAAAAACTCAACCAGAGCACGAGTGCTGTTAGATGGAAATATTGTTTGATACCACACTCTGCCAACGATTAACTACTGTCACACAAATCCTACCAAGACTGCCACTGGCAGTCACTTACTGAGTACAATGTTGAAGTCTGACTATGATGGAAAGTAAAAAAATTATGACCAACATTTTCATCACAGGCAAGGCCGGCCTTAGGCATAGGCAAACTAGGCAACCGCCTAGGGTGCCGTTCAGGCCGGCCACATAAAGGGCGCAGTTTTATCTACTTGCTTTACTTCAATGTAAATTTTGTGTTCTTCCCCACTTCTCACCGCCCTGTACTGCAGCGTTTGCGCCCTCCCCCCACTTCCGTAGTCCAAACCATGAGTCGCATAGCACCGTCCCCTGCTGTGTTCTTCCCATCCCTCCCCCCTGCATCTACTCAATCAGTCAGTGGCTATCACTATCATTACTAAACATTATGTAAAGCATCCAATCAGTGATGCTCTCATACCACTGATGTCTCCGGCTACTACTCCAATCTGAGCTGCTGCTAGTATAAAACACTGATCGCGCCCGCCTCTTATCTCCCTTGCTTTCTTCATTAACGAGGTAGAGGCGGATCGATTGTTTGTATTTTTTCCCTGAAGCATGCATGAATCGGTGAATTGATTCTCTTCTGCTTCTCTTGACTCTATGGACAGGCTGAGAGCGGTGTTATTTTTTATTTTTTCGTTGTTTGTGCAGCTTAAGGTAATTTTATTATGAGGAAAATGCCCAAAATACAAACTGAACCAAAAAACTTACAACTAACTGCAGGTTAACGGCTGGTTCAGTACCTATAAGTAAAAAATTAGTTAAAAGATGAAGAGCGACTTTAGTTAGCTACAAAAACACATTAACCTGCAATTTAGTTGTAAGTTTTATTATGACCCGAAACGATAATCTCTCCTTACAGGCTTGTACACTAATCTGTTGCAGTCGCCCATTATCCAGTGGAAGACAAATATCTGCAGGGTGCAGGCAGTTGTTATCTGAGCTTTTATTTTCTAATTCTTTTATCCCAACAACTGTACCTCGTGAGATTTGCCAGGATACAAAAGAACTAAAAAATAAAGGCTCATGGTCACCAACTGCCTGCAGATGTTTTAACTGCTACCTTCGGTCAGGAAAGTCTGCTCCTTGTTGTACATTTATGTGGGCTTGTCTCAGGAAGTAGGTTGCCAGTGCATACGCTTCTACTTGTGTTTTTTCCTTGGAAGAAAAATAAACCACAGAGCAAGGCACATTTTATTCATAAATTTCTTATGAAAGTCTTGGAATCCCAGAATATTCTAAAGAGGAGCACAAATTTGTATTTTCCTTCATATCTTTTGGCAGCGTAGTAGCTCTTAACATTTTATCTGAGGAATTAAGGACAAAGCAAACAATTTGGGAAAGAATTTCAAGTTAGAAATACTACTGTTACACTAGAAAGTTGATATAAAAAGAGATGTGACTTGGCACATATTTTCTGAAGTAAAAAGTCTAACTGTCATATTTACAACAATTGTAATTAAAAATACAGCTGCAATATGTAGCTATACATATTTGTGACATTTCTTATTGTCACAAATGTACTTATTGCATTCAGTATACTTTCTGTGATCTGTTAGGGTCGTGAGGATGTCTGGATTTGTTTTTGCCTCTGGCTCTTAATGTAAACTGCTGTTAACCCTGGGGGGGGGGGTGTTGCTAGCTATTGTACTGGATTCTTTGATCTGGTGTCTTCAGAATGTTTGTTTTTTTAACATTTATTTCTCTCTGGCTCTAAGTATAAGCTGCTATAAACCAGGAGGAGGGGGAGGTTGCTAAGCACTTTGTTAGGGTGTTGAGAATGTTCGACCATTTGTCTCTGGCTATAAGTGTAACGCATCTGGACTGATTGAATTTGCAAAAGATGTAGAGAGGCTGAACCCAAGCAGTCTGTTCAGAACGGATGCACAACATGGCATTTTTGTGTTGCTTGCTGTATTGCATGTGTAGGTAAAATGCAGGTTTGTTGCAAAACTAGTTTGTTTGTAAGCAAATACTACTAGCCGTTGTCATTGTCATTGAATATTGCCAGCTTGCATTCTCAGTGGTGTAATTGCACTGAAGTGGAAGAGGTGTGACTGAGTTTTGGTGGGCATAGCTTAAACTGGCCAAATTAATTAGCAATGTAACAAGGAGACCAATCCCACAGTGCTTTTAGTGACTGCATCACACTATTGCCATCTTGTAGTCTGCCTGTATCCAGTGTGTATAGATTGCCAAAAGAATATCCAGAGTTTTGCCTCTTTTTGTCCATTTTTCATCAAATTGTGGGTTTTTTTTGGCAAATTATTGGTAAATCATTAAAGACTGGAGTTAGGAAATGCTAGACATTTGAGTTTCAGAATTCATATCCTTTAGAAAATTCACGTTAATGCAAAACCTGTTACTTTCTCAGCTTTCTAAGTTTGTAACAGCAATATTTAAACATTGCCCTATTTTTGGGGGCCTTTGTCCCTCTTTTTACGACTTTGTCAAGATTTCTTGCTTTAGGAGGTTGAGAGGTATGGCCACTGTATGAATGTTGGAGAAAACCTTTGATGGAAAGAAATGCTAAGTTTTCCTTTCCTATCTGTTACAATTGCAGCAGTTAGATAATGATGTAAAAAGACGGTGGTTTACAAATACCTGTTGTGTGGTGGGCTTTTGTTTCAAGAAGCCATTACCATTCTTTTTCTTGCTAGTTTTGGTCTATAAATAAATGTTATATAGTGGTCTGCTTCATGAGGTCATCACCATCCCTTTCATTGCTACGCTGTGACGTCAGTTTATAAATCATGTGCAGTGCAACAGCTTTCTTTCTGATGCAGTGATGCATATTAGCAAGA
Organism: Protopterus annectens; assembly: GCF_019279795.1. NCBI lineage: Eukaryota > Metazoa > Chordata > Ceratodontiformes > Protopteridae > Protopterus > Protopterus annectens. The sequence continues at coordinate 1,965,074,157 of NC_056737.1, forward strand.
ACAGTGGTTATGTACTTTGGTAACTACTTATGTCATACAAATGAAAGCTAAGCATGATAGACGTTATTTAGTTATGCATTATATTGAAGTACCACAGTCTGTCTTTGGAATAATCAAATAAGTAGGTCTGGAGTGGCAATGGCATGCGTGCACCACATGTGTATTTTTTATGCCCAACTGATTTAAGCCTATTAAATAATAGCCCATTGTTATAACATGTAGCATTTTCTGTTATGTTACCTTCCATTATATTACTGTTGTATCAGTTTGTACCATTGATGTCATAGTCTGTGTGACAATTATATTGTACTTTGGTAGCAATTTTAGCTGTTTTATATTTGTCTATAGTGTGATATTCCCTGCTGTTAAAATAGCTTTCCATTTTTAGTTTTAATTTTGTGTTGTGTGATAACTGAGAATTGTAATCATATGTTTGCCATTTCCTACTCCCGTGTGGCTTAACTGGGCACTCAGTTATATTATGCAAGAATAGCCATGTGGCGATTTTGGTTCTATTTTAAGAATAGGGGGGGCTGGCTCCCTGGTTTTTAGATTGTAGTTGAATATAGCGCTTGCCTCCACATATATACTTTTGGGGGCAAAGGAACTGAAATTGAATTATTTATTAACATTATGTATACTTAACAAGCACTGGAGGCACTAAGTCAGTTTTTAAATTTTGTAAATCTGATTGCATGGCTTAAACTGGTATAGCTAATACATTTCATTGTGTTGCATGATACAGTACTTGAGCCAATGTGGTAGTTAAGAATTGCCCTTCCAGTGGCACAAGTTGAAAGGTAATCTTATGTCAAATTGTAACTGAGATACATTATAAATAGGGCTGAGTCCTAAGTATAAAGAAATATATTTTAATCACACTGATCAGCTTAGATGGACTTTAGTATGCTGCAAGGAAGTGTTCCACCTTTGCCACTTTGTTCCACATTGGCAGGTACGGTTGACAACTATGGAGGGTTTTGTCTTTTATTCTTAGGAAAGCAATTTCCATGGATTGCCTTTCTGCTGGAATACCATTGTATTGATTATTGAAGCGGTGTTCCAACCTAACCAGATATGCTGCTAAGTTTGGTAGAGGTGATGGACAGCTATCGGCATATGTAAAAGGTGAACATACATATCCAAACTCTAAAACTGTTGTGCTCATCCATTAGTAAACCTCTTTGCTGTCCCTTATTCTGTCTGACAGAACAGATTGCTGTTGATCTTGTGCATTGTAACACTATGTTTATGCTATATATTTGATTACGGTCAGTCAGTGTCCAGTGTCTGTTATACATGCTGGTCAGTGATGTGCTGGTGTGTATGGCTTGCTCCCTTTGTTACACTATGACAAAGCATTCACTGATTTTTCAAGCATTTAAAAAAATTGAAAGAAATGACTGGAGTGGCTTTTGTGGGAGTGATCTACCTGTTGGCGTGGCTCAAATAGGGGTGTTCCTTGAGAACGGAATGGGTGGGGCTTAAGAGGCACCAGAGCACTACTTCGCCTAGGGCGCCATTTCAGCTAAGGCCGGCCCTGATCACAGGCAGTCCACATACTCATCAGTTAGAGCCACTTTATTGAACTTGCACATTTCAGATATCTTTTAGTCTTAAAATTGCCACTGTAAAACATTCCAACTGGCTTCATACAAATGCATACATACTACCTCAGCAAGGCTAGAATAATGAGTGCTTAACGTGAATGAATGACAGCAGTGTCAATCACATTTTATCCACAGACAGCCCCTGAACCCAGCAGTTAAAGACAACTTTATTGACTATATATACCTCAGACACCAGAATGTAATAAAGTAAAAATAAGACTGGGTGGAAGGGTGGCCTAATGGTTAAGGTGTTTGCCTTACAAACACAAGGTGCAGGGTTTGAGTCTCACAAGGGATAATTGGCTAGGCTTAAACAGGCTCACATGGGCAGTTAGCTTAGTACTAACCTATGAACCTATGAACTGCTGACCACAGTAATTTTAACTACACACACGCACACACACACACACACACACACACACACACACACACACACACACACACACACACACACGTGACAATCAATTACAGACGCATGTAGGACTGTGACTATATACCAGACATATTTGTCTGTGTCAAATGAATAAACAAATACATAAAAACTGCCTCACATGAATTTTATCTTCTCAGCTCACTGCTGTCAGAATACAGCATGCATCATCTCATATGTCTTAACCTCTTAGCTGGAGAATCAAAGTGAAAGCTAAAAATAGTGGTGGACAAAGGACCAAAATCAGTCTGAAACTCCAATGTCTGTCATCAGTTTACCAATTGTAATCCCCACCTATTTGCCAGAAAAAAAATACATTTTTTAAGAAACAGATCAAAATATGATGCAAAAATTCAGAGATAGTTGGCAAAATCAGGGGGAGTTAAGAGCATACTCGCACACAGATGTGACCATCATTTACAGCCACTTGTTTGACAGTATACCTCAGGGGTTTGGTTGAGATCAAATGAACTAATAAATATATAAATAACTGCCTCAAAAACATTTATTTTCTCATCTCACTACTGTCAGAATACAGTGTGTACCCTGAAACTGAAATAAAAGTCAATTATAATCTTAAATATCTGGGTATCATGTTTTCTCACCCCCAGTGTGATATGACTAAAAATAATTTGCTCAAAACCTGGACTACTATCACTGAGGACACTAAGAGATGGTTAAATCTTAGTCTATCTCTACTAAAACGGCTATAGTTAAAATTAATATTCTTCCAAGATTATTGTTTCATTTTAGTGCTATTAATCAAAATATACCCAAAATCTTCTTCTCCAAACTTGAAACACTATTAGGTAAATTTATTTGGCATCAAAAAAATACAAGAATAAAATATTCTAGATTAACATTTCCCAAACAAAAAGGGGGGCTAGGTCTACCTGAATTCCAAACATACTATAACATTATAAATGCTAGTCGAATTATACAAATAACAAATTTTGAAAGCATGGTATCCACTATGGATTAAAATATATTACAATCATCTAATCTCATGTAATTTAAATCATAAAGCAGTACCCTTTTTGAATTCTAAGATGTTAAAGTATTTTAAGGTCCACCTCATAATCATGAGAAATACATTAATATTTCAAAAGCTGGTATCCTCCCTAAATCTTAAAGATACTTTGGTACTGGGACAACCAATGCACCTTAACCCTAATATTAAACTAAATAATACTATGATAAACATGACTCAGTACCCCAAAATCAAAAATATCACCATATGGGATCTCTATCAGGTTAAAAGCCTTTCAATTGAAAACATTAGGCAAAAATTCAAAGTAAATAAAAGTTATAACACCATAATCAACCAATTAACATACCTGATTAACACAATTACTATGAATGTTAAAATAGATAACCAAGACATGCAGCTATATCAACAAATTATTCACCTGTTTCTTTTGAGATCTAAAATGTTATCAAATACCTATAGCTTAATAACAAAAATTACATATCAAGATGCACTTCTATATTCAAAATTTTGGGAAGAGAAAAATAAGATCACCGTTGAACAAAAATCTGCTGCAATTGAGCTTACTTTGAAACTAACCCCCCTCAAAAAATTAATTTACACCCAAATTATGATTAATAAGAATGCTTATCACACACCACTTTTTCTAAGTAAAATTAATCCCTCACACTCTCCTTATTGCACCATATGCCAAAACAGTGTTGCAGACACTCTTCATATTTTTTGGAGCTGCAAGAATGTTTACAAACTATGGTGTTTGTTAAGAGCCAAGTTAGAAAAAAAGGAATACACTAAATCCATCCTGTCATGGGAAATGGTAATTTTACATGTATTCCCTACCAATTTTTCCTATGAAAATAAACACATCATAGTCACACTGTGTGGAATGATGAAATCATACATAGCCCAAAATTGGTTAGATAGAAGTAAAATCACATGGGAAGAATTTAAAGGAATGGCTATAAAGTACTTATTAGCCAGTAAACTAATTACAAGAAGCCAAAAAAAACCTATCCTACTATCTATGTCAAAACTGATTTATGAACAAGGGACTACAACATCAGTATTATTCTATGTAAATAAGGGAAACTAATTATTGTAAAATGTTTACCCACAGCAACAATGGGCAGGTCATGGTAATACATATAAGATGAATATTCAAGGTGTCATCAATGTATATAGTGTATATAGTTAGTACAAGATATAACATAAGTTAGGTAGGCTAGAATGTCTTAATGCAAGTGTTTTAATGTCAGATTTCAATATGTTGTGTATTATCTCTGTATATTTTTCTGTATTATAGCTCAATATGAACAGCTTGCTTGTTAATTAATTTTGCATACTGTTAGTTTAACACTGATGGTTCATGTTATATATACTTTAATAGGATTACTGCAACTTGATATTCCTAGTGCCTGTTCTTATATGTTTCTGTGATATTCTTTTCTTGTATTAAAATAATAAGAAAAAATGCAATAAAAATATATTTAAAAAAAAAAGAATACAGTGTGTAATGCAATACAGCCACCGCCCCCACACAAATGCCTCTCAATTTTTTGCTTAAGAATTAAGGCTAAAGTTAAGTGATAATGGGGGGCACAGGACCAAAACTGAGGATAGAAAGTACCTTTAGATTGCTTTTGCACAAGGCTAAGTCTGAAACTTAGTGTCTGTCATTATTTAGTGACTGCAATCCCAAATGAGTCACAAGATCACCACACATTTCACAAGGAAACAAGCCAAAATATGAGGAACAAATATTGCTTTTTATAGACTTAGGAAGTTGCCAAAATAGGTTTTGTGTTAACTTGCATTTTCTGAAGGATGAGAAGTCTGAAGGTCAAATGGCTGTCTTTATTTAGTGGCTTCAATAATTAATAATTTTCAGAAAAACACAGATTGTGTTTCTTATGATTATGAGGGAAAAATCTAATGAGATTGTGTGTGTGTGTGTGTGTGTGTGTGTGTGTGTGTGTGTGTGTCAAATTTTCATTATCTTTGGACTTATTCTTCCAATAAGTAGTTAATGTTTGGGGAGATTATGGACATGAAAAAAGCAGTTCTAAGTTACTGGATGAAATATATGGAGTTAGTTTAAACTGGGTATGAAAAATGAGTGTACTATAATTTTATATAACAAATTTAGGATTATCTGATCTTTCTACAATCACAAACTATTACTACTCATGCTTTTTCATATAATGCTGTATAAAAGTGTCCTGCTACCAACCAAAACACTTTATACTGCTCTAAAATAATCAAGATTGTGGTTGAAAAGGGTCTGCTGACCAGCCCACATTTTCAGTAAGAAAATAGAAACAAATAAAATAAAAATGTATGCCATAAAAATATAACAGCTTTGCAGTGTTGTAAACAAACAATAAACAGAAAGGAACTGGGAAGAGTAAAGGGGATTAGCATTACATCTTAGACAAAAACTATGTGGGTATGATGATATGCTGTACCAACGTTCATTGTTATATAAGTGTTTTTAATAAAATATCACTTTATTTTTCTTCTGAGGAATGCTTAGAACTCTTTAACTTGCATATGGACACCCACACAGACAGTGACACTAGAACTAGAGGAAAGAACGTCACCTTAATGTACTGTTCAAAAATGATACTCCCTACAAGTGTTATGCCCTCAAATTCTCATAACTTAGCACTGACTTCTTTTACTACTAAGAACCAAAACTCACAGTTTTCAGGTTCATAAATGGATGTTCTTCTAAATGCTCTGTATTGGTATCCTGTAATATCTCTCATCTGTGCGGTGATCAGTACTAAAGGAAAAGACACACAGCCGAATTCATTAAAGCCTACATGGTAGCGCACTGTTTTGGGATCAGTAAGCAGCTCTACATGGTGTGTAGAGATGCACACTGCTGCGCAAACAAGATAAACACAGTGGCATGCAAATTACAGCATAAGCAGTTGATTTGTATACTAATCAACCAATCCAAGATCGAGGAGCTATTCAACAAGCTGTAAGGCAACAGTGTAGACTCAGTTCTGTTTTTTTCTGCGAATGATAGAATGGTGAGGATGCAAGGAGTAGAGGCGGCGAAGGTGGATGAGTTTAAATACTTGGGGTCAATAGTTCGGAGTAACGGTGAGTGTGGAAGAGAGGTGAAGAAGAGCGTACAGGCAGGATGGAGTGGGTGGAGAAGAGTGTCAGGAGTGATTTGTGACAGACGAGTACCTGTAAGAGTGAAAGGGAAGGTCTACAAGACAGTAGTGAGACCAGCTATGTTATATGGGTTGGAGACAATGGCATTGACAAAAAGGCAGGAGTTTGACCTGGATGTGGCAGAGTTAAAGATGTTAAGATTTGCACTGGGTGTGACGAGGGTGGACAGGATTAGGAATAAGTATATTAGAGGGTCAGCCCAGGTTGGAAGGTTTGGAGACAAAGCCAGAGAGGCAAGATTACGTTGGTTTGGACATGTGCTGAGGAGGGATGTGGAGTATATTGGGAAAAAGATGCTAAGGATGAAGCTACCGGGTAACAGGAAAAGAGGAAGGCCTAAGATAAGGTTTATGAATGTGGTGAGAGAGGACATACAGGTGGTTGGTGTGACAGAGCAAAATGCAGAGGACAGGAAGAAATGGAAACAGATGATCCACTTTGGTGACCCCTGACGGGAACAGCCGAAAGAAGATGATGATATATATTTGCCATGCACACCAGTCAACTAGCCTGTATTGCTCCTAATATCACACATAATACAGTTATAGCAGTGTCCCTCCTAACACCTCCAGCAGATGTTACAGTGCCAGGACAGTGTGAATTATTACCCTCATAGAGTGTGGATGTATCATAATAGCTGTACAAGTGTGTTTGTGCAGAATCATCTCTGATCATTCTAAATCACATATGTTATGTCAGAGGTGTGATGTTATGAGGTAGTGCCATCTGTGCCAGGGAGAATAGGGCAGTACATGTGTACATATGCCAGCATAGCTAGCTGGAGTTTTGTAAAAAAGTTTATGTTATTTGACTAACACACTGATTTGTACAGATGTTTGCATTAAAAATATATTTATAAAGTTACTTGTGTTAAAAATGCATCAACATTAAGTCCTGCTGGGTAGAAAGAATGCATGCATGTATATTAGGTTGTATTGTTGTAACTGATCAAATGTGTATGTTTATCAGAGAACCCTGGAAGAGTGGAAAGTTTAAAATTGTGTTATAGCTTTCAGATGCTGCCACAGATCTTAGCAAATCTGTGTGTGTGTGTGTGTGTGTGTGTGTGTGTGTGTGTGTGTGTGTGTGTGTGTGTGTGTGTGTGTGTGTGTGTGTGTGTGTGTATGTGTGTGTGTATTGTACCAGAGTCAGGTGACCAGAAGTGATGTCATCCTCTAACCAGCATCTGGTTTCTTTGGATCTCTCGCAGCAGCACTTTGGAACCTCACAAAAAAAATATTTCTGACAGGCAGTGTGATTACCTCAGAGTCTGGGCAGAAAGGCGCACAGTCAGCAAATCTGTGCCAGCTTTTTCCAGGTGTGTGTGTGTGTGTGTGTGTGTGTGTGTGTGTGAGTGTGTGTGTGTGTGTGTGTGTGTGTGTGTGTGTGTGTGTGTGTGTGTGTGTGTGTGTGTGTGTGTGTGTATGTGTGTGTGTGTGTGTGTGTGTGTGTATAAAACTCAAATATCCAAGCGCACGCGTGTGTGTGTGTGTGTGTGTGTGTGTGTGTGTGTGTGTGTGTGTGTGTGTGTGTGTGTGTCAGCTAATAGGAACAGGGACACAGAGCTCCAAAGTGGTCATTGTGGAGTTTTGTGTGGGCCTGGAGAGAGAAAAAGAGTGCAGCCCCAGGTCTGCAGCATGCTCCCTGTGTGCTCTTAAGTGAAATTGTACTTGGTGCAGGGAGTTGCATCTGAAAATACTGTGTGAGTCCATCTTTGCTTTTACTGACCATCCCTTACTGGAGTCAGTGGTAAGGACTGAGTCTCCTTGATTGCTGGCCTGGAGTAGGTACCCATCACAGGACGCATGGGATTACTGGTGGTATTATTCTGATATTGTCCATGATTGTGGTTGTTTTTTTTTTATGTTGTCCATGAGCCTTTACCTGTGTCCCACTTGCTGGAGACCTGTGCTGAGATTACACTCATATTCAGGCAAATTAGTTTGCACAGCTTCACAAAATACACCCTACCCCAATTGTATGTCAGATCCCTGATAGATGTCCTCTGTATTATTCATGTAAGGATGCTTATCTCACACAGACATCTTCCCCTTTTTTATGTCACCTTGCGTGACAGTCACATATACACATTTTCAATGTGCAGTCCCTATGGTACCATATTGATATGTGGTTGGTGTTGCTGCTACAACCGTCTTCCATTGACATGCCCTCATCTGCTGTACATTAGGTTGTTTCACCTGTCCTCTTTCCCTGTGTTCATTTCTACAATTCATCTGTGTGTCCCTAGTCAGTACACACACTTCCCTGAGTGTTTCTTTTACATGGCAGTTATGTACCATTACAGATCATTTACACAACTTCAGTACAGAATGCCAGGAATGGGATTTCACAATACTCTTCACTGTAGATACACTGTCCTGTACTGTATTTGGACCATATACTTAACATTCATGCATCTGAACTGTCCAGATTTTCACAGAATGTCCAGATGTGTTCTTTATCACTGGGATGATCTCAGGACTGATGTGACTCAGTAATTACATACATTTGAGTTTCAGACTTGAAATCCTTCAGAACATGTATCTTAACACAAACCCCTGGTTATTATGGCAAATTTCTTTAGGGCAAATATGTCAAATATGTCCCTATTTCTGGGTCATTGTCCCCCCATTATGTTGGCCTTTGTCCAGATGTCTTGCACTAAGGAAGTGAGAGCTATCTGTGAAGCCCTGGTGATCATTGTGGCATTCCATGCAAAACCGCAGACCATCAGTGCTCTGATTTAAACAGAAGTGCTATCCGTGTTCATTTACATGGTTTCCTGGCCAGCAACACTGTTGGCAACCACAAACCTCACTTATTTACATTTAAATATGGTGTGCAGCATGAATATGCAATGAGCACTGCTACTTACCACATATCACCACGCACACATGTAAACTCCATATACGCACGGAGTTTAATGAATCCCAGGGACAGACTTTGCACTTCTTTCACTGGTTAGCTGCTTTCCCCTTACTTTATTGTATTTAACCACATACAACTGATTACACGTGAAATGGAATGGAAATGTTAAGTGAGTTCATAAAGGCTGCTTTTTTTTTATTGTTTTTACTTCCATGAGAAGACTATATATTATGTGCCTGGTTCAGCACTGCATGAGTTAGTAAAAAAAAAACACTTACTTATAAACTGCCTCTAATGTATTTACTCATGGTGGATCAGAATATGTAATGCAATGCAAACAAGTATGTTGACACAGGCTGTTATGATGAAAGGCTAGCTAGTATGGTGGGCTGGATGTGGTTTATGGCTTTTGCACTGAGCACCATGTGTTTAACTGACTTGTACCTACATGCCTGGAAGTCATAAGATGCACAGAAATCTTTGTGTGTGTGTGTGTGTGTGTGTATGTGTGTATGCAGTCACATGCACATTTCGATATCTTAAAACTTTAAGGCCAAACAAATATTGAGTTATTTTTGTGTGTGCCATATATTTGGTATATGAGACCACATAATACAGTTTTCATTACTACATATGAACATTTATTTTTGATCATTTTTAATAGACTGTTGTGATAATGAAGTTAATCATATTACATCTGCCTCACATTACAGCACTTCAACAGAAAATAAGTAGACCTGTCTGACAGTGATGTTTATACTGTGACTGGAATGAAAATCCTTTAGTGTAATGCCACATGTTAAACATTGCTTGTTTTGTAGAAGGACCAAGGGAGCATCAGTTGAATACTTAACTATTAAACAAGTTTACACAATGCCAGTTATGAAAAATAAAGCAAGCATTATCTGGCAGAATCTGCAAAAACAGAAAACAGCAAAATAAGTAGAAGGAATCATACTTAGAACAGAAAAAATTGTAAGTGAGACTCTGCTGGAAGAAAAAGTCATAGAATGTGGTAAAGCAGTCATGTAATGTTTACTGCCACCATCCTAGATATGTAATTTGTCTGGCACTGCCTGTGAGGTATGAATCATGTCCCCTGAAAATCTTGTCCATAACTTAAAAATCAATCTTTAGTTTATTACTGGAGTTTGGAAGTTGGTCAGACTCAATAAATGATACCTTTAGTCTGTGCACTGTGTTGTCTAACAAACTTATCTGTAAATCATGCTGCTACAATTTCCAAATGAATGAATATAAATGATTTACTTCAGAAAATTATTTTAGCACTCCTATCAGCAATGACAGATGAGTGTCCTACATTTATGGGGTCTATATTATAACATCGAAATCTGCAAAGATCGAATGTAATAATATCAAACCCTAAACACCGAAATCCACAAACATTGAACAGTCAGAATAGCGATTTTTTTCCCAGGGAAAAAAATCGCTATTCCGAGAAACATACACACACAACACAAACACACACAAAAAACTGCAATCCACACACATACACTTAAAATTCTACACCTAAACCTAAACTAAACTTTACATACACTACTAGCTATCCACTTGCCTTAACTCAACCCTAACCCTAGGGTTCGTCACTATCGCACACTCACCTCACCCACGCCCTAACTGTAACTCACCTAACCCTAACCTACACACAACCGCACACTTACCTGAACCCAACCCATAATGTTCCAAAATATCGAACGCTGAAAACAGCAACACCCCACCGAATTCTTTCCCTGCTGTTTTCAGCATTCGACAAAACTTTTTCGTTATAACATTCGAGCTTTATAAAATTCAGTGTTATAATATAGACCCCATTTATGTACTCTGCCACAGAATATGTCTTGCTTGTAAATAAATTGGATAGCCTGTCACCTTCTTTGTACTGGAAGTTTCAAAGTACAAGAAATTTCAAAGGTCCTAAGCTCCCATGGCAAAAAAAAAAAAAAACAGCAGGATATAGGTCCATAAGTTCACAGAGGAAAATCAAACAAGACTTGGAAGAAAGTAACTAGAAAGAAAGGCAGGTATTAATAAAATGAGAGATAGTTTAAAAGTCTGGTGTCTTGAGAATATATAGGAATTGTACAATAGCTTAGGGTACTATTTGAGGTTTAGGCAATCAGACAGTCTGACTCACATTTTCTTACTCATATAAAATACTAAAATACATATTTGGAAAAATGTGTCATTTGACAGACTAGACTGTAGAAACAGATAATCTTTCTGATACTCCCACTAAAGTGAACTTGCACCATTAAAACAGATTCAGTAAGTTTGCAGTGTACAATAACTTGTTACTATATTATAAAAATAAAGTAACATTTCCAGTGCATAAGACACATACCTCTAAACTGCCCATATTTTTCTTAATATTTGTGGTCTGTTCATTGTAAAATTTGTGTTTTTCTGACAAATCATTAACAACTGAAGTCAATAAATAATGACATACATTTAAGTTTCATAGTTCATATCCTTTAACCTGATTTTGAGCCTTTGCCCCACCACCCCATTCTTGTTGGCTCTGTCCAGATTTCTTTTACATGGATGTACAAGCAAATAAAGAAATCAAATGCTTAAAGTGTATGAGTAGATTGGATTTACCAGTTTTGTGTTGATCACTCCCTCTGTGTCACCCTCATAAGTAAACCATAGAATTGCAAGTACATTCTGTGCTCCCTACACATAAAAATAGTTATTACTTAATAACACAAAATTACATTGAAAAAAATACAGGATTCTTCGACACAAGAAATGTACTATTTTCAAGTGAAAATGTGTGTTCCAGATGCAAATCTCATGCAGTTTTGTCCCTGTTATAGCTGGACATGTTTGCTACATCCTAAATAAACAGATAGTGGGCCACTCTATTGGAAGAATAAATCTAAGCAAAATTATTCAGTTTCTTTCAGATGCAGTTCAGAAGAAAATGTAGCAAAGATAACAGAAGCAAGTTACTATTTGGTTATCTTGGACTATACCTGTGAACCTCTGGTCAAGAGAAAGTGATATTATTTATTAGAAATGTGAATGACAGTGAAAATGTATTCACAACCAAGGAACAGTTTTGGGGATATGTTCTGATGATGGCCACACCACAAATGAATGAGAACTATTTTCTTCAGACAGTAAAACAACACAAATGCAACATTATCAGTAATCAAAAAATAAGGATAAGACATCAAGATCAATATAAACATTTAAAAGAGGTAGAGTATAGGCGCATATATATATATATATATATATATATATATATATATATATATATATATATATATATGGGTCTACTTCATATGACTGGCAGTTCATATGACTGACACTCATTTGGTCGACAGTTCATTTGGCTGACAAAAAGTATTCAAGGCAAAAACCTGGGATTTGACCCCCTCCCCACTGTTGTGCGACTGTGGAGTTGTTATATATAGTTGGGGGGGGGGTGTGGGGGCAAAGCCCCCCACCTATACTTTTTGTCAGCCAAATGAACTGTCGACCAAATGAATGTCAGTCATATGAACTGTCAGTCATGTGAAGTAGACCCATATATATACATACATATACATATATATATATATATATATATATATATATATATACATATATATATATATATATATATATATATATATATATATAAAGTGTACACACCCTTGTTAAAATGCCATTTTTTTGTGATATAAAAAAATGAGACCACAATAAATCATTTCAAAACTTTTCACACCTTTAATGTTACCTATAACCTGTACAATTCAGTTGAAAAACAAACAAATCTGTTAGGGGAAAAAATATAAAAAATAAAAAAACATACAATAAGCTGGTTGTATAAGTATGCACACCCTTATACTTTGCTGAAGCACCTTTTGATTTAATTACAGCATTCAGTCTTATTGGGTAGGAGTCTATCAGCGTGGCACATCTTGACTTGACAATATTTGCCCACACCTCCTTGCAAAAATGTTCCAAATCTGTCAGATTGTGACAGCATTTCTTGTGTATGTATATATATATATATATATATATATATATATATATATATATATATGTATATATATATATATATATATATATATATATATATATATATATATATACACACACACACACACACACACATGTGTGCATGTGCGTGTGTGTGTGTCTATCTATAGATGGATAACAGGTAATATAGTTTCTGTGTTGGGTGCCTTATATAACTTAAAAATAATAATGAGTGATGAAAATGACTGATCAGTATAAATAGTCCCTTTCTGAGTGTGGTTTTCATTACCAAAAACAAATCTGACATACTCCCATTTTCTCAAGTCTGTCTCCTTTCTTAGGAAATGACGTGATCCCAGAGCATATTTATATTATCTGAGGTGCTGTCAGAGGTGAAGCTTCTGACAATGATGGGTCAGGAGTCCACTCAAAAAGCAGAGAAGTATAATTTTTAAGGGTGCTGAAGGGAACCTTGACAGTATGAGATCTCTGAGAGTTTACCTTACATATTAAGGACCAAATCTCTTTCTCTTTCTTAAAGTATCTACAGAATCTGTGAAGTATTAAATGTCAGTGATAGATTCTAAAAAAAGTATACATGGCTAGAATGATATCAGCTAGAAGTGTTGGGAGTCTATAAAAGCAAAATATTTTAGATTTAAGAGTATTTTTGCCATATATAAGAAAGAAGAACCATCATGGACTAATGAAGATAGTATAACATTTCAACAAGTAAAGATATTATGGTTGGAATTAATTTCATATCATTTTATTATGCATTTAGTGGTTTGATATGACATGTGACTGAAGTTAATCATTCAAGCAGTACTTGCTAAGTGAATCTGTTGGCATGTCTATCTGATTGAAAATATTAGGTTTGGCCAACAAAATTCTTGGGAAATACAGAGAGGGTAAATATAAGCAAACAAGCACTAAGTAGTAGCTTCTAAGACTGCATAACTGGATTTTAGAATGACATTTAAAAAAGAAAAAGAAGCAAATCATAAAGATATACCCTGGAACTTGGTTTAATTCTAATGTATTAACTTGTTAATTTAGTAAGAGAACGAGTCCATCTCTGATACTTTTCTGGCATGACTTATCTCACTGGGGCAAGAGTAAATGAATTATGTAGGGGAAACAATTTAGAGCAACCAATGAGCCATCATATTCTTGGGGAGTATAAGGAAGCCCACATAGAGAGTGGACATACAAACTCCACACAGACAATGACTGGAGGTCATAACTAAACCTTGGCTCTATGAGGCAAATGTCTTAACCACTTAGCTACTCTGCCCAAGATACCAAAAATAGAAGCTTTAAGTGGAGTTCTTCAATTTATAATTGGCCATCACATTAGTAACTTTTACGAGGAACTCTGAAATGCTCTTTGAAACTGATAACACATTTGGATTTCTAGGAAATATAAAAGTTGCTAGAGATATTTCAGAAGAAAATTTGCTGTGATAATGGGCAACAAACTGCAATGAACGTCAGTTCAAATTAGCTCACACATCACCTTTGAAACTGGTCAAAAATATGAGAAATGGGCATGTGCCTAAAAAGTGTTAAATCTGCCTCTTCAAAATAATGTGGAAAATATTTATTTAAAAAGGCTTTGCTGCAGTCCAGATATTAAACATGATTAATAAAGTGATCACACCACAGTACAGATTTCTAAACCAGTACCTGTTTAGATTAACTGTGCTCTCCAATGAATATGAAGCAGGCAGAACTGCAGGTAATGGCTTCACTGAATGCATCAGAAAAAAAGTTGAAGAACCCAGCAAAAATCCACTATCTATCTGATAAGTCAAAGTGCTGAGTACAATGGCATATGTTTTACATAAATTTGCTTATTAGTAATCCACTTAGATCTGAACTTTCTAAGAGCATATTTGACTTCTGTACATATAATATGATGAGTGAACTGCAGACTTCCAATTGTTTTTGGCAATACGGTGTGACAAAGAACGTTGACCAGAGTACCAAAATGGGTTGAGAATCATCAGGATATGAAATGAAATGTAAGTAGATAAGAAACAGCTGTTAGTGTATACCACAATAATATCAGTTGTCTTGCTACCAAGTGGCATGAGTACATCAGGTAGTGATAAGGCTTATCCTAGTAGACGGAATTACAGACAGGTGAACAAAGCAGACAGAGAAATGTAGGTTAGGTATAGCAAGTGGAGAAGCTATGGTGAAAGTGAGTCAGGGATGTAGAGGAGAAAAGAGACTGTATGTGAAATAGTGTGCGCTAGATGTGGTAATAAAATTAGTCATGGCAAGAGGAGGGACATTCTCATTTAGTTTTATGGTTTTCTCTGAGCTGGTCCCTGAAAGGCCTACTTTTGTTAACCTGTTTGATTTCAAATGCAATGGAGTTCCACAACCTAATTACATGAGAGGTTTAAAGTTTCCAATATGGTTATCAGCTTTGGTTGTCAAAAGAAATAGTTTATCAGTAGAATGGAGAGCTGTGTTAGGAGACTACAGTTTCAGGATGTTAGCCAGGCTCAGACAGTGAGTTGGGTTGTAGATGACATTGTGTGATATCAGATGCTAAAATAGTGCTAAGTAGTTTGAAATTCTAGTCAAGAAAGCTGCATGACTGCCAAAAAGTGACAAACTTTATAATGTTTGTTTGCGGCAAATTTTGCTGTCTTATTATACAATTTTTCTAACACAAACAACCAAACCAAAAACCACCTCCAGAGGAAGCCTTAATAGGCAAAAATAGTAAAATGAAAAAAAGTCTTCCACCACAACGAAAAGTTCACTGAGAAGTTCTGTTAAAATGTAGGCTTTAATAAAATGAAGAAATAAGAAGCACAAATTGTGCTGTTCAAGTTGCAGGTCAAACAGGATAAGCGCTTTCAGTTAAAAAACCTTCTTCAGATCCTAGTGTGTAGACCTGACTTACTGCTGTTAAATAAAGATCCTTAATTGCTCAACCAATCACATACAGCAATCAGATGCACGCCTTCCTTAAGCCTCCATTTCATTTCTTAATTAGGCTTCTGTCTTTCAAAATAGGTTTAATAGGAACTACTCTGTTGAGCCCTGGAAATAAATTAGCTCTGAGGTTCATGATCCATTTGCTTTCTTCCTTTTCAGTTTTGTTGACAATGTCTCCTCCTCGGAGGTTAGTAGTCACATTTGAGATAACCATAAAGCTAAATGAATGCCCTGGATTTTCAGACACATGTCCATATAGGGCATTGGTTACCACTTTATTCTTGATGTCTGACAGGTGGCGAAGTATCCGTTTCTTAAACTTTCTATTGGTCTTTCCTACATAATAGGCTTAGCACAAATTACAAGTGCCAACGTATATAACATTCTTGGTGTTACAGTTAGCAAAACCAGAGAACTTATAGCATTTGTTTGTTACCGGATGAACAAAACTGTTGGAACATTTAATGTGGCTGCAAGCTTTGCAAAAGCCACATTTCCAAGTTCCTAACTTATTTCCTCCTTCTGTACTCTGCTTGTTAGGTATTCCATCATAGTTGCACAATAAATCCTTTTAAGTTCTTCTTGTTTTTATAACCAAACTTAGGTGTTTCCCCTACTATTCT
Organism: Protopterus annectens; assembly: GCF_019279795.1. NCBI lineage: Eukaryota > Metazoa > Chordata > Ceratodontiformes > Protopteridae > Protopterus > Protopterus annectens. Next base: position 1,965,090,819 of record NC_056737.1, read on the forward strand.
CTTAATTTTACTGACAGCAGTTAAGACTGGCCAAAATTTTTTGATGGTTTCACGGACATCAAAGGAGTCAGTGCTGTAGGTCATCATGCATCTGAGACTGTTGCTGTTTCCACCTTTCTTCACATCACTCTGCTTCCATTTTGAGTAGTACGGTTGCCCTTTGTTGTATCGAATGGACATTGCTTTGCCTTTACTCATGACTAATTGTTTTTCATTATAGCCTCTTGAAGCAAAATTCTGTAAGAGTTTGTCTTGTTCCTGCAGAAAATCATCATCGTCTGTACAGAGCTTGGACATCCGGGTCACTTGATTTTCAACAATATTCTGAAAAACATGTCTCGGGTGCATGCTATTGTAGTATAGCATATAGTTGATCCAATTTGGTTTCCTGAATATAGTGGTGCCAATTCCTTTGCTATTATTCATTGAAATTCTCACGTCTAAGAACTCAATCTCATTTGCTGACGTTTTCACTTCGAATCTTAGAAAGCTAGTTGTACTTGTTAAATAGTCGACAAAATCATTTAGGCGTTGCATACTGCTCTTCCATAGGAATATAACATCATCCACAAACCTGTTGTAAAAGATGATGCATTCCTTCCACTCATTTTTCGTATCCATTTCCCATTGCCTTTCCCATTGACATCGTCACCAAAATGAGGTTGTCTATGGAGCTTTCGTGCTCCATTCTTTCATACAGTCTCTTTTTGACAATGAAAATACTGGTACAAACTATACATCGTCTGTGTTGAAAAAACCAAGTTCCTTTGTCCCCAGTAATCATCCCACTGTGGAGATGTTCTTACGGTTATGTGAGAATGAGGTGTTTGAACGGAGGTCAAAAGGAAAAAGTAAACACTATTACAATTTAACACAGGTTGAGTTTCAGGCGTTAAAAGAGTTGCAAACAATGAAAGAAGTTATTTTCAGGCCAGCTGACAAAGGAGGAGCCTTAATAGTGATGAATTCAACACAGTATGCCCAGAAAATGCAGGATATGTTAAGCCATAGTGATACATACCACAACATCGAGAAGTATCAAGTAGACAGATTGATTTCCTCAGTACAGAATGTCCTGTATGACAAATTAATGACTAGAGCATTTGATAAAAATCTATATAACTTTCTTGAAATGGTATATCCAACTATACCTGTTATCAAAGGGTTGCATAAGATTCATAAGAACAGTGTTCACCCCCCTCTGAGACCGATAGTTTCGGGGAGAGGATGGGTCACTGAGCCCATTTCAATCTATGTGGAAACTGAACTCAAGAAGTTGTTGCCTTTCGCACATACTGTCTTGAGGGACACTGGTCAGCTGCTGGAGAGACTGTATGAAAGAATGGAGCAAGAAAGCTCCATAGACTACCTCATTTTGGTGACTATGGACGTCAACAATTTATTCACTTGCATACCCAACGATCTAGGAATAGAAGCAGTAAGGGACTTTGCCTCTCATTTTGAAGTAAACATGGATGTGAATCTAGTATGCAGCTTCCTGGAATTGGTCCTGGAGAGCAATGTGTTCCTTTATGGTGAGAGCTACTATTGGCAAAAATGGGGGGTAGCCATGGGCACCCACTGTGCAAACAGCTATGCCAATATAGTCCTAGCTGAATGGGAAAGGCAATGGGAAATGGATACGAAAAATGAATGGAAGGAATGCATCATCTTTTACAACAGGTTTGTGGATGATGTTATATTCCTATGGAAGGGCAGTATGCAACGCCTAAATGATTTTGTCGACTATTTAACAAGTACGACTAGCTTTCTAAGATTCGAAGTGAAAACGTCAGCAAATGAGATTGAGTTCTTAGACATGAGAATTTCAATGAATAATAGCAAAGGAATTGGCACCACTATACTCAGGAAACCAAATTGGAGGAACCATATGCTATACTACAATAGCATGCACCCGAGACATGTTTTTCAGAATATTGTTGAAAATCAAGTGACCAGGATATCCAAGCTCTGTACAGACGATGATGATTTTCTGCAGGAACAAGACAAACTCTTACAGAATTTTGCTTCAAGAGGCTATAATGAAAAACAATTAGTCATGAGTAAAGGCAAAGCAATGTCCATTCGATACAACAAAGGGCAACCGTACTACTCAAAATGGAAGCAGAGTGATGTGAAGAAAGGTGGAAACAGCAACAGTCTCAGATGCATGATGACCTACAGCACTGACTCCTTTGATGTCCGTGAAACCATCAAGAAATTTTGGCCAGTCTTAACTGCTGACAGTAAAATTAAGAGAATAGTAGGGGAAACACCTAAGTTTGGTTATAAAAACAAGAAGAACTTAAAGGATTTATTGTGCAACTATGATGGAAAACCTAACAAGCAGAGTACAGAAGGAGGAAATAAGTTAGGAACTTGGAAATGTGGCTTTTGCAAAGCTTGCAGCCACATTAAATGTTCCAACAGTTTTGTTCATCCGGTAACAAACAAATGCTATAAGTTCTCTGGTTTTGCTAACTGTAACACCAAGAACGTTATATATGTTGGCACTTGTAATTTGTGCCAAGCCTATTATGTAGGAAAGACCAATAGAAAGTTTAAGGAACGGATACTTCGCCACCTGTTAGACATCAAGAATAAAGTGGTAACCAATGCCCTATATGGACATGTGTCTGAAAATCCAGGGCATTCATTTAGCTTTATGGTTATCTCAAATGTGACTACTAACCTCCGAGGAGGAGACATTGTCAACAAAACTGAAAAGGAAGAAAGCAAATGGATCATGAACCTCAGAGCTAATTTATTTCCAGGGCTCAACAGAGTAGTTCCTATTAAACCTATTTTGAAAGACAGAAGCCTAATTAAGAAATGAAATGGAGGCTTAAGGAAAGCATGCATCTGATTGCTGTATGTGATTGGTTGAGCAATTAAGGATCTTTATTTAACAGCAGTAAGTCAGGTCTACACACTAGGATCTGAAGAAGGTTTTTTAACTGAAAGCGCTTATCCTGTTTGACCTGCAACTTGAACAGCACAATTTGTGCTTTTTATTTCTTCATTTTATTAAAGCCTACATTTTAACAGAACTTCTCAGTGAACTTTTCGTTGTGGTGGAAGCCTTTTTTTCATTTTACTATTCTTCTAACAAGTGGATCTGGGCAGTTTGTAGGTTAATCAGAATGGGGAAGGCATAGAGCAATGTTGGTAGAAGGAATGTTGAAGTAACGTGTTTTCTAGTAGAGCTAATAAAGCTCTGTATAGTGCTCCCATTCTTTTTTTGACAGCCATGATTATATGAGCTTTGTGTGTGAGATGAGCTCAATTCTATTATTGTTTGATGATGTGATTATGAAAAGAGTTTTGTCTGAGGTATATTAGATTTTGGAGATATTTCGAAGAAGCTGTGATTTCATTAATCATGATTCATTGGATGAGAAAGAGAGTCTTGTGTTTTCTTTTTTTTTTAAGTATATGAAAGTTAGTGTCACTGCAGATTAATGTGTGTTTGTGTGTATATACATATATATATATATATATATATATATATATATATATATATATATTTTTTTTTTTTTTTTTGCTGTATGTAGATCATTTATAAAAATGTTAAAGCGTAAGATGCCAAGTATTGAACCCTGTGGGACTCCTACAGTGTTAGGAAGAAAGCTGGCGAAGGAGTTTAGCCATTTTATAGTGGGTTCCTATTGCATGATCGAAAATTGTAAACTGTGAATGCGTATTGAGCGAACCCGATTGGTTGAAACGTGGTGCATGTAACAAGGAAATCGCCATAGGGAATATTTTCCCTTTACTTCAATGCAGTGCGATCTTAGAGTAGGAATATTTAAGTAGCGGGGGTGTGGGGGGGGCAGCCCCACATGGGGGGTGCAGGGGGCTTGCCCCCCTGCCTACAGCGTTTAGGTAAATATAGTTTTTTTTTATTTTTATTTTGTATTTTATTTTCAAAATTTCAAACATCGGTCATAGGGTGTCGACCATATGGTGTTCAATGTTTGAAACTTTCGAAAATATAATATAGACCCTTCTATAGCTTGGGATCTGCTAGAGAGTTAACTTTGGAACCAGGAAAGTGGAGACAGACCACGTCCAAGACTAGAGAGTATTTACAGGAGGATAGGATGGGATACAGCACTGAATGTTTTTGAAAGGTCTAAGAAAACAGCAGAGACAAGGCTTCACTCATTTCTGTAAACACCAAAAGAAGGAAAGAGTGTTCAAAATGCAACCAGTAGCAGAAAGAAAGAATACTCCAGATCTGCACCTTCCAAACAGCCAAAACACTTTAATGAAAATCACCGGCCAAGATAGTAAACACCAAAACACATTAATGCTCCTTAGACCACTACATTTTCGTCCATAATAATACAGACTTCATCAGACACCTACAGGACACAGCAACAATCAGTATATAACCCCCTTAGTTAATTAATTGACTAGTTACATAATACATTTGATTAAATCTCAAAGTCATAAATATGTTTAAAATGCAATGACACAAAATAAATCATGTAATGCACAATACAACCCCATCCAGTTAAAAACCGCAATGATCAAATAAATATACATAAATATTACACAGTGAAAATTATTGCACAGTAAAAGGATAGCACAGTAAAATAAAATGTGCATACTCCACTTTAAGTGTAGATGTAAAATATAAAATGGATATAAAATTACAAAGTGTGATATATAGCCACACCTAGTGGAGATGGTTGAATGCTACAGTAAGACTAAATTAAAACTAATATAAAACCCTAGTCATAATAAAATTACTACAACTTGGCTGACCTCATTTTAAAAACTGGGGCAAGGGAGACCATATCATTCAAACCTGGCTCTCTATTTGCTTCCAAAAATATTTGCCAGTAAAGTTCCTCGTATTCCACGTTCGTCTCCCAAGAACCACCCCTGACATCAATGGGAACACCTTCTAGGGCAAAAAACTTTAACCTAAAGCCCAAACATGACAGTGTGTGTTTGTAAAGTGCATTCTTGATTTCCTTTTCTTATATCGTACGTATGCTCTTATATACATTTCCTAAGTTTCCTTTCTGTCTTCCCTATGTAAAAGGCATCACATCCTTCACATAGGACAATATATACTATTCTTTTGGTATCACATGTGCAATGAGACTTCCCAATTATGTATCTGTCTCTGCTCCTAATGTAGATATCCATGATGTTGGAGACAAAAGAACATTGTGGATAAAAACACTTTTAAAAGTCCCCATCTTATTCTTGGGAAAAGATTTATTCTGTTGTCTGTCCAATATATTTTTAATGTTACGCCCCTTCCTGTATATACATTTTAAAGGGTTAACAAAAGTAGTATGTAAGTCAGACAGGCTAGAAAACTTGACCCAGTCTTTCTCAATTATATTCCTAATAATATGGGCATCAAAATATAACAAAGTGTTGCTACCGTCCAAAGGTACACGTCCCAGAGAAGAAGAAAAAATACTCGTATCTATATGTATCTATATGAATTACATTTATGATAAGTACATGTTTTTATATACATATAAGTATTTAATTGATATTTTAGTGTTAGGGTGTGTTTGATGCATTAGTTATAGTGTTTCAAATGTGCTTTAAATGTGTTTCAAATGTATTTGATATGCTAGGATAGTATGTTCCTAAGATTTTATTCCACTAGCTCTGATGAACAACTCAGTAGTTATGGTAGTGTATATGTTTTTAGAGTTTTATGTTGCAATGTTTCATTTTCACATTGCTTATAGTTAATTTTGATGATGTGTATCTATTTAATTTGTGCTTATATATATGTACAAATGCGTTTATTTTATTTTATTTTAGTTTCATTTTATGTTTCTTTGTCAGTAAAGCAATTAGTTAGGTTTGTTCTAAAAGTATTGTTAGGTGGATGTTTTACCCCTCCCTTAATTAATTAATTATTTAATTATTCAATTGGGTTGCTGCTATTTAAATGTTTTTTTGAGAAAATGTGGGATAAATCTGAAGAAGCATGCCAGTGTAGCATGTGAAAGCACTCATTTTTATTAAGTTTGGATTTTACATACAACGTGGTGGTTGTGTCCAGTCTTTTTCCTCGAGTATTTTTTCTTCTTCTCTGGGACGTGTACCTTTGGATGGTAGCAACACTTTGTTATATTTTAATATGGGCATCATCATTATAGTCTGTAATAAAAGCACTTTCATAAATCTCACCACTATCATAGTCTACACTTTTGGTTTCACCATGTATATTACATAAAATTGGTTCTTCTATTCCCAAAATGGGCACAAACCTGTCTTTTCTACCAGCCAAGAACTCTCCCTGTACTTCATTAAGTCTTTGGGGTATCCTCTGTCCAAAAACATGTTTTCTAGAAACTTACATTCAACAAGGAGGTCACCGTGGTCAGAGGTCATTCTACTGCCCCTAACAAATTGCCCTTTGACTATACTCTTCTTCTGACTGTATGAGTGTGCACTAGTAAAATACAAAAAGCAATTGGAATATGTATCTTTTCTGTGTACCTTGGACATAAAAACATTGTGGTTTTTCTAAATAGTAACATCTAAATAATTAACACTATTATATTGAATATCGTATGTACATTTTAAAAAAGTAGTAGATTTTGAAATATAATCAAATAATTCAAAGAACCTGTGCTCTGTGTCTGTCCAAAATAAAAAAAAAAAATGTCATCCAGAAACTTTTTGTAAAAAACCCAGCAGTCATTGAACCTAGAATTAAAAACTATTTTTTCTTCCCATCATGAGAGGACAATGTTCACGTAAGTAGGGGCACAAGAAGCACCCATAGCTACCCCCTTCATCTGACGGAAAAACTCTCCTTCGAAATATATAAAGTTTTTCTTTAAAACTATCTCCATTAATTCTAGAAAACATGTATATCATTAGAAGAAAAACTATTTTGTGACCTCAGTACTTCTTCAAAAAGTTCTAAGCCTTGTTCGTGAGGAATGGTAGTGAATAGGTCTACCACCTCAGTGCTGATAAACATTAAACTGTCTTTGCATAAATCTTGTTTTATTTTCCTTAAAAAGTCTCATGAATTCTTTAAAACTTTTTTTGCACTCATAGAAATCTGTTTTAACTTAAAATCAAAATTTTTGGTCAAAGGGGCTGTAATAGAACTCTCTGCTGCCACTATACGCCTTAAAGGTGGGTCCTCAGTGCTCTTATGGACCTTTGGAACTCCAAAAATTGAGGGTACATGTGGTTCTTTGTTATGTAAGTAACTGAACATCTCCACATCAATACAGTTTTCAAATAATAAGTCATTCAAAGTTAAATATATCTTCTTATATGCTATATTGATCTCGTTCTTTGATACTCTCGTGTATTTACGTTCATCATGGAAAATCTCTAGCATTTTCCATTCATAGGAAATAGAATCCATAATCATCATCCCACCGCCCCCCCTTGTCTGGTTTCATTATTCTAATAGATTGATTGGACCTTAGTTATCCGCGGTGGTGGTGCTGCGGTAGCGTTGTCACCTCACAGCAAGACGTTGTCCCGTTCGATTCTCAGCTAGAGCGTCTTCTGTGGAGACATGCATGAATGGGCATACCTTCGTTGAAGGTTGTGCATTAGGGCCGGCAATTCAGCACGTAAAAATCGACTGCCAATCATTAGCGGACCGGAGTTCTGCTGTGGCGGCCCCTAACCGGGAAAAGCCGAAAGACACAACAACAACAATTGATTGGACCTTAGTTCCTCCAATACATCCTTTTCAATATTAGTTAAATTCAAAACTACCCTGTTCTTTGAAATATCATCTCCCAATTCTCTTTCAGTAAGCATTTTAAAATTTTTCAACTATGGGTGCAAAGGTGGATTCCAAGTACTTGTTCTTTTCAAAGAAATATTCCCCCTATTCTGACCCGCAAACATTAATTCCAAATTTTTCTTCCTGATAAACATTTTTAAATCAATAACTACTTTGCTAATGTCACACTTTTTCTTAGGTATAAATTTAAACCCTTTTAAAAAAGTCCAAAATGTCCTTCAGTATTTTCTAAAGTACTATAATTAAAAATAGTGTGTCCCTTGTAGCTCAACGTACAACCTCCCACATCAATCCTCTCGGCTGCCAGCTGGGCCTCCTCGTCATTTATTGGTATCCTTCCATCCTGTTCCACCCCCTCCAGTTGCCCTGTTTGTATTGAATATGTTGTATGTTTTTTCAGTCTCTTGGACCTTTGGAAGGGGGATATTCTAAAGGGTTATTAAAGTCACTAGGGCCTCATGTCTCCTCCCTCTCCAACCTATTGTAAGCATCAAAATAACTATTGTAATAAACCTGTCCACTAAATCACTGATTCCTTCTCTCATAATTAGTATAACCCTTCAGTCTGGGTTAACTACACTTTGCCTTTTTCCTATTTAAAATATCCAGTAATGTTTCACCAACATATTTCCTAATGTCATAATATCTTTTCTTATTTTGATCAACTGTATGCATTAAATCATTAACTAAACATTGGTTTACATTTCCTATCTGTTCATTCAAAACAGACATATCTTTCTCATTCTGCTTTACAATAGAATGCATAATATCAAACCCACATTTGTCAAAAAAGTCCAACAATTCTTTGTGGAAATCAGATTCATTCTCCACATTGTTTGGGTATTTGTACACTCTAAGACCCTTAGGTACAATGTGGAGCCTAAAACACTCTTTCAAATACACATTATCTAATTCCAAAGTCTTGTATTTTAATAATAATCCCTGTAGTTTGTTTAAATTGTTCATGTAGGTGTCATTATCATGTGTGTGTGGTGACTGTAATATTTTCTCAAAAAAAATTTCTTTTAGTAAGCCAAGTCTCTAAATTGCACTCATTAGCATTTTGTCCATTGTTGGATGAATTGTCGACTTGTCTCCTATTGACTTGCTCAGTCTGTTGTATTCCATCCTCTTTATTAGATGTACCATCCACATTAGAAGGACAGAAGATCTCTGGAGAAACATGTAAATCGAAAACCGTCAAAGGGCAATTTGTTAGGGTAAGTAGAATGACCTCTGACAACGGTGACCTCCTTGTTGAATGTAAGTTTTTGGAAAGCATGTTTTTTGGAAAAAGGAGACCCCAAAGACTTAATTAACGAGGTACAGCAAGAGGTCTTGGCTTGTAGAAAAGATAGGTTTGCACCCATTTAGGGGATAGCAGAACCAGTTTTATGTAATATACATGGTGAGACCAAAAGTGTAGACCATGACGGTGGTGAGATTTATGTAAATGTTTTTATTACAGACTATAATGGTGATGCCCATGTTATTAGGAATGTAATTGAGAAAGAATGGGCCAAGTTTGCTTGCCTGTCTGACTTACTTATCATTTTTGTTAACCCTTTAAAATGCATATACAGGAAAGGGCGTAGCATTAAAAATATATTGGACAGACAACAGAATAAATCTAATCCCAAGAATAAGGTGGGGACTTTAAAATGTGTTTTTTGTCCACAATGTTCTTTTGTCTCCAACACCACAGATATCTATATTAGGACTAGAGACAGATACATAATTGGGAAGTCTCATTGCACATGTGATACCAAAAGAATAGTATATATTGCCCAATGTGAAGGATGTGATGCCTTTTACACAGGGAAGACAGAAAGGAAACTTAGGAAATGTATATATGAGCATATGTACAATATAAGAAAAGTATATCAAAAGAATGCACTTTACAAAGACACACTATCATGTTCGGGCTTTAGGTTTAAGTATTTTGTCCTAGAAGATGTCCCCATTGATGCCAGGGGTGGTTCTTGGGAAATGAACTTGGAATACAGGGAACTTTACTGGCAAATAGCTTTGGAAGCAAATAGAGAGCCAGGTTTGAATGATATGGTCTCCCTTGCCCCAGTTTTAAAAATGAGGTCAGCCAAGTTATAGTAATTTTATATTAGTTTTAATTTAGTTTTACTGTAGCGTTCAACCATCTCCACTAGAGATACACTTTGCAATTTTATATTAATTTTATATTTTACATCTATATTTTACATCTATATTTAAAGCTGAGTCTGTACATTTTATTTTACTGTGCTATACTTTTACTGTGCAATATTGTTCACTGTATAATATTTATGTATACTTATTTGATCGTTGTGGTTTTTAACTGGATGGGGTTGTACTGTATATTACACAATTTATTTTGTGTCACTGCATTTTAAACATGTCTATGACTTTTAGATTTAATCAAACTTATTATGTAACTAGTCAATTAATTAACTAAGGGGGTTATATACTGATTTTTGGTTTGTCCTGTAGGTTTCTGATGAAGTCTGTATTATTATGGACGAAAATGCAGTGGTCTAAGGAGCATTAATGTGTTTTGGTGTTTACTGTCTTGGCCGTTGATTTTCATTAAAGTGTTTTGGCCCTTTGGAAGGTCCACATCTGAAGTGTTCACTCATTTCTGTGTTGGTTTATGAAGATGATTAAGTTTATAAGAGCTGTAGTGGTATTATGGTGAAGACAGACTCCATGTTATGTGGATGGCAAAAGGTTTTTACCAGTGATAAATCTGAGGAGTTGAGCCTAAAAACACTTCTCAAGCACTCTGATATGAAAAGACAGGATAGTGCAGATCCTGTACTTAGGAGGTTCAGTGGATTTTCTTCCTTTGTAAAGTGAAAGGATATAGGATTTTTTTTCCAAAGTGTGGTTACACATTTATTGAATGGTTTATGAGAATGGTTATAGGATAAGCCAGGGCATCACCTGTAAGTTTTATGTATTCGGCTGGTAAGAATCTGGCACTAGGGAGGTAGCTTTTAATTTGGAAAGTAACTTTCTGATGGAAGAGGTAGGGAGTGGTTTGAACTTGAGTTTTAATGTGTGATTGTCTCTGTGTATAGCAGCATGCATTTGCATGTACACAAGGTAGCGTCATTGCAGTTATTACTTATTAAAACATCTGCTGGAATATCATCAAACACTACCACCTCTTTGCCTCCCTGTTTCACTTCCCACCCCAAATAAACCCTGAGCAATGGTAAATGAAAATGTGTCCATCCCACGGACATAATTAGAGTGGACTGCCAGAGCCAAGTAATGTTCTTCTCTTACAACTGCAGGCGTAATAACAGTAGCTGTGTCTGCTAATGACTTCTTCTTAGCAAAGGTTTATTTACCTTTACCAAGACAGGAGGCAGGCCTTTGTAATAATCCAGCGCAGCTGCAGTTTCAGGACAACAACCCATTAATGCGGTGCTAACTCTGTTAGTTCCTTCACATAACATTTGCTCCCCAACCTGTTGCTGTGGATATTTTGGCAGTACATGCCCCAGCTGATTGCAAAGAAAGCAGTTTGCTCCAAATCTTTGGCATGTACTTCAGTCAGTGGTTTGACATTTTTTTGTGGATCCTGTTGTGGAAGTTTAGCCTTCCCTTCAAGGGTTCTGTTATACCCATGTAGAGTGCTGGATAAACCCTCTCTTGTACAGTTGTGCCCTGCTAGCTAACAAAAGTTATGTTTTAATGACTTTCTCAGCAGTATTACACTTCTAATCTACTAACCAGATTCTAATGTCCTCAGACAAAGAACTCAGAGCTTCTTTCCTTCTCACAAAGTCTACCAACATTTAAAAAGTAGTAACATGCCCTCCATTGCCTGATTATTAAAATAAGTGCTTATTTCTGCATGAAATATTTGTTGCTGTTTTCTGGTTTTCTTTTGCTGTTTAAACATTTTCCTATAAACATCAGAAGTAAGTTTAAAACATTCAGACAAAATATTTTTAAATTTACCTTAATCAGTGCAATAAGTTTCATTCATCTTATTTAATGCATGTATTTCCTTACCTATGCGCAGAGGAGTTGTTGCTGCTGTTGACCTGTTGCTGCTGGTCAGGTTGGTGTTGTTTGCACACACAGATTCAAATTTGTGCATAAAAGTGTCAAAGTCATCATGCTTTTCATGCTGATGGAAACATTTAACACTGATCTTAGCATTCTGGAGTAAGTTTTCACCTTACTACTCATATGGCCCTTGCAGAGTACAATAAATTCTGCTTCCTGCAAGTACTGTGTTTCTCTTTCTTATCACTCCTTCTCCAATGTTTCAGTTTTGGCCTCCCGCAGCTCTCTGCCTCTACCTCTGCATCTCCAGCTGTCTTAGTTCCTTGGCTGCTTAGAGGCATTTCTTTTCTAGCTTCTTCAATTCAGGGAGCATTCTTCGGTCATCTGGGGATAGGCTTCTTTGTTGCATGTCATGCTCACTTAGTGAACACCAGACTACCTTGGTTTCAGTGGACTGACTTTGAACAAGGGATGGTTATGATTTCATATTTGGTCATGCCAGCTGGATCATTTCATTTTAGTTCACATTTCTTTATCAGGTGTAACACTGGCATTTTTCATACTCCGCAGTGCTCATTTTTTTGCTTACTTCTCAAGTATTCTGTCCAAAAACCGACATAACGGCTGTGCAAAGTATACTACTATTAACCTTGTTGCTGGAAGGGTGAACACATTTTCTCATGAAAGAACTGTTCCAGAGACTATGCATTTCCAATTTACAATATCCACACTGCTGTAAACCAATTTTATGTGATATGAATGTGTGTATAATCCCATCTGCTATTGCCAATTTAGCATTTGAGGGACACAGACTAAGATCTCATAATCTGTGCTGTTGCCATCAATTACTATGTGATGGTGCATGCTTTCAAATCTTCACTGGTGGCATGAAATTATGTATGAGAGTGGTGCTTGCCTTAAGAGTAATAGTAAGTGCACATTAGCGTATCACTGACCATCTATGGAGTAATGTTATAATCATTGGCTCTGCAGGATCATACCTACATCATTCTCATCCCAGGGTCATTCAGTGCTACCTTTCCAACATTAATACTTGTCAAAGATTATTTTGCGGCCACTCCCCCCCACACACACACACACACACAACCACAACACGCACACAGACACACACACACACACACACACACACACACACACACACACACACATACAATATTCATGAGGAGGAGCCACTAATCTGTCTCTTGTACAATACCCCTTTCCCTGCCTTTAAAATGATGCTGCCACCAACTAGCTCACAATAAGTGTTAATCCTTAAAATAAGCCAGCCATTAAATGTTTGCAATATAACAATATCTGTTGCAATAATTCTTCAAATAAAAACTGTAAGACAATGTTTGAGTTCACACGAGTTCAATTCACTTATTCATAGCCTCATAAATAAAAAGCTAGCCACAAGCATTTTAAATTGAATAATACATTTTTCCTTAAAATAAATAAAATCAGATAATGTGCTTATTTATCAAAATACAGAAGCAGCTATAAACTTGCAGAAAGAATGTACAAAATAAATGTACTTAACTAACAGATTAAACATGGAGAATTGCACCTATCACTGCCAGTAGCTAAAGCTTGATTTTCTACATACCTCTGATTTACAAGTCCAGGTAGTATTAGTACAGTTTTACTGGCAGATAAAGTCCAGCTTGAGCTCTGTTTAAGCAGTGTAGTTACCCAATTAAGGAGCAAAGTATACGGAAATGGCAAACATTTTTTTTTCTTCTTAAAAGAGTCCCAGGTACTCTGTTTCATGTTTGGTTTAAAATTAGGACCATTTTTCCTTTTTCCACAGTCTTATACCTTATGGGGGGGAGAAGAGTCCATCAAGTAAGCTAGTGTCCAAAAACCTAAAGCATTTTTGTGCTGAAGACCTGCACAGGTGTGCACATTTGAGAAGCCAAATTTAGTTTCAAAGAATCCTACTGCATTTCTATTAAATGTAGCTGCATTCCCAGTACAATGTTTTCCATTCTATGCATTTTATATGATGCAACATTTACAGCAAGCACAATTTTACAAAAAACGTATAATTCCATTAATTTCTTCTTAATACGTCTTTTATTTTACTTCTACTGATGCAAACGTTACATTGTGTCTGCAAACATACAAATGCATCTTTCTAGTCTATTGTATAAAGTTCTTTCACTGAGCATGTGTTACTGTGGATTAAGGGAATTCTGGGTATGAGAGGATTCCGTCACGTGTGCATGGGTAATGATAAGAATGGTTGCTAGCCATTAAGAACTGGTCAGCTAAAGATGATTCATAAAGTGTTTAAAGTAATGAGTATTGAAGTAAATAGATTTCTGTGAGACTTGTCAGTGACTTATGATGTATACTAGATGTGGGATATATGAGGTTGTTTGGTGTTTGCTTTGCTTACTGTGTGCATTCATAACTGTGTAATAATTGGAATCTAGAACAGCTTGGCTTGTAAACGTTATTGTTACTGAAGTATAGCTCCCTAAAAATAAATCATAGAATCTTCCTTTTACTAAGTCAGTTAAATACCGTTTTGGACATTTGCTTTGCATGGGACAAACTCCAATACATTTCCTATGTGAGGAGTATGTCCCCATACACATCTAGCCAAATATTACAATTCCAAACCCAAAGAACCTTGGAGAAGAGAGAAATCCATTTTCTCCAAGGCTGTATTACCTCAGATTTCCAATATCTAAAGGAAGGGTGGAAGGGTTTGCACCCTACATTAGGCTGCAGATGGGGAGGGTAGTATAAACAAATCTCTCCAGAAATAGTTAACACAGGCTTGATAGGTACTATTATTATGAAAGATGGTGTGAGTGGGCATGTGTGTGGCTGACCACCTTAATGTAGCATAGAGGCCTCTTACAGTGTTGCAACACTGTATCTAGCAACCATTCTGTGTACTTTGATACCTGTCATTTATGATGTACTAAAACCCTGATGGAGTATAATAATACATATGTTTGTACCTTAAAAGTCCACTACCTGTTATTCAGACAGTGTGAAAACAGCCATGATGGGGGCACTGCAAGAATGTTAGCACTGTCTTTGTGTTTATTCCTTGCTTTTTAACATCAGCATAAAATAATCAAGTGAAATTAAGTGACGTGTCTTAGAAAACTGAAATAAAGTCTTAATACACATATTTCTTCTGTGAATAAGTAAATAGTATACAGTTAACAGAGCTTTATCTATTTATTTATTGACATTTGTTAACTGGGTTAGTCCAATTGAGCCAGGGGCCCATTTTCAGTGGAGACCCGAGGAGAAAAGCTCCAGAAATAATACAAGTAATTATGATATTTACAAAATATTAAAGTAGGGTCACAGAAATCTGGTACAAGTAAAAAAATGTGTGCAGAGCAGTACAACGCATAGGTAAAATAACAGTTAACAAGTACAATTTTGAAAACTGGACTTAACTTAGGTTAGTGTAAAGAGAGAGGTTGCCCTTGGAGTCAGCTGTTAAGAGGTGTGATGATAGGATGTACTGCCAGCACAGCTAGCTGGAATTTTGAAAATAATTATATGCCATTTGTGAATATTAAACTGATTTATACAAGATGCTTGTGTTACAAATGTATTTGAACTGTTTGTCATGCATATATCAAACTGATTTGTACAGATGTTTGTGTTGCAAAGGTATATGTGAAGAGAACAGAAATGTACATGCACTATTGTAACTGTTTAAATCTATATGTTTTAACAAAGGAAACTGGAAGATTAACCTCAGTCCAGCAAACTTTAAAATATATCTGAAATTAAATCACTTTACAGGCTAGGCCATAAAAATGCTATCTCACAGGTTTCAGTGCAGCCAGAGACACAAAGTCTGTACAAGGAAGCTTTCTGTATTGTCTTTGGTGTGAATTAATTATTACTCTGGAAGCATGGAGGTATGAAATTGTTTTATGACTTCCAGCACCTGCCACAGACTTGAACAAAAGCCCTTGTGTGTGTGTATTGTTACAGGTAGGTGATAAATCCTGCCAGTTTCCAGCAATGGGGGTTTGCATGGGAACTAGAAGTCAAATGACCAGAAGTGATGTAATTCTGCAAGCTATCCCAGAAGTAATGTTTCAGATATTATTTTGAGAAGTCTCTTAGTGAGACTGAGCATTCTGTATTCTGTCTTGGGGCTGACAACAAAAAGGACCATTCACCACATCATCTGCCTTGGTCTATTAAGTATGTAGGGAATAGTAACTCTCTTAGATTTAATCAAGAATATAGTGAAGCCTAATTTAGATATTGTTTTTCTTTATTTGTCTGAACATGTCCTTCAATATTAATTTGAATATTTCCAGTGATTTTAAACTCTGATGTCACTGTGAATATATACTTAGCATTTTCTTGTTCTTTTATTATTTATTGTTACATATATTTAAACCTTTCATTGTGGCTGATCTTTGTACAGATATTTAAGTTTTGAGAGTAATTGTGTATTTATTTGGTGACACTGTGTGGGCCACTCCTAATAGCCTTACTCTTGGTCAAATTATCATTTGTATTAACATTAATTTCACTCGGTATATTGGGTACATTTGTAAGGGCCTTAAGGTAGCTGGCAGTAGTGTCTGGTGGCAGTGGTAACTACATTATAGTCTGGACAGAAGGGGGAATAGCTAGTAAACCTGTGTGTGTAAATCTAATCTCCACTGGTTGGACAATGTGGGTGCTAGAGATCTTGGCTTGGACACTCAGCTGAGATCTCAACTCTATAGCAGTGCCAGTGGGGAGTCTTATTGGGGATCTGAAGAAAGAGGGCGAAACAAGCCCCAGACAGTTCCCCATGTGCTCTTAAGGGAAATTGTGCTTGATTGTGCTCGATGCAGAGAGCTACATCTGGATATACTGTTTATGTACCTGTTATCATCTCAGTGAATGTTCCCCACAGGTACCAGTGGTGAGGATTGAGGCTCCTTGATTACTGGCTCAGAGGTGGAGGGTCGTCACAAGGGACATAACTGGCAGATGCCAGTGATGCAGGAATGCAGTGCCAGCACCAATTTTATGAAGGTGCCAAAATATAATGACTTCATAAATGGCACTGACTGTGTGAGTGCATGACAGTAACCATAGCAAACTGTTTCTTACAGTTGTAGCTGTAGCACACAACTTGCTAGAGTTAGAGCAGGACTGCAAAATAGTTTATTTATTTATTTTTTTTTTTTATGGTCATCAATTGCAGGAAAAAAAATTGAGTTGAAGTGGATGCCAGTTTGGGGAAATGCCCAGGACCGAAGCATCAGATTATAGTAGTCAAAGGACCCCAAATATTACTGCTGGGGAAGTCTTGTGGTTCTTGATGAGGTTGTATTTTAACTCTGGCTCTGATAACTCCATATCAGGAAGTTATTTAAAATTATATTTCACTGAGATTGCAAAAGCATCTTCATACAAATCTGCAACAGTATTAGAATCATGACAATGGCTGAAGAAATTGAAAAAGCAGTTGATATCAGCTATGGTGGAAGAAGAAATGTGTGCAAAGGATGTTCAAGAGGAAGGCTGGTCATCACAGAAGGGATTGGATGATGAAAACAAAGTGATTCAACTGAAAGTCTAAAACGTAACTAAGAAACTATAAATAAGAACATTTATGGTGTATATCTGGAATCATGTCCAGATATACAAGAAAAGTGGAAATGTTAGGAGTAGAGTTTTTGTATGATCAACATGGGTATTTAGCAGAAGAAGGTAGAACTTTATCTGGTCAGACAGAATACATATAGTAAAATAAGTTGTAATGAAGAACAAATCTCATGGGAAGAATGTGAGACTGACTGGAATAGCAGAAAGAGAAGAAGGTCTGAATTTGTTGGATTCTGTGAAAACAAGATAGCATAATGAACAGATTTTACTGAAGCATCACTAGGAATTGTGAAGGCAACCATGTTGCCACTGTCTGCACCAGGTGTTTTTTTGTTTTGTTTTTTGTTTTTTTGTTTTTTGTTTTTTACCTTTAAACCCAGGTTAATTTGGGTTCAGTTTCTGCCTACATATAAGAAGGAATAAGTACCGTGGCAGCAGTACGAACCAGGAAAGAGAGTTGTGGCAGCAGGTCAAACAGTGCATGTAGATCACGGCTGCTCAGATATACGTTTTCAAAAGAGACTGTAGTTTGTAGACATCATTAAATAAAGTAAGGGGTGTAACTTGAACTATAGACTGATTTTTCACAGCTGAGTTAAATATTTACCTGCCACAATGGGCTCAGACATTTACATGTGATAACCAAATTAAAATACTTGCTCCAACAGTTACCCGAGAGATAATAGAAGTTGATTAAATAAGTTAGATTAATACTGATGCCACTTCCAGCTTGAAAGAATTGAAGAATGTATTAGAAAGTTGCAGCAAGAGGTGAATATATTAGGAAGTATGGTGTGAGACAAGTCTTCTGCTTTGGAAAAAGTTCAAAAAATATTGTTTGATTAAGCATTTATTAGGACAGAAGTTGTTTTAAATTTGAATACTGCATTAACAAGGAAGTTTAGATTTGTTCACTAGAATCGACAAAACTGAAGACTACATCACTTTGAGGAAGGGTCTGTAAAAATGTTAATTTGTGCTTAAAACAGGTTGCAGTAGCATATCCTTAATGAAGAATATTTCAAATTAAAAGTTTTTCTTTTTCATTGTGTTACAGATGTAGGAACTGAGACTCTTTATTAGATTGGTATCCAATGATAAGGGCTGCAAGGATAATGTGCGAATTGTTTTAAATCTGGCTCTTTGAAGAAGTCTTGAAGATTGATTTTACAGGGTATTAAGTGGATTTTAAAATTAATTTATTAGTAACTTACTGTTAGTTGTAGCTTCTTAGATGAGTGATGGGCAAATTTTAAGTTGACAGTATTTGATATTGCCTACACATTTAAGTAAGTGGAAATAGATAGTTGAGAAGTTTTTGTTTTGTTGCCCCCCCCCCCCACCTTAGAAATCATGTTAGCACCTGTTTAAAACTGCTTTTTACCGCAGCAAGAGTGGGAAATCTGAAGGCAACCATGTTGCCACGGTCTATACCAGTTTTGTTTTTAATAAACTCATGATTATGCACCAAATATAGGAAAATGATTACTTTAAGTACATTTCTAACATCATAAGAAAGGTGCTTATCAGAGAGGATTATGAGTGGGCTGCCGATCAAAACATGCTTAATATGTGTTTGAGACATAGATGCCAAGAAATTCACCTTGATGGCAGAGTGCAAGGATGAATCTTGTCATCCATGTTGACAACACATAATTAAGGGTTGTTATCAGAGACCCAGTCATAATTCTATGTAGTGCATGGAGCTTTATCTGCTTCATGTACAACTGGTTATAGAAAAAAGTGCTAAGTGTTTTGCCAGCTTTCAAAGCCATAAAGCACTTAGCAAGTGCTGTCAGAAAGATAGCATAACTCAGTCTGTTATGTTTGCACTCGCCTTCCATGCCTCTCAACCATTGAGATTTTTGCAGAATGTCCAGATTTTTGCCTCATATTTTTGGCCTCTTCCTCATACACCAGTGGTTTTCTGACAAATCACTGAGGATTGAAGTTACTAAATAATGACATACATTTGTATTGCAGATTTCCTGTCCTTCAGAAAATGCAGGTGAACACAAATCTTGCTATTTCAGCAACTTTCTTGGTTTATAAGAAGTCAGGGACCCATCATTGGCACAGACATCAGAAAACAAATAATCATCGTTGTTTGCTGGTCAGTACTGACAGATACTCACAAGCTTGCTCTCTAGCCTTGCAAATATTACCTAAACCAGAGCTCTTTGTACCTAAACCTACTAATACCTTCCCCTGCTGTATTCCCTCTTAAACTGTTACAGCCAGACCAAGATTACTCCTAGGACCATGAGTTGTAAGTTTCCTTCCTTTTCTCCTACCAGCCTGGTTGACATGGGTCTACTGAGGCAGTGTAGCAACTACATGTACACTAACAACCCCCTACTCCTAAATTTTCCTGCATCATTTGTGAGAGATGCACTTACATTATGAATCTGGAATCATAGATCTCTTGTGCAATAGATAGCAATACAGAGCAGGTTATCAACTCACCTACCACAACTCCTACTCATAACACACAGCATACACATAGACCAACATATGCAGAGGTACTTACAAAAAATCTACCTAAACACCAGACACCTCCAAAACACATACATACTAAACCAACCATAACACCTGAAACACACAATACACATAACGACACAAGCACAAGTGTCTCACCATCGAATCTTATAGGCAATGCACATCCACTCCAAATATCTTAGTCATAGGAGGCTGTATAGTGAGACATACAGCTGTCCCCCTCACTAGGCTGAACAAGGAGAAAGTTGTGGTCAGCTTTCTTTCTGGTGCCAGGATTGTCAGATCATGCAGGCACTCAAGTCTCTTAACAACAAGTACCATTATGATTCACTCAAAGTACATGTTGGTGTGAATGACTTGAGACGTACATCCCTGGACTACATGAGGAGAGACATGTTTGTGCTGTCTGATTGTGTCACAGGCAGGTATATCCCTAGCCTTGAGCAGCATATTACCCTCATCTAGGATGATACCACAATATAAGCAGAAAATCATTGACTTCAATAGTTTCTGGTGTCATTCTATGGGGATTCAGTTTCTGTCAGCCTGGGATGACATGATCAATAGACCTCGATGCTTTGCCAGAGATGGTCTTCATCTGTCACCTCTGGGATTTCAGCTACTGGAAAAGGCTCTTGCCACCCAGATAGTCCCTTTTATTAGGCAATGTCAGAAGAAGAAAATTCCTGATGTAAAAATTTCATCGAAAAACAACCTCAATGTTATGCTGCTAAATGTTAGGATTCTTGGCATGAAACTGCACTCACTGGAAGCAGTCCTCACCTTGGAAGACACTGCCATCTGTGCAGTCATGGAGACCTGGTTCAAGGCAGGGGAGAGCACCCCAGCCATGCCAGGTTTCACCTACTACCACATGTTCAGACCATGAATAGAAGAAGTGAAAATTAAAGGAGGCGGTGTATCAAAATTCATTAAAGATAAATACACTTCCAGATTGGTTAAACAGTATGATTCCCTGGAGACACTTCAGGTGCAACTAACTATTGATAGGACACCTATTCAAGTCATTGCCAGCTACAGGACCCCCTCCATGAATCAAGACACCCACTCTGCCTACCTGGATCTATTGGAATCCATCAAGATACATCTGAACACCATGGTTCTGAATGATTTTAATTACTCATGCTCAAACTCACTTGCCCAAAGGTCCCTCGAGTTAATTAACTAAAATGCCCTGGACCAGCTGGTGGACACCCCAACTAGGGGTTCCAGCATCATGGATCTGGTGCTTACCAATAAGGGGGACTGCTGTAGCACCCCACTGTGAGGTCTTCCCTTGTCAGATCACACCAGAAATAAGTCTCATTCGAAGTAACTAACACATCGGACCCCCCCACCCACCCAAGCAGCAACTAAACTAAAAATGTCTCCAAAGCAGATTATATCCTTATAAGGGATGATATAAATAGTTTCACTGCACCTCCCCCTCACATGTAACTGGCAACTATATCAAGTCCTACACCAATGCTTTTTACAAACACCTGTATAACTGCACTGATGCCGCTGTACCTGATAGGACCAAAAAAAGTTCTTTAACAAAGAACAAACCTGCCTGATGCACAACTGCCATTACCAGGCTTTACAATAAGGGGGAGAAATTGTTGCCCATAAGTAAGAGGAAAACTTGAAACACTCCCTCTTCAACTTAAGCAAATAAAACTTCTTGTGAAGTCCTCCAAAGCAAACTATAAATCCAAACTAGTGTCCTCAACTAAGAACAACCATAAGGCATTCTTTAGTTACATCCGTACCCTAAAAGGTAAAACCCAGATTTGTGCCAAACTGGTAGTTAATACCACCACATACACTGAGACTATGGACATAGCTAACATGTTAGCCAACAGGTTCTGTGAAAACGTCAGTCTCCTGTCCCCACCACACATACCCCATGACATTCCTTCCACCTGTCTCCCACCTTGTGTCTCTAGAGAGCATGTCATAAATGTCCTCTCTAAGGCCAAAATTACAGTGTCTATTGGATGTGATAACACCCCAGGCTGTGTACTATATGGGGCTTCAACAAAAATTAGCAACACTATTGTGTACTCTTTCCAATCATAGTCTAAGCACTGGCTTCATCCCAGCTGAATGGAAAATGGCCACCGTTATCCCCTTGCACAAGGATGGTGCTTCCACTGCTCCAGGGAACTATAGAACTATAAGCCTGACTAGACTTATCTGCAAGGCCATGGAGTGAATCATCATGGACCTTATCAACAAAGATATAGGTAATCTCCAAACATTTGACCCTACTCAGTTTGGATTTGTCAAAGGGAGATCATGCCTCTTAAACCTGCTGGACTTCTTCAAGACAGTCACCAGAGGCCTGGAAGAGGGGAAAACTGTGCGTACAGCCTACCTGGACATGGCCAAGGCTTTTGACACTATTCCCTACTCAGGCATTATTAACAAACTCACCCAGTTAGGTATCATTAGGTGAGTCACTAACTGGCTCACCAATAGAACCCATACAATCAAATTAGGTGAATCCATCTCCAACAGCAGACCCATAATAAGTGGTGTTCCACAGAGATCAGTCCTGGGACCTCTACTGTTCAGAATCTATTTCTCTGAAGTACAAGCCAAAACTAAAGGTCTGTGGCTGACAAAGTTTGCTGACAACTGCAACCTGGGAGCAGTCATAGATTCCCCAAGTGATGTCAACATCCTACAAGAGGGTCTTATGCAAACAAATGATTATTGCCAAAGTCATGGCCTTAAACTCAATGCAAAAAATCTATTATCATCCCTTTCAGTAAGAGCGATGTTCCTGCTAACTACCACATCAATAAAATCACCCTAAGCACACACTCAGTGATGACAGACCTGGGCACACAAGGTTGACAGCAACCTTACCTTTGCTCACCATGTCTCCACAGTGGTAAAAAGAGGATTCTATATTGCTCATCTCCTAAGTAAGGGCATCGCCTCCAGAAAAAAAAGTTATAACCTCCCTGTACTCTTCCCTCGTGAGGCCAGTAATTGAGTACAATCTCCCTTTTGGTATGTACCTTTCCAGGCACCTGCAGCAACTGGAAAGATCACAAAAGTTCCTCACAAGTAGAACTCAAGGTATTCAGCATCTGTCCTATGTGGATCAGCTGAAATCACTGTCACTTTACTCCTTTTTATACAGACTACTCAGAGGCAACATGAATAGAACCTGCTTTAGGGACAGGTTTGTCTTCCAGAGGTTACCGCACCTGTGGAGCAGACTCCCAGTTCATGTCAAGCAGAGCATCTCTTTGGCCCTCTTCAAGTGCAGTCTAGATGATTGGATGGGTAACCATAAATCCACCCCAAGGGTTCCACCTGTCTCTCTCTTAGGGGCAATCGGTGCTGATCTTGGAAACATGGGCAGAAGTTGGATAGGCTTGTAAGGGCCATAGAGCCATTAGCCTAGTAACTTCCTATGATCTGTTATTTGTGGTATACTTTTCTGAGATGCAGGCCAAAACCAGTGGGCTATGGCTGACCAGGTTTGCAGATGACTGCAAGCTGGGTACTGTCATCAATTCCCCTAGTGATGTGGACATCCTCCAAGAGGGACTCACTCAAGCAAATGACTGGTGCCAGAAACATGGCCTCAAGCTCAATACCATAAAATGTATCATCATCCCCATTAGGGAGAGGATGTCCCTACAAATTATCACATTAATAACAACATCCTAAGCACACAATCAGTCATGATGGATTTGGGCACCCAGGTTGATAGCAACCTGACGTTTGACCACCATGTTGCTTCCATTGTACAGAAAGCCTTCTACATGGCTCACCTCATAAGTAAGGGTATCTCATCCAGGCACAAGGAGGCCATAACATCCCTATATTCTTCCCTTATAAGGCCCATTATTGAGTACAGCACCCCTTTCAGCATGTACCTCACAAAGCACATGCGGTAGCTGGAGAGAGACCACAGAGGTTCCTCACCAGGAGAATCCAGGGCCTCAAACATCTATCATACACAGATAGGCTAAACGCCCTATCCCTCTACTCAGTTTCATACAAACTCCTCACAGGTGACATCTGTCTGGCATACAAGGCGATCACGGACCCCACCTTGATGGGACTGCTGCATATCCACAAGTCAAGTTCCACTTGAGTAACCTGCATGTGCGTCCTCAGCCTTGTCTGTGACATCAACAAGACTTGTTGCTTGGACAGATTTGTGTCCCAGAGACTCCCCCATCTATGGAATAGACTCCCTCTCCACATCAAGCAGAGTACCTCTTTACCCCTTTTTATGTGCAACATGGATAACTGGATGGGAAACAGAAAATATACCCCTGGGATTCCACCCTTGTCCCTGCTGGACAGGGGCATTGGGTGCTGATTTGTCTAAACATGGGCTAAACTCTTGGCTAGGCTAATAAGGGCCTCAGGTCCAATAGCCTAGTGACCTTCTATGATCCTATGATTCTATATGACTGCCTAGTGTGAGACTCAACCTTAGCAAATTAATGGCATCCATTGAAGCATATGAACTTTTCTGTAATGTCTGCTTTTCCATCCTATTCTCAAACATATATTTTGTCTAGCTTTTTGTAAGATTATGCTCAACAATATTCTAAGGTTGAAAGTAACTTTTCTACAGATATGCAACATAAATAAGGAATAAGATAAAGCTTGCTTAAATGTAGAAATAGAGTTTAGTAATATGTGATTAGCATCCATACTAAATGACTGTGGCTTAAAAAAAATAAGGAACTTGCTTATGAGTGTATTACACACACACATCAAGAAAGCTGACTACTTACAGACTTGGCAAGAATGTTAAAAAAAACAGGATATATCATAAAAATCCTAATCTGCTTTCTTTAAAGAATGGACAACAGGACATGACAAGGCGTTTCCATGAAAAATATGCTTTTCTAAGAAAGTTTAAAAATATGCTTTTCTAAGAAAGTTTATCCACGAGGCGTTTCCTTAAAAATATGCTTTTCTACACTTATCAGCATTTGCACAAGAGCAGAATTGTCAGCATTTGCATCATCAAGGCAGTATCTTTCCAAAACCAAGAGGGAGTGCTTAACTAAAAATATATATAAAGTCTGTATTAAATCCAGTTATGTTAGGGGTATTGGTAGGGACACATTTGTCTCAAGGTAAATGTTATATCTCTCACATCATCTGTACTATATGAGAAGTAAAGTAGAACAGTACCTGAAGCAGCAACGTTAGTCCATGTGGTTTATTATAAAAAGATATCTGTTACTGCTCTGAGTTGATGCTGCAAAGTATATTCTCTCATCAGTGTATATTCTGCAAGTTTTTGTATGCAGCAGACTGAATGCAACTATAACCAGACTTTGATTTCAGCAGAATCCAGCCAGCAAGACTGAGTGTCTTAAGAAGACTTGAAATCCATCACAGTAAGCAGCACCATAAGATCTATAATAACAAAAATTAATTTTTCACTTTTATGTCATCTGTTATTTTTATCACAGACTTTGCATCTTTTTAGATCCTCATACCATTGAACACTGTATCCTGTCAAAGTTTTTGCAGAAAAAGGTGGCTCAGAACAGCACACCACAGTACAGACTGGACAGCAGATCATTTCTGTTTTGTATAGTTCAGCTCAATTTGTGCATTATCATATTTGCAAAAATTTCTTTACAATGTTTTTATAGACATTTTCATTGTGTGAAAAGTCTCTTCCCCAGGATTCACGAATCCTCTGTGTAAGACTAAATTAGTCTTACACGGAAATGCCAGTCTAAGAGTAAGATGGCAGTGCGCCATGCATATTAATGAGGGCACGTTGCCTCAACTCTAAGGCTAACACGGAGCATGCATGAGTGCAGGGGGCATGTCGGACTGGCGAGCAGTCCAAAAATCCATGCCCCTGCAAGTCTCTCAATTGGGAAATGTCAACTGACATGAGCGAGTCCGCTCAAATGTGTACATACCCAAAACTACACTCCCCCACATTCTAAACCCCTGTACAATTATAAAATGTAAAACTTTTATTTTTTTTTATTATTCCCGATATAGCTGCCCGTATTTGCGCGTGTTTGCGTGTGTTTGCCCATTGCTTAGCTACAGTTAGCAGTTTAGACATCAAAGAGGATAATAAGCACTGCTTTAACTAGCGCAATAGCTTTGCGCAGAGCTGCGAATCACGCAAACTACCACAAACAGAACATGTTTGCGAGTAGCTGCACACCACGCTAACTAGCGCAATGTCAGGCAATGTAGAGCACCATAGAGCAATGTAGAGCAACGTTGGGCAAAGTTGAGCAAAGTCGGCTAAACACAGCCACACCTCCTAGCCGGTCTGGCCAGTAGTAAAATAAAAAGCAATGACAGGCCTCAAACCCGGGATACTGTGCACCATAATCACAGTACTGAACCACTAAGCCATGACAGCTTTTCATAAGCATGCACTTTCAACACACACATACATATCAATGGAAGTTTACCCATTGCTAAGCAGGTATGCCTTCAGCTGAGTTTTTTCAAAACTGGCCAATCACAAATAAGTGCGGGAAATGATGCATATTTAAGCTCCATAGGTCGGAATACTTGCCATGACTGGTTGTAGCTCCCATCTGCAGGCAGCAATGGCCGGTGCTGGAGAGGGCTCTCATTTTCGAGCGCAACGTTGGGGCATTGAGGAGTCAAAAGTAATGGTTTGGTTCCTTGTCCATAATCATGAGGATAGACTCCTGTGGGGCCAGTACCAGGGCACCCAATACAAAGTGGAAGCCTGGGACCGTCTAGCTCATGAACTCACCACTGCCACAGGTGTCCCTCGGACTGGTGAGCAGGTCAGACACCACCATGCAGACCTGAAGAGATGCAAGGCGGGTCAACTGGACCACTGGATCCAGGAGGCCCATGAGATGGAAAATGCCCCACTACTGAGTAAGTAGCCATGGAATTAAGTATGTAAGAATTGCTATTCTAGTCTATACTATGGATAGATATGTCTCAATATCACTTCATTGACTTCACAGCTGCAGGTGTCCGTGCTGCAAATCAGCAAGCCTATGCAGATAGGCTGCTAAGGCTGCACCACCAGGCAGGTTAGTAATTATTCAGCTTGTACTGTTATGTAAAATAAATGAGAGAGCCTGAAAAAAGTGTTTTAACACAATAAATAAAGGTATAATAATTCTCTAATAATTATTCTGCATGTACTGTTATATAAAATAAACGAGAGAGCCTCTAGAAAAGTGTTATAAGTCTTTAATAAAGGTATAATTCCTGGAGTGTGTCTGTGTCATTTTCTTTGATATGTGGTTGTAATATTGCATTATAGAATAGTACTGTTGTATTAAGTGCTGTTAACACACAGTTGGGTAGGCCCATATAAAGTGGATGAAGGGAGTGCCAGTAGCTTTTAAGCATATTTACAGTCCTCAACTGTTGGTTCATGCCCAGCATGTACAGGTTAATCTGGCACATGAGTGGCTTGGTATTGTGTCCCCCAGAAATGTCATTGTGCTGGCAGAAATGTAGGGAGCTGTTAACATATAACTGATAATTTCACCTAAACATATCTAGATAAGTATAGGAAAGTAGAGCTGTCAGTGTACCATTTCAGCAGTAGTGTGTCTGAGCAACTCACAAAATATGTAGCAGTAATATCTGCATCCCGAACAGTTTGTATGTCAGATACAGCCCATGTATATAAAGATCTAGCAAAACCCATTTCCCAATTTAAGGACAATTGGGTAGTGTAATAATACATGCAGGGGACATATAACTGCAGTTAATAGGAATGTAGTGTAAACTAGAAGGATATATAAATTGTTAATAGAGCTATCATTTTCCACCCTACTGTATGTGCATAAAAATGCAATCCCACACCTCAATGGGTATGTCTAATCTCAAAACATTTGTTGGGACATATGTCCTATTGGTTTATAAATATCTGCATTTATTTTGATGCATGTGCCCTGTTCAAATACCACAATATTGGTGGCCTATTGCCATCAATTAAACCTGCATGCTGTTGTAATGTCCACTGTTGTTCTATATATGCATGTGTCATGCTTGCTGTTCAACTGTTGGAACTCTGGTGTGTTGGGTTAATGGGAATACTTCTGCATGCTGTTATAACTAATTGGGAATGCTGTTGACTGTTATAAACCCATATTTTCATTAAATCCTCCTAAACATAGAAAGTATGGGAAGGCCGGTCCCAGCGGACCCAACTGTCCCACCTCATCTGGCGATGACACCTAGCACCTGCAGGTCCGGTGCCCAGCCTGGGACCTCCTCCTCCATTGGCCCTGTGCCACCTTCAGGTAGACACACTGCAGGGGAAGCAAGCGTGGGCGGAGGAGGACCACCTATCACCCTCCTAACGGTCCGGGCTGTGGTGCGTAGGGAGATCGAGCATTCTGTCGCTGATCCTCTATGCCAGCTTGAGGCATGAGTGGCGCAAATCATGGGTGAGCCTGCCCCTCCTATGCAGCCCCCAGCACAGCCACCGACTGCCCATGGGTGGGGATCTCAGTTCCACTGTTGCCATCTGTGGGCTCATGGGCTTGCGATTTCCAAACATCCTTCCCCGTCAATGGTGTTCACCCACCACATGTCATATTCCGCCCCTGTATGCATCTTGTTTGTCTTGTCTGTTTACCTCCCCAACCTACCTCCCCAAATATACCTACATCCCCTACCCCACATTCCACTCTCACCTGAAAAAAAAGGGCAATCTGCTCCCAAAAAAAAAAAATACGCCCCATACATAGCTGCCCATTTTGCACACATGTCTGCTGGACACATAAACTGATATTTAATTGGCAGTATAACATACTTTGTTGTCCTCACCCCTCTCTCAGGGGTGGAAGGTTTCATATTTCCCTCCAAATTTATTGCATATGCACAGCTGTTGCTGTTAAAGAAATGGGCAGCTATGGACCTTCCCTACACCTGTCCTGCACATCCAGAGCTGTTTTCCCTACAGTCTTTCCCTCTTTGTGCCCCTTTTTCACCACTTTCCTATCTTCCTATTTTCTTTTCTTTCAAAGAAATGAGCACGGAGGTTAATGGGAGTAAGCACTATTAAGCAGTAGTTAGCAGGTTTGCGGGAGTGTGCGCTTGTGTGCGCTTAGCTAAGCATTGCTAAGCATTGCGCAAACCCACGCAAACCTGCTTACAACTGCTTAAAAGTGCCTTAGTCACTCTGTATGTCAGGGCCCTTGTTCTGCTCAGCAGCAAAATAAAACACCTCTGTCAGTCTCAAACCCCAGACCTTGGACACACTAGACTGCATGAAGTACCACTAAGCCATGGTAGACATACAAGTTGGTGCTGAAATAAATATATCATGCATCAGAATGAGTGAATGTAAAGGAAAAATAGGAATGCCATAACACAAATCTTGTTCTGTGGATCTTTACCAGCAGTTGTTGTGGAATTGCAT
The DNA here is from genome assembly GCF_019279795.1 of Protopterus annectens. Taxonomy (NCBI): domain Eukaryota; kingdom Metazoa; phylum Chordata; order Ceratodontiformes; family Protopteridae; genus Protopterus; species Protopterus annectens. Next base: position 1,965,120,110 of record NC_056737.1, read on the forward strand.
TACATGACTGTGAAAAGAGAACCAGCCATTCTAGCAGGAAATAATGTTACAGCAGCACTTTACAACCCCCACACAGTATCATAGCAGGATAAAGACTGGCATATCTGATTAGGGCAGAGGCCATACTTCCCAACTATGACTAATTTTCAGGGATGTCCCTGATTTTGAAACAAATTTTAGCTGTGTCCCTCTGAATCCCTCTGAAAAGTACTGACGTTAGGCAGAAAGGTGGGGAATTACACTTAATGAATAATGACAATAAGTAAGAGTTAGACACTGCTTGTACTTCAGAAAAGGTGTATTAATCCATATGCTCTGGTTCTCTCAAAGTCTCAACTTAATGTCTCTAATATTTTAAAGGTGTACCTCACTTTTACCTACTTTTCCCTGAGTCTGTTCAAATATGTACCTGAGTGTTTCAGAGGCCTGGCAGAGGCAGAAACACACAGGCATATCAGCTTTTCTGCTGTTACACACTGCAAATAGCTTTGGAAGGAGTTCCAGAAGCATACCCTTATGTAGGAGTACAACTCTGAAATACCAAAGGATGTAGCCATGTATTGGTAGCAACCAACTGTGACAATGCCATTGTTCCAGTGCTGAATAGACTGGTGTGGTGCACAGACAAAGAATAACAGGCTAACCTCTGGCTACCATCTGGATAGGTCCACAGTTGGGAGCTACGCAGACAGACTACTTGCCTTGATAAGCTAACAGGTACACAGCAACCCTTTACGTCCAGCAAGATAAAATTCACACAATAATACATAATGCTCTCTGTACTTCTGCACCCCTACCCAAATGTATAATATACCTGTGTGTTCAGGGTATACCAAAGATGTAGGTAGACATACTCAGTACTGAAATTTGTCCAGTTTACTTGAGCAGCCTGTGCTAATGTCAACACTAAAAAAGCACAAACTGTTCAGAAGTGAGTAAATTAATATTCGCAGTATAGCAGTTCACAAACAGTTCATGTGCCAAAAGAATACATCTCAATAACTACTTTTGTATGGCAGTTTATTGTATAATTAGAAAAGAAAGTACATACTCCCATGTATCTTGTGTTAGCATTTGGAGGGGTGAATACAATTCTACACTGACAAGTGTGTACTGGAAGCAGCAACATTCAGGTCTGAGTACAGCATTCAAATCACTGGCTACACCCCTGGCTTCAGATATAAGAACTATACCAACCTTCTGACTTAAACGATGTCCACAGCAAACAAGCATGATCCCCGTTTTGGAAAGCTGAAAGGGCTATGCCTACCTGAGTTAGCAATTTATAACATTGGGTTGCTATGACAGTGATTACTGCAATTACCACACAGCAGGCTGCATGCAATTAGCAAATGGTGGCCACCAATTGGTGCAGAGGCCATCACATGCACATGTGCAAATACCTATAAAAGCAAGCTGTAATTGCTGCCCACAAACTCAATCACTCTATTGCAGAGACTGAGACAGAGAGAGAGAGAGAGAGAGACAGTGAAAAACAAAAGGAAAACAGAAAATAAATAATACCAACTCATACAAAGGAAAGGTATGTAACAGATATGTATTTACTGGCATGTAGTAGATGTTTTTGAAGAGTACTCTACATAATGTGAACCATTCATATGTGGCACAGATGTCCTGCTTAACTACTGCCATGGACAATTCAGTGTGTAGCTGTGTGCAGTGGGACATAACTGTGAAATATGTAGCTCAGCATTAAATGTCAAACATCTGATCCGTGTTCTGTCTAGTAGTGTGGACAATGGCTGTGTGACAAACAAGACAGCATACAGTGCTGGTATATGACATGTGGTGGTTAAACACTGTGTGTGTTTTGTTCAGTTTGCAATGTTGCAGCCAGTGAGACCTGCTAAAGCTACCTGGGCTGAGAACACTTTCAATGTATTTCTCACAAGACTGTGCGATATTATTACATTACTGTATACCTCACATCCTTTGTATAATTGATATTCCCACCATGAAAGGTGGACTGTATATGTGCCTATATGTATATGTATATGTACACCAATGGATGTGTATGTGTATATATATATATATATAGAGAGAGAGAGAGAGAGTCATATATAGTCATATGCACCCACATCTACCTGTTGCAATATATTCTATGTAAAGTTGACTGGGTGTGATGGTCAATGTGTTGGTGAATGTGTTAAAGATGTGTATTTCTGGGATAGCTTAGTGGGAAACTGTTTCTGTCATGGTATTATGTGTCCTTGCTTTGATCCCAGCAAAAGCTGTGTATGCTGTTGCTAAGCAGATAAAGCAATATGGCATACAGTCTGATTTAGTCCCTTGGTGTTAACTGGGGTGTGTCATTGGAGGCTAAAGCACTACATGTATGCTTATTGATTGATACTGATGTTGAATCCAAATCCTGTATGAACTGTAGTACTAATTGAAGCTGTAGGCCTAAACAGCAAAGTATGGTGTATGTCCACATTGCTTGGAACCACTGTTTCGTGTGGTCCCTGTAGTACTCACAGATTACATTCCTCAGGCTTAAGGTTTTGTAAGTACTGACAGACAGTACTGTATGGTACACACGTAAAGCTTATCTGGGTGTCTTGTAATTATGTCTGATGTGTGTGTGGGTATGCCTGTAACATGTCCTCTGTCATATGTGTGTTACAAGATATAACTGCGTATCTAGCAACATTTATAGTTTACTACAGCAGTATGCCACCTATATCCACAATTGTGCTTATATTTTGGCCACAGGTTTGCCATCAACACGTTGTGTGGTATAATGGTAATACTGTAACTGGACTTTACAAACATTGCGATGGATGACATATTTCTTTATGCATTCGCTTGACCTATACCTTCTGTGGTTAGGTGGTGCATTTTGTCGCATACAGTGTGCCATGTACTGTTGTATAGTCTTATATAGTGATTTTATTTTGTTGCTGTGCAGAACATGGTTTATTGTATAGAGCATGCCAGGCACTTTGAAGCAGTTGTGGGGTGAGCACTGATAAGTGGTATTGAAAGTGTTTAATCTCAGTCAGCTAATAGGTTGCTATTTATGGCAATTCAGTGATATCTGTACTGTATAATGTTAAGTGTGCCATATGGCTTGCTCAGACATATTTTGTCTTTGTCTTCCAGGGATCATGGCCCACCATCGTAATCCCAGCTACAGTACTGCTGAGGATGACATTCTTACCAGCTGTCTGATTCAGCACTACAGCCTACTATTCTTGAGAACCAGCCAAGACCAGCATGAGCGTACTGCACTGTGGCAAGATGTTGTCTGGAGGGTAAATGACATAGGCATGCATAACCGGACATATGAGCAGGTACGCCATCACTGCAGTGATTTACTGAGACATGTCCGTCAGCGTGCTTCTGATGTCCATAGACAACAGCTTGCAACAGGTGGTGTGGGGTTAATATCCACCCCCCTCACCAGAGTGGAGGAGCTGCTCCTGAGAATGGTGGCACCTGCCCAACAACAACAACAACAACAACAGCAGCAGACATTTACCTTGATGGAGGTTGGGGCCACCCAGCAAGAACACATGGAGCGTGCAGGTAACATGGCATATCTGTAGACTACTGTTACCTCTATTGGTAGATCATGCATATGTGAGATGTGTACTGTGTAGTTAGAAGATGTGGAGCCTGTTGTGCAATACTGATCATTTGGAACATAATCTGTAGGCCTGTGAATGTAAACTGTTGTACTAATGTAAGATTGCAAACCCACAGTAGCAATGTCACAGTTGTCAACACTGACAAACTGTCTCATATCCATGTAGGTCCCTCTGGTGTGACAGCAAGGTAGCGGACACATGCTGGTGAGTGTGTTCTACATTTATTATTGCAAATAAAAAGTGTATATCATAGTTAAGGTGTAGGGCCATGTACACATGTAACACACCTATGCATAATGCATGCTGTGCATGTTTGCTGTGAGACTACACACATCTCAGTAATGTGATTAGCTGCCACAAACACATGCAATACACAGACCATCTCAAACAAATGTGGCTACACTGTAGTGACCATTGGATAGGCAGAGTCGATACACATGCACACAACATACACAACTATGTCATACACAGAACATGTCAACATGCTACACAGGAAGTATTCACAAAACCTCTTTAAAGTCACACTCCAGTATCCCAAATGTCATCCACACAGCACACATAATATACCTGAGAGGTAGAGGCCTATCATGGGGCAGTGAAACACACTGCAACACACAGCACAATCATGTTAGGCAATGCTTCTTATTGACCTCCTTACAAACCCATGTAACAACTGGCTGTGAAATGGTGAATGTAGCCATGGTAGTGCAGTTCTGGTACAGCATGATAGGTGCTGGTTTGGGACACATTTGTAGCCTTGAGTGACCACATAATGCTTCATGATGATGGCTTATGGTACTACACCCCATCCAGTTATTGTAACCACAGTACTACACATAGCTTTCATTGCTATACACCTCAATGTTGTGTGTGTGCAAACATATCCACCTATAAACAATATGTATACCAATCACCATTTGCACAACCAACACATATATGTCTTGTAATGCTATTGAGTGGCTAGGTCATATGACACACATTGGGTATGTGTGATGTTTAAATATGCATTTGTGATTTAGCATGCCATGTCATGGATGACACTGGCATGTCCACAATATGATCTACACTCACCATAACTACTGTACATTGGCTATGTGGACCAATGGTATTCCATCAGTTATACATGCACCACTGATCTTGTGTGTATACACATCAGGCATGAGCTAAAACTATGTCCACAATTATTTGCTAAAGACACAGAGGCTCTAATCAGAATTGGATATCTATGTGACACACAGATACACATCTAGCCATGGTATGTATACCTGTGAGTGATGGTGCACAGTACATTAAAGAGTTTTTAATACTTGAACAGCAATGTTGTGTCCATCTATACATTGAGTTCCATGGGGAGGCCAATCACCGAACAACAAAACACATGCATCAAAGCCATGTATACTGTTAGTAACAAGGACTGTCTACACTCGCACTGCATGCTGTTGAGCAACACATATCCTGCATGCTGACATGTGTGATATGACTGTTTGGCTTGTGATACTGTACCCCACTATCAACTGCTATTGAGTATGTTCTGAGATTGCTGGTGGTGGTGTGTGTGTGTGTGTGTGTGTGTGTGTGTGTGTGTGTGTGTGTGTGTGTGTGTGTGTGTGTGTGTGTGTGTGTGTGTGTGTGTGTGTGTGTGTGTCTGCTTTAGTGAGGAGGTATTTGCGTGCATGTGTGCATGTGTTCATGTGTGCATGTGTGCATGTGTTCTGACATCATGTACAGGTCTTAAAGTGTGTTTCCTGTTTTACTCTCACAGGTGCTGAGGTTGGGCTGCTTCAGTGCAGCAGGGAACCTGATGTCACTGACACAAATAGTGATAATGAGGATAGGTGTGTTGAGGCACAGGCATGTTTGTCAAGGTCTGTTGTTGGGCCACCAATTGACAGTACACAAGTCTCCACCCCATCCATGCACACAGTCATACTGCCTGGACATCCATCATCACCAATGCCCTTAGCAGAGGGACAGTGTACAGTCGGCAATAGCCAGGAGAGTGTGGTATCTATGGCACATGCATCAGGACACAGCAGCCATAGCCAGATGTCTGGAACGGTACCACATAGGCAGATGTCCAGGGGTTCTCGTCAGAGCACTGCTGGTCATCATGCCCCTGGCAGATGTGCCACAACTCTTACAACCACATGCATGTTCCAGGCTGT